>NW_019154146.1:8112812-8147473 GCF_002288905.1 Enhydra lutris kenyoni | reverse complement strand
CATTTCTTTTGATGGCTGCATAGTATTCCATTGTGTATATATACCACATCTTCTTTATCCATTCGTCTGTTGATGGACATCTAGGTTCTTTCCATAGTTTGGCTATTGTAGACATTGCTGCTATAAACATTCGGGTGCACGTGCCCCTTCGGATCACTACGTTTGTATCTTTAGGGTAAATACCCAGCAGTGCAATTGCTGGGTCATAGGGTAGTTCTATTTTCAACATTTTGAGGAACCTCCATGCTGTTTTCCAGAGTGGTTGCACCAGCTTGCATTCCCACCAGGGGTCACTCATTTTTGCTTTGTGTTTGGAGGCCTTCTGCTTCCTTAATCTTCCATACCTCTCCTCTCAGCACTCAGCAATCCCCTTCTGTACCACCTTCACCCCTGCATCTTCTGACACATGGACGGCGACCCACCCACACATCCTTGTCATCAGAGCACAGGGAGAAGAGAGAATGTTCAATGGAACATTCTGAAAATCCCTCAATCTCATTTTGGCAGATAGTACAACCTCCCTCTCAGGCACATTCTCCCAAAAGTATGGTGGGCATACCCTTCTCTTGTTCCTCTGGCTTGGCTTTATACGGTGATGCGTCTGCAGGACGAGGATGGAGCAAAGGCTGGAAGGACCAGGTCAAGGACTTGGAGAGCCACTGACCAGTGGTCCAGTCCGAATCACTGGAACTTGACTGTACTTTCCTCTTCACCCTGAACAATGATTGAAGTTGGGCCAAAATTGAGAAGGTTGATTTTATTTATCTTGTCTCTTTATACTGTCGTAGGCTGGACATTTTTGTTTATGATACAGTTTTTATTAGTAAACATGGGGAAGCTGGGCAACACTAAGGGAGATACACCTGCCAGAAATATTTAACCATTGTTTTCTTGGCCACAGATGCTGAGTGTCTCTCTTTAGGGCAACATATGGTCATCAAATTACCGATAATGAGCCCCATGGATGGTGTGGAATTTGGGTGTTAACTCAGATTGTTTTCAGACAAGGGAGGCAAGGCTCCATTTTCACCTCTGTAAACCACCACTAAAACCATCTGCGGAGTGTCCATCAGGCCATGACTAGACACTCTGGTTCAGCAAGAGAGAGATAGCAAGTCCTCATCTCTGTACTATGACAGGTGGCGATGACTGATGCCACGCATACCCCAAACAAACCTCAATCACCAGCATGGTATCGCGTTACACTCAGGTGACTGGTTTGCTAGATGCTGCGGGGTAACCAGCCAAGATAGACCGTTTCAGCAAAACATCAACCTGGGGCCCCACCAGCATTCCACGGAGCCCAGTACCTGTCCAGTTGCCCGGCAACGCTCACCTCCACTGTTCTCAGCCCTGTACGGGCCACACAGGGAAGCCCAGACGTGGTTCCTTTCCCGGGACTTACAGTCTATTGGGAAAATCAGATGAACACTCAAGAAATCATAAAACAATTTTCTAACCATTATAAAACCGTCATAAAGCAACCAACATCTGAAATTGTGGCAGCAATTCTAAACAGAGTTGGCTTATTTAATTTGTTCTTTTGCTCAGCTAGTACTAAATGAGTAAAGCATTGCCTCCACCTCACGGAGCTCAGTTTTGTGGGGAGAATGGACACATAAACAAGTCACTCTAAAAGTGTCATTTAATAGGTGCGACCACCGTACTTAGAGAACTCTTCTCTGCACGGGTCCAGTCACTGCTGTGGAAGTTAGATACTCGTGGTAGACCCAACACTGCCTTTGGAAGTGACTGACCTGTTTCCAGCTCCTTCAGGATGTTGTAGGTAAAAACGAAAATATTGTCCAAATCCACGTTCAGGAGCAGAAAAGGGATAACGGATGCAAATTTAATGGTGCCCACATAGACCCCTGACTCAATTTGTGATTGCAGACATTTTTTCTTTTAAACAGCCCTGGGGTCCATTTCAAATGCAGGTCAAATATGTTGCTTTCCAACAGAAAAAACAAGAAAGCCCAGTTACACAGCTGATGGAAGCTCAGTTATTCCTAAAGCAGAAATCTCCAGGAGGAGACTCTGTAGGTCTGGTGGGAAGGCTGCTAGCCAGATCCTACATGAACACAGTTTTGATCTTTTTATGTCTCTCTCTCTCTCTCTTTTTTTTTTATAGAGCCTCTAAATGCTAGCTGATGACTATCTCCAAAGGGTAATTTAGAAATTAGAGTTTTATGAAGGGCCAAGACAATGCTGGCCAAGTACGCAGGGCTGAACCCAGGGTAATATTTAGAACATCTAGAGGAGTGGATAGACTCCATGTCCCAAGGCGATGCTCCAAAAATATTCTTTCTCACAACTGGATTTTTTTCATGATGTTTGGACAAGGGAGAGCACAGGATTACAATCTAGGTAAAGAATCTGGAGGATAAAGTGTCTGTGTAGCTGATTAGGTGCTGATTGGGAGGACAAGGAGATATTCCCTTTGTTCAAATTAGGGAACTTGCCTGAGATGTGTGTCTTTGTGGAGAAGTGCCATACAGGAGTGTCCCCACGTCCCCACACAGCCTCATCTCACATCCTGCACACTCTCCTCACCACCTTGCAAAGAGTCTCCTTTCTGGCACATTCTAAATCCGGTGGGAGGCTGGAGGCCTCAACTCCCACAGCTGGGTCTCATCCTCCCAGGGTTCATGGAGGATGGTGACCTCTGTGACCTCCTGGTGGGTTCGCTTCCCCGTATTGTCTTACCTGCCGTGGTCTCTGCCCCACCACGGAGGCCAGTCTCCTTGCAGGAAAAGAAATGACAAGGGGGAGAAGTATGCCATTTTTCTTTAAAATTTGATGTTTAAGAAATGTGTACTGAGAGTGAGGCTCATTACTTGGGAGAGACCCAACCAATCCCAGACAGGGCAGGCTAGGAGAAGCCTGGAGAAGAATGCCCGAGGCTGATGGGATTCAGATCAGCCTGGGAGAGTTCTGTTCTCAGGGTTTTATCTTGGATTTTTATCTGGCCTGTGAGATCTGAAGTCTTCCGTGCAGGACTGTGGGCAGAGGGTGGGGCCTGCCCTGTCAATTAAACAGATGAGTGAGAGAATCACACTCATCACTCTGGTCAGGGTGGCAAGTCCACATTTCTAACATACCTGAAGTTGCTCGGCTCCCAAATGCTGGAGCAAGACAATTTGTACAGGAAGGGCCGTCTGCCACTCTGAGATCTGCCGTTTCAAACCCAGACTCTGAGGTCTGTTATCTTCCTATGAAAATGAGCCCTTGCCCCTGCCCCAGCCCCAGCCATCCTCTCTCAGTATCCTGACCACCCAACCACCCCCTCCCCCGCCCCCACATCTAACTCTAAGAGGGAGTGCTGGGCTCTGGGGAAGCACTTGATGGCTGTCTCCCTGTCATCCTGAGCTCAACATCCAGGGTAAGGCCGACTTCCTTCCAGCGGAGGAGTACATTCTAGGATGTGAGTGGAACTCACTGGGCGTCTCTGGGTTTAGCACCGGAGCAAGCGCTCCATGGCACTGAGAGCGTTTGGAATTGGAGTGAGTTCCCCTTACGGGTTCTACCACTTATGGGTCCATTCTCTGGCCTTTTGGGTTACTAACTCCCACTTTCCTTGTTCCTATAATGCCCTTCCCGAGGCCCGAGGCCCCATTTCCCTGTTGTTTGTTGGGAGAAAGAGGAACGGTGTTTCTCTAGAGAACTTTGGAAGGTGGGACTTGGCTCATGGAGGTAAAGCTAGAATTTTCTTCCACGCTGGACGTTGAGGACCACAGACTTCACTTCCCCGGGCTCCGCTGGCTCTGTTCCCTATTCTGTCTACACCTCCCTCCCCCAAACTCTCCCTACCTCTCAAGAGGAGATGATTACTCACAAAGACAAGCCAGGCACAGAAATAGCCAACCTATTTGTGGCTTAAATGCAAGCAGTTTTATTTTTACAGAGAGTTGCTGTATTTTCTCTAAGTAGAAATCATTATCTACCACAAATGAAACCCCAGCTCCATCTGCAGGGGCCCCGCTCTTGTTAGGGGTGCCAATTAGTCACAAAGCAATCGGAGCCTCCTACCACCCACTCAGTCTGGGGGCAGAGCGCACCCTCTCTTCCAGGCTCCCCCTGACCGGCCCTTGCCCCTCTATGCCCTCTGCCCTCACCTGGGCACCACCTTGTCTCTCCACCGTCCTGGTGGCCTGGTCCTTGTTCACCCCGTGACTGTCAACAATTTACAAATTGGGCAACTCGTTCTCTGCCAGCATGGACAGACTTTTCTGTTCTGTGGAGAGCTGGAAAAAGCGAACTGGTGAGGCCCCGTGTTCTGTTGACTTAAATAATGACGTTGGAGTCTTCCTTCCAGTTGGTCACTCTGCTCAGGGTTTCACAGCCCCCGTAGGGACAAAGCGAAACGTTCATAAAATCCGGACAGTCCCTGAGCTTCTGAGAAGCAACAAACGTGGAGCAGAGGAGCAGAGTGGATCCTTCTGGCCCTGCCCGCTCTCCTTCACTTCCCTTTCCCTTCGGGGCATCTCCTCCTTCTGGATCTTGACTTTGCACCCTTCTCGGAGGCCCGGTGCTTCTCTCCGAGCGCCCTCTGCCTGCACCTGTCTGACCTCCTTCCCGCCAAGTGCTCCTTCTTTTCTGCCTCGTGGTTTGCTTTAGGCGCTCCCAGGTCTCTTTCCAGCTTCTGATGATCCTCTGGGAGTGTGAAGTCCCAGAAGGCTGCCCCTCTCCTCCCTTGGAACGTCAACACCAGGTAATGCGAGCGCACTTGGGCTTCCTGGGCCAAGCACCCCTGAAGTTCTGATTTGCTGCAGAAAGCACCTGCATGGTCCCCCAAACCTCACCTTGAGTTGCTCATGGCTTGGAGGTCCTGAGGGAAAGCTCCTGCTCTCCTTTTTCTTCTCTCCCACCCACCCTGGGGAGGACAGAGCCACCCGTCGTGCTTCCCACAGGAGCAGCAGGGCTCACTTCAGCCCTGTGGCTTATGGAAACAGTTCGAGGAAAGCCTGATATATGGGCTCCCGAGTCTGCTTTCCCACAGAATCTGAAATCGCCTTCTCGCCCTGTTTCGATCTAATTGGTCCCCAGGGTCCCTCCCTACTTTGACACAGTAACCGTGAAGGGGTGCTTTTGATGAGGAAGAATAGGTGGGTCTTTGTGGCAGGGCTGGGTGAGTCAAACCATCCAGAATTTTCCAGCTTGGCCTTTAAGCCCTTACACTGGGGCTGTTGGAGAGAGGACAGGGGTCAGGGTGAGGTGGGGGAGGTGGGGAAGGTGGGGGAAGGGTAACATGACTGCAGGGGTGAGAATGCATGTCACGGGAACAGGTGCTGGAGGGGTGAGTGTCCGAACCAGGCGGAGAAGCGGTCTGGACACCCAGGTCCACCGCACCGTGCTCGTGCGCTAACATGGGCTGTGACCCTGAACACGGGCTGTACGGAGGGAATGGGCACTTAGTGACCAAACAGCGTGTCCCTCACTATGCAGGTTGACATCGACACCCACACCTCATTTCCTCATTGCAACTTCTGGCAGTACTAGGATTGGCCCCATTTTATAGGCGAGAAAACAGAGTCTTAATGCGCTTTGCCGAGACCAGTCAGCTAGTTCCAGGCTGTCAGGAATGGCAGGGGTCTGTCTTTCTGCCCCCTGTGTGGTTTTGCCCTTCCGTAGAACACTCCTCTGGGTCACCTCTCTCCTGAGCCCTGGCTGGCCCCGACGGTTCCCGGGGGTCGAGCACCCTGCCTTCTCAGCAGCTCGTTCCCACTCCAGATCCGCGTGAAGATTTCCCCTCGAGCGTCTCACTGAATGATGCCATTTGAAGCACGGCTTCTGCTGATAAGCGTGGGACCATCTGCTTGGCACATCTCAAATATTTTCAGCAGTGGGAGAGCGGTTCTGCTTTCTCCAGGGAAGGAGGCTGCCGCCGTCCTCGGAGACGTGGGGACCGGAGACCCTGCAGGCTGGCGGGGTGGCGGGGCCCCAGGACGCGAAGGGGCGCCGTCCCTGCTGTCACCTCTGACCCTCCCTGAGCAAATGGAGCTAGTGAGTCTGCGCCCCAGGTTTGAATTGTTCAGCCGCCCTTGGCAACCAGAGTAAGATCTTCCCTCTTCAAGAACCTATTGCCCAGTGAACTCTTTCTGTGCCGGCTGTTGTGACGGTGTGTTAGGCATTTGGGGTGTGTTGGCCCAAACCTCTGTCCCCCCCTTCCTGCCTTTGTTTTGAAAAATGTGCTTCTTTGCCGGGTGAACTGGCCTCAGATGCCGTTTTTCAACTTTGGGGTTGAAACTTCTGTGTTGGCTTTTTCTCTTTGGCTCATGATGGGGGGGGCAAGGACCGGAGGGTTGATTCATGAGGCTGCTGTGGCCGTGGGGGCGGTCAAGGCTATTTAATTTGTTGCTACAAGTGATAAAAGAGTTGGGGTCTGAAAGGCTTGTTACTATATTTGAGTCCTCTGGGGAAATCACTGGACTAGAAGCAGCTGGGCAGGGCCAGAGGCAAGCTGGATTTTTGTTTTGTTTTGTTCTGTTTTGCCTTTCCTTAGTGGGCACCAGAGTTCATCCTAGCTTCTGTGGCTTATAAACTCGGACGTGCAGCCCATGGTGGCAAGGCTCCACCGAAAGAAATCTTCTGCTCCGCCTTGTCTTTGATGTCTCTTGGCAATTATTTCCGGGACGGGGGTGGGGGTCGCTTGGAGGGAGACCGTATGGGATGTTGTTCAATTGCTTTGTAAGCAGCAGCGAGAAGGTGGTCTGAAGCCTCCCTCTAGAGCAAGGTTTCCCAAGCTCGCACTGTGACATTTCGGCCAGATCCTTCTTTGTCGTAGGGAGCGGTTCTGTGCGTGGTGGGGCGCTCAGCAGTGTCCCTGGCTGATAGACCCCCTCTCATCTCCAACAACCCAGATCTCCAGGTGCACCAAATGACTTCCAGGGGACAAGGTCAGCCCCTTGCCTCTCCTTGCCCTGAGACCTGTTGTAAGTCGATCCTGCTGTACACTTGGAAAGGGAGCAGAAAGCTTTTGCTTCTCCATGCACGTGGCTCAAGTAAGAGGAAGCCGGACATGAGGCGTTTAATACCAGGACAGATGTCCCTGCCCTGCACGTTGCCGTCAGATCCCTTACCTACCATGGAAATTCCATCTCACAAATAGGTTTCTGTTTGTCCAGCTTTGCTGCACACACACAGAAGGAGGAATTTGTCCTTTCCTCTAGAGCTGCACACCTGGGAGGTCCAGCCTAGGGTCAGGCCTCTCTTTTTGGTTGCGGAGGAACAAGAAAGGGTTTCAGATGACCCACTATGGAGTTTGTTTTTTTTTCTCTCTTTTTTTTGGTTTGTTGGTTTTTCTTTTTCCTTTTCCTTCCTTCCTTCCTCCCTCCCTTCCTCCCTCCCTCCCTCCCTTCCTTCCAGCCTTTCTTCCTTCCTTCTTTTCTTCCCTCCCTTCCTCCTTCCCTCCCACCCCCTTCTTTCCTTCCTACCTTCCTTCTTTTCTTCCCCCTCTTTCATCCTCCCTTGCTCCCCCTTCCTTTCTCCTTCCCTCCCCCCCTCCCTCCCTCTTTTCCTCCTTTCCTTCCTCCCTTCCTTCCTTCCTTCCTTCTTGCTCCCTCTCCCTTCCCTCCCTCCCTTCCTCCCTTCCTTCTTCTAAGAGTGATGTGGCAGGCTAGGAATCCAGGACCATGGGAGGACTGTGGCCATTGAATGGGAATCTCTAGAGAAAACTTCAGCAAGCAAAATATATAGCATAACTTTCTGCCTTATGCCCCGATAAAGCTGAAGAAACCCCACAACTCTCAGCCGTCTTTGATTTTCCTTGCTTGTCTGTCAGCTCTACTGTCCACCTGTTCCTCTCTCTCTCAGGGAGAGGGAAGTGCAGGTAGCAGTTTCAAGGAGACCTGCCAGGACACGGCTCTGCGAAGCCCACATCCGTAACCGGCTATGGAAACCACCAGGCTTGTTTTCCCTTGTTGATTCGTTATCTCCATTTGGCATTTTCACAAGACTCACATCGGCAAAGTGCTTTTCATTGCCTAGGTTGTCTTACACCCCAGCCTTCCAGAAATACATTCAAATGCCAATTATGCAAAGCAACTGAGGGTCAGGGGGCCAAACTGCTTTGCTTGGGACTTGCATCTAGGAGTCACTTTGACAATGTGGCTTCGAGGCAAAGCCGCCTTAGGCACAGGCAGAAGAGGCCCTCGTCTCTGCAGTGTGGTTTGAACAATGTCAAATCTCTCTTCTCAAACACCTCTCTTGCATTCAGATGCCAAATGGCCTATAATTCTTTTTTTTTTTTTTTTGGCATATAATTCTTTTGATTTTTGCAAGAGGGAGGTGTGTGCTAAGTGTACCCTTTACCGCCATCAGCCTGACTCCCTGTGGCCTGTGTGAGGTGTTGAGCTGCAAGCCCGGTGAGGGGGCAGTAGCCCAGCCTGGGGGAGGCCAAATGCACAGTGTGGGGAGGGAGGGGTAGAGGGGACCCGGCCGTGGCTTCAGGGCTTCTGCTGGGTGAGGAGTGGGTCCCAGGGCAGAGGCCAGTGGCAGCAGTGGCCTGACAGCGTTGGGGGAATATTGGTTCAGGGGTGGGGGAAAGGCAGTGGCCCACGTAGGAGGTGATTTACTGCCCGGTGGACGGACCAAATAAGTAAATATGTTGAGGATAATGGCGGCCAAGTTTCTCACCATCAGAGAAGAGAATTAGAAATATAGAGAGGAAGAAACTAAACTGAACTCAGTGATGTTGGATTCTAAGCAGAGATACGGGTGGGAATCCATTGCACACACTCACACAGCAGACACAACCACACAGACACACACGTGGTTGATCCTTGAACAACATGGGTTTGAATTGCTTGGGTTCACTTACATGCAGGTTTTTTTCTGATAAATACAGTACAGTACTGTAAATGTGTTTTCTTTCCCCTATGATTTTCTTAATGACATTTTCTTTTCTCCAACTTACTTCATTTTAAGAATACAGCATATAGGGGCACCTGGGTGGCTCGGTGGGTTAAAGCCTCTGCCTTTGGCTCGGGTCGTGATCCCAGGGTCCTGGGATCGAGCTCCGCATGGGGCTCTTTGCTCAGCGGGGAGCCTGCTTCCTCCTCTCTCTCTGCGCTCCTCTCTGCCTACTTGTGATCTCTGTCAAATAAACAAATAAAATCTTAAAAAAAAAAGAGAATACAGCATATAAGGGGCACCTGGTGGCTCAGTCTGTTGAGCGTTGGACTCTTGAATTTGGCTCAGATCATGATCTCAGGTTCGTGAGATAGAGCCCCACGAAGGGGGGGTGGTCCAAGCTCAGTGGGGAGTCTGCTTGAGATTCTCTCCCTCTGCCCCCCTCCCTCAAATGAATAAATAAACTTAAATAAAATATAATATATAATACATATAACATACAAAAGGGACAGGTGCAGGGAACATATAAGAGGAGCAGTGCCCCAAAATATCTAGTTTTTTGGCTTACAAGACTAGGAATACCAGAGCAAGCGTAGAGTAGCCGGAAAGGTCTGATCTCTGCTTTGGGTCAGCTGGGGCTGGTGTGCCTCTGTGAGTGGCCCAGCTGGAGACATCCAGGACGAGGGGGATACAGGGTCTGATATTCTAGTCTGAGTTAGAGCTAGAGATTTTGGTGTCATCAGAGTGTGGTACTATTGAAGGAAGGGGTTGGACAAGGCCACCCGGGAATAGACTGTAGAGTAAGAGGGTCAGCAGGGACCCCAGAAGCCCAAGAGGTATGTAGGAAGAGATCCAGGGAGGAGACAGAGAAGAAGCTGCTGGTAGCGAGGAGGAGAGCCAGAGGGAAGCAAGCACGTCTAGGCAATGGTGTCGTCATGCAGCAGAAACATGGAGGAAGAGTCCATAGTCCTCTGTGTGTGAGCTGGGGAGCAGGGTGAGAACGATACCACCTCCCTTTTGCAGCACTCTTCTAGAAGCACAGTGCTGACGACTGGATGCAGCTCATTCTTATTATTTGTCCTCATGAAAGGACATAACCTGAGTGTTCCCTTTTGACTTCAATTATCACTACCTGAAAGGGTGAAGTATGGTGCCCTTCATCAATAGAAGTGTTTGTTCATAGTGCTAATGACTCTGGGTCATCCCACGTCACAGAAGAAACAGGGATCAGAAGAAACTGAAAGCAACTCTAACCTGTTTTGTTGTTGTTGTTGTTATTAGTTTGGCATTGGTTGGATGGTGCCTTAATAAATAAAAATCCATCCTCTAATAAATAATATTCATCTTTTAGTAAGCAGTTATTATCCTTCAATAACAATACACAATCCATCGTTTTATTAAATAACATTTAACAAAAGTCCATCCTTTGAGGCACTTATTTATTTATTTTAAAGATTTTATTTATTTATCTGATAGCGATAGAGTGATAGAGGGAACACAAGCAGGGGATGTGGGGAGAAGAAGAAGCAGGTTTCCCAGCAGAGCAGGGAGCTGGATGTGGGGCTCCATCCCAGGACCCTAGGACCTGAGCCAAAGGCAGACGTCCAATGAATGAGCCAACCCAACTTTGAGGCTTTTAATAAACTGACAATCAAGTTGATGGTGGGGATGGTTTCTGATGACATTAAGGCCATTATTAAATGTCCCAAAAGATGACGGTATGTTTGGGTAGTGAGCTCCCCATGTCCATGACCCGTTGACAAAGAACTGGCATGGGGAGCAGAATCAGCGCTCAGGTGGACCCGGGCAATGGAGGCTCTGGTTCGGGCCTCGGTGCTCACTGAAGATGTGAACTTGGGCTCCTTGTGGCTGAGCTTCCTCATCTGTGAAATACCCGCTTCTTCCAAGTTCCAAATGTCCCCAACCAACACAGAGCAGTCAGACTTGTAGCAGTAAGGAGATGGTGTGAAGAAGAAAAATAAATCGTCAAAGAAGAAAGACAAGTGAATATTAACCATGAAAGAGCCTCCAGACTCATTAGCAATCAAATAAATGCAAAGTAAAACAGGAACCTTTTATCACCTACTGAATTTGCAAATTAGAAAAATAAATGGAGACATTGGGTGGCGAGGAGAAAGTTTATGCATATATACGCTGTGGGGAAGAAAAGCATAAATATACTGTAGATGTCCGTGTCATTGGTCCAGGTGTTTTTTGGAAGACAATTTGTTAATAGGCTCTTAAAATCTTCAAAAATATTTGTACCCTTTCATCCAGTAATTCCACTTTTAGAAATATGTCCTAGGGAAATAATTAAAGACGTGCACAAAATTTGCATCCAAGGAAGTTCATTAGAGTGCTTTGTTTTTAGAAATAATGATGAAAAATACGAAGCAATCGGTATGTCCAAGGTTAGAGGATTATTAAAGCTAAATGATGATTCATCCCCACAGTGACTAGGAAAGTCATGTCTTTGGAGACCATGTTGACACAGAAAATGTTTACAATACGGTATTGACAGTGAGTAGAAAAAAGAAAGCAGGACACCAAAACAGATTTAAAAAGCAATTTCAATTTTAAAAAGGAGCATGTGTGAGGCACAGGAACAAGACGAAAAGAAAGTATCCCCAAACGTGAAAGCAGATTAATTTTGATTAGTGGTTTTACATGTGATTTTTTTTCCCCAGTAAATGTTCCAGATCTTCTTTGATGAACACATACTGTTTTATAGTTAGAGAAAAAGGCAATAACATTTAGAAAATACCCCCTTCTGGGCTGGGATGAGACATTATAAAATGAGCGTGTGGGGGTGCGGGTCTCTTGGGGGCTGAGCCCTGTCTCCCGTCCCTGGGGCTAATTCACTCCCAATGGGATTCTAGTGCAGAGAGCACTCAGCCCCTGGCTCCCACCCTGGCAGAAACACAATGAGAAAGTCATCAAGTCTTTGGGGGAAGAAAATCCCCTATAATATTAGGGAATCTGATGCCTTCAATTCCTCAAGTAGGAAGATTGGAGGCAGACTAGAACAGGCTATAAAAGGCAAAGTCTTAAAAATAGGGTCCAGCCCCAGGGCAGAGTGGGAGGAGTTCCGGAGTCAGCCTCCTGCGCTCCCAGCCACAGGGCACCCTCCACCTGGATGTGACATGGGCTCTCCCAGTGTCTCCACTGCAGTCTTCCGTTTACGGGTCTGTAAAACTGAGGGGGTTTGGTTGGACTTCTTTCTTAAGTGGGAGACCAGCTCAGCGTTCAGTTAGGGTGCGGACCTGTGCTCCTGCCCTGACTCTGGGATCACGATCCATGGGGGCTCTCAGCCCTGATGCCCTTCAGGGTCCCGGGAACACCCTGGGGTTGGGCCCTGGGGAGGTGTGTGAACTTGGTCTGTTTACTAAGCCTTCCTTCTTCCCCTATAAAAAGGGGGCAATAACAGCTTCCTTATCATTTCTGGAGCTGATCGGAGGATCCAAAGTTAACTGGGAGGGAGGATGCCCCAGCTGCCTTCTCCTGCTCTGATGTATTGCTTTTTCCATCCGGGTTCTTCTGTGAGAAGGAAGAGAGAGTAGGAAGGTGCTTCTTTGATGCTGCCAGTAGTTCATACCAATAGTGGTGCCATCCCCCACTCAACTTGCCTTCTCTTCCGACCCAGATCTTAGGCTGTGTTGGGGGATTGACCACATCGGGGCACAGAGGGCTATAGGGACGACCTCTCCTTCCCTTCCGGATTGTTACCACCAGGTAAGACACAGCACTGCAAATATGACGTCTCTCTAAAGATGAGATGTATTAAAAATAAACAATTTGCATGTCTGGTCAGAGTGCACAGCACTAGACCCGCGCGGACATGGAGACGGGTTACCTTCAGTGTTACTCCTGTCTGGTAATTGTGTCCCCGTGTCCTCACGGTTTTCTGAGAGCTCAGCTGTGTGCTGTTCTGAGCTAGGTGGTTTTGTCGACGACCAGCAACAGCCACCCTTCCACCGTCCTCCTGGCCAGCCTCGCATGTCCTAGCCAGCCACCGACAGGGGGGATAACGCACAGAATGGCCAAGGAGCCCCGAGGAAGGGGGCAGGCAGTGAGCGTGTTGGGCCAGCTGTGTCCAAGGCGCTTCTGACCACCTGCTACTTCCCTGGGGGTGGGCGGGGGGGAGGCTGAAATTCAGTTTGGTCTGGTAAGACTAGGAATGCGATTTTTAGAAATGCATCATTTAAATAAAACACCGCTGTAACAAAACAACGTGGAGAGTTATCATTAGTGTTTTTGTTTTTTTAGAGAATTTATTTATTTGAGAGAGAGAGAGAGAGAGAAAACACAAGGGGTGGGGGGAAGAGGAGAGGGAGAAGCAGGCTCCCCAATAAGCCGGGTGCCCGATAAGGTTTGATCTCAGGACCCCAAGATCAGGACCTGAGCTGAAGTCAGACACTTAACTGACTGTGCCCAGATGCCCTGAGTTATCATTAGTTTTTTTTTTTTTTTAAAGATTTTATTTATTTACTTGACAGAGAGAGAAAGAGAGACAGATCACAAGTAGGCCGAGAGGCAGGCAGAGAGAGAGAGGAGGAAGCAGGCTCCCCGCCGAGCAGAGAGCCTGATGCGGGGCTCGATCTCAGGACCCTGAGATCCTGACCTGAGCCGAAGGCAGAGGCTTAACCCACTGAGCCACTCAGGCACCCCTATCATTAGTTTTTAATAGGAATGAGTTTTTATGGGATTTTCATTTGCTTTCCAATCACATTCTGGCCAAAATCTGCCTTGGGATTTTTGCAACAGAACTTTCTACTAACTGGCACGTCCTGGACTAGAGCTGGTGGTTTTCTCCCTTGGACTGCTGTGATGGGCTTTATTTCTTGGAATAATTCCATATGTACTCATTGGATTCCTGCTGTGTGCCAAGTGCTAGAGATTCAGGGAGGAATAAGATAAAGCCCTGTTTTCCACGAGTTTGCAGGTTAGTGTGGGAGATGCAGTTTTAGCTCCGCTGCAATGAGGAAAGTCATGGAGAAAGAGCACCAGAGTGGTTGAGGGAAGCTTTGGATGGTTGGTGCAGAGAACTGGGAGACAAGGAGGTGAGGGGGAGATAGCTCCGGAGGATCCGGGCCAGAGTCACAGGAACGGAAGAGGGGCATGCTGTGGGTTGGTCCTGCATTTGAAATTCACAATCAGGCAAATGCACTGTGATCAATAATGTTCTGAAGATCTCACACGTGTATCTATTACCTTTTGTTTCATGGACTTCTGCTTACTGAAGAACACAGTAAGGGGACCCGGGCACGCACGGACGCGCCCCCTCCCCCTCCCCGATCCTGCCCTGATGTGCCCTTCCCATGCTTCATGGGCACGCAGCGCAAGGCAAACCAAGCTCTGTTCCCTGGCTCGCCAAGCCGCTACCCTCCCGCCTGGGTGTCCCCAGCAAGCTGTTCACTGACACAACCCCCTGCTGGCTTCTTTGCTCCATCCAGTATCTCCCTCCATCCAGTCTTTAGACTAGGACCAGGGTTACCTTTCTGAAACACAGCTCAGGGCATATCTCAGCCCTGCGCTGAAACCTTTCATGGCTCCCCAGTGCAAATGGCAGAGAATTTCCCAGCACGGCCCTGGCGCACCTGCATCAGAATCCCCTGGGCTGTGGAATTACGGATTCCAGAGCCCCAACCCAGGCTTTCTGAAGCAATGGGATCTTGGAATTTGCATTTTTCCTAAGCAATCCCGGGTAATTTTTAAGCACCAAGCTGGATGAGCATGGTCTATAGAAGAACCCTAACATTCAGAGAAGAATCGTAACCTGTCTGTCATGCTTCAGCCCCGCTGTCTGCCCCGGGTCCACCAGCCTTCTCAAACCCCCACCCCCAGCACCTTGTGCCCTCCTGCCTCCATGCGTCAGTCCATCTGTTACTTTTTCTTAAAATGCTGTTCTTCCTTCCCTCAGCTAACAAACTCCTACTAACCCTTTAAGACCCAGCCCTGGAGAGCCTTCCTTAAAAGCCTGAGACGTTGTCTCCTGCTGCATGCTTGCCTGGCACACAGCCAAGGTCTCCTACCTTCCATTTCCTGTATTGAATTAGGTTTAGTTCTGTTTTCCCTACAAAACTGTGCAGAAGACTGTGTCTTATTTATTTCTTCATCCTTAAGACTTTGGACAGTGACTGAAATCCAAATGTTTGTTGAAAAATCGACAGACGGTGATCTCTCCAGAAAGTGAATTTGGTTATTTTGGTTTGACTTTAAAAGAAAAATAGTTTGATTTCATGTGTTGAAAGACCTTTCCTAACTGGCTTTTATGGGGAGTACATGACAGCTCTCTTGCACATAACGAGTATCGGAAAGCTGAATGATGCTGTGGTCTGTGAGAAGTTCAAGGATGTGAGCCTGAGTCAGAAAGATGTTCTTGTCAGTTTCCTTAAACATTTTGATTACAAATCAATTAGAAATTAGAAAAGTTCTGATTTGACATATCTAGTCTGTGATTTAGGTTTGCTGTGAAAAGATGAAAGCATTTGATTTCCTTGTGATGGTTCCCTACCTGGGCTGTCCATTATGGTAGCCACCGGCCCCATGGGGCTATGGAGCCTGTGAAATGTGGCCAGTATGAAGGGAGATGTGCCTAAATGTATTGGAGTTTAAAGACACACTGTGAGAAAAAGAATATAAAATATCTCGTTAATATTTTTTATGTTGATTATGTTTTGAACATATATTTTGAACACATTAGGTCAGATAAAATAGTTATTAAAATTCATTTCACCTGTTTTTTGTTAGTTTTTTTGTATGTGGCTACTAGAAAAATTTAAGACATATGGCCTATATTATCTTTCTACTGGCTAGTGCTAATCTAGACCCTTCTTAAACCTCTACCTCTCTGCACTACAGATTATTCTGTTTCCTCTCTTCTACCTCTAAAACACCACCCCCCAAAACAAAAGCACCTATCATCCATCTGTGTTACCTATGACTCTCCTCACCGTGACTATTTATACACTCCTGGTTTGCGTTCCCAAATTTCTTGAAGAGTTTCACACCTGGTTCTTAGTCCTTCCCCTCCCCCCAACCATATTACACTATTCCCCAGTCATTTCAATGTTTATGTAGGTAAGTCTTCCAAGTCTTCAAAGCCTGGCTCCAGGTCCTGATCTCACCTCAGATGACCTCATCCTCCACGCTCCCTCTGCTGTTCTTTCCCCTGGTCGAGCCCTGCAATTGTCAACAGCGATAACCGCAAATCTGCACCGCCACAATCTTGGTTGCAATCTCGGTTGCAATCTCGGTTGCAATCCCTTTCTCCAGCCCCACCTCCTTTTTTCCGGTTCCCTACCTTTAGCACTTGGACTTCCACAGTCCTCTGTTAGCACTGGGGCTATCAGATGGCTCCTGTGTCCTGGTCACTGTCATCTTTCTCCTGACCTCACCTTTCTTCTAATCCCATTGAATTCTGTAGTCCGTCATTGCACCCATTCCCTTCCATGTCCTTTGATCCCGTTGGTGCTCCTCTTCCACCATTGCACCAGCCTGGGAAAACCCGAGCCCTGGCTAAATGCAACCCCCCTCCTTCACTGTGCTCCCACCTGGACAGCTGAGCTGTAGCTGGAGAGAAGCACATTCATGATGAATTTTTAAATTCCTGGGGGTTTAAAGATGCACTGGTGGGCTCTAAGGTCTGCCTGAAATCTCACTCTTTGGGTATTTCCCTGGTCCTTTCCCTCGTTCACTTGATTATTTCACATGCTGCCCACATGGAGAGAAACCTCCACCTCTCCCTCCACCTCTCCTCCCTCTTAGCTGATGATCTAGCTTCTTACTTTGCTGAAAAAGGAGATACTGTGCATTCAGAAGAGAATGCCTTCCAACTTCTAATACTCCTGCTGTCAGCCTACCTGCCTAACTGCATTTTTAACTACACACTCTGCCTTCCCTTCTGCTCTGATGCATAAATTATGCTACCAGCAAAAGCCAGCAACTCCACCAAGCTCTAGACCTCTAAGTCATGAATCATCCATTGTTTCTTTTTTCCTGGAAAATTCTTATTAGTTTATTAACTCACCCCAAACCCCTGCAGCCCTCTCCAGTTAATCCTCCATTTCTGCTTGAATTTGCACTGAATTTCCTCAAGAGGGTTGTCCATACTCCCCGTCTCTGCTTACTCTCCTCCCATCCTCCCTGGAATCCATGTTGGTTAATCAGACTTTCACTTTCTCCACTGTGCATGAACGGCTCTCATCAAGGTCAACAATGACTCTACTCTAATGGTCCATTTCCAGTTCTTATCTAATTTGAACTTAGAATAGAAGTTAGCACAGTTGATCACACTATGAGAAACACCTGGACATCACTCTTCTGTGGTTGTCTCTTATCTCTCTGCCAGATCATTCTTAGTTTCTTTTGCCTCTTTCTCATCTCCCTGACCTGTGAACTTCGAAATGTCCCAGGGATTGGTCTTTGGACCTCTTCTCCTTTACATGTACCTGTATTTCATAGATAACCTCATTTAGCCTCCTGATTTTAAATCCCACCTGGTTGCAAACAATACCTGTATTTCTATGCCCAGACTGCACCTGTCTCCCCAGCTCCTGACACTACTAGACATCTCCATTTGCATAGGCTTTTCTTTTCTTTTTTTAAAGATTTATTTATTTATTATTTGAGAGAGAGAGAGACGAGGCAGTGCAGAGGAAGAGAGAGAATCTTAAGCAGACTCCCCACCGAGAGTGCAGCCTGATGCGGTGCTCGATTCCACTACCCCGAGACCATGACCTGAGCCAAAATCAAAAGTCAGATGCTTAACTGACTGAGCCACCCCGGCGTCCCATGCATGGGCTTTGCAAACTCAATATACCTCTCCTAACCCACTCCAACTGCACCTTGTCCATTCAGTAAATGGCTGAAAACTCATTCTCTCTCTACAATAACACCTCTCATCCATCAACGAACCAAACTGCATCCGGAATCCAACCACATCTTGCTGCCTCCACAACCACATTCTGGTTCGTACGTGGTCTGTGCTTTTTCTGTGTGGCATTTATTAGGACTTGATGTCTTTTTACTTGTGGTTTTTGTTTGGTTATTGACTGCCTTCCCACTGGAATAGAGACTCTAAGAGGTTGATGCTTGGTCTACTTCCTTCACTGCCGTGTCCCAACGCCTAGAACAGTGCCCAGCAGGAAGTTGGCTTTGAATGTGTATTGGGTGGGTGAATGTGGGGAATGTGACCATCTTACTTACAGACTTCTAACAAAGGCTGGTCTCTACAGCAGATCTTCGGTCTGTCATGCCATGGTGTTCTGGATTCCGGTCCTGGTGATGGCTCCTGAGGGTATTGAGGTCTATTTATTCTGTTTAATTATGAAATGAAAGGAGAACTTGCCCCAGCGAAAATCCTTTCCAGTACCTCATCTGAGTAGCTGAGGGAAGTGTTAGTCAGGAGATGAGGGATAAGAACAGTGGAGGCAGAGGCCCCAGGGGCTCCTGAAGCACACCACTGGGGAGTTAACTATCTTTCTCAGCAGGCCGTCTGTGAGTCTAGATGTCAGGCACAGCTGTACTGAGCTCTACATGCAGAGATGTGCCAATGCTGGGCTTCTGCTGACTCAATCCTGAAAACATCTAATATCAGTGAGACATGCAAACTTCACAAAACATTGCATCTCTGCACTGTTCTGCTTCAGGGAAGCTTGTGAGGAAAAGGCAGATATCTATTAATTTAAAATGTTGGTTTGATTAACTTCCTAAAGGTTAATTATTTTGCATATGGAGGGACCTTGGTCTACAAGGTCAAAATTCAAAAAACAAAGGACAGTATTTTACCGCCACCATCCAAATGACAACAACAACAATGACTTGACAAAGTCAAGGACAAATTAAAGTTGGCACCAGGCAGAGGATCTCTGCCGCTGCCTACCTTGTCCTTTCTCCAGTGGGGGAAGTGGCATCTGTGTATTTGTTACATAACAGGAAGAAGGCGGGGACTGTGCATATATTTATTTTGCAATTCATAGACATGTGATAGGAAGTTTCTGAGACTCTTTGCTTTGCAGTTTCAAATATTTAGTGTTTCTATTGGTTTACAGTTAGTGCTTTGTTGAATGTCTGTTAGTAGTGTTTTCCTGCACGGTCTGGCCTGTGCTTTGTGGCGATGTGACCACACCTTGTTAAGGCTCACCATCTGTCACTCAGGTCGTTGGTTTGCCTGGCACACCTAGTCTGGAGAGGTGCCCAGTTTTGTCAGAGATATTGAGACCACATAAGATAAATGCCTTCTAATTGTTCGCACTTACAAAAATATCGGTACATGATTGAACAAAATTTTGCTAGCTATTCTCTCTCATTTACCCATCACTTATGGTACTTTATGCATTAAAAAAATGACAACAACAACACTGACCAAAAATATATTTTGTCTTTGCTCCTGAATGCAATTAATCTGGTTCCTCAGATGGGAGACAGGTGAAGAAGATGAATGATTTTCAGGATGCCCTTCTGAAAGCATGGGCCAGACCAGATGTGGACACCAGGCACTCTGACCCTCCCGCTTTGCCCGACCCTTTTGGCACTGAGCCACAAGCAAGTAATAATACAGAATTAAGGGCTATTGGAGGACCAAAAAAATCATGAAATCAGTTCTCTTTTCTGGTAAAATGTCTAATTTTGTCATTGTCAGAAAGATAACTGTAGAGTCAGTTAAACATATTTGTTAACAACATGACGTTCATGATCCGTTGCTGAAATTTTCCCTTCTCCCCCAATGCATCCATTTTCATGCTGTCTTTTTTGTTTTTGTTTTACTTATTTATAGAAAATTACCTGAAGAGCCCCTGCCTGAGGCCTCCTCATGGATGAGTCATTCGTTGATGAGAAGTCCACCAACGCCTCCACCGCCAGGAATACCTCGGCTGGGGACCTGCGCCGGGAAATCCCAATTGTGCACTGGGTAATTATGAGCATCTCCCCTCTGGGCTTTGTCGAAAATGGAATCCTCCTCTGGTTCCTCTGCTTCCGGATGAGAAGAAATCCCTTCACGGTCTACATCACCCACTTGTCTATTGCAGACATCTCATTGCTCTTTTGTATTTTTATTCTGTCTGTTGACTATGCCTTAGATTATGAGCTCTCTTCTGGCTATTACTACACGATCGTCACATTATCAGTGACTTTTTTGTTTGGCTACAACACGGGCCTCTATCTGTTGACGGCCATTAGTGTGGAGAGGTGCCTGTCTGTCCTCTACCCCATCTGGTACCGATGTCATCGCCCTAAGCACCAGTCGGCATTTGTCTGTGCCCTCCTGTGGGCACTTTCGTGCTTGGTGACCACCATGGAGTATGTCATGTGCATTGACAGTGAAGGGCAGAGTCACTCTCAAAGTGATTGCAGGGCAGTGATCATCTTCATTGCCATTCTGAGTTTCCTGGTCTTCACTCCCCTCATGGTGGTGTCCAGCACCATCCTAGTGATTAAGATCCGAAAGAACACATGGACGGCCCATTCCTCGAAGCTGTACATGGTCATCATGGTCACCATCATCATCTTCCTCATTTTCGCTATGCCCATGAGGCTCCTCTACCTGCTCTATTATGAGTATTGGTCAGCCTTTGGAAACTTGCACCATATTTCTCTTCTCTTCTCCACAATCAACAGCAGTGCCAACCCTTTTATTTACTTCTTCGTGGGCAGCAGTAAGAAAAAGCGGTTCAAGGAGTCCTTAAAAGTGGTTCTGACCAGGGCTTTCAAAGATGAAATGCAACCCAGGCGCCAGGAAGACAATGGCAACACCACCACAATTGAGACTGTGGTCTGAGGACAGTGGCAAGAAACCATGGACAAAAATGGTGGGGCACAGATTATTTGTACTTTGTGCTTGGACTACCACTTCAGTGTGTCCTAAATATGGCACGGAAGGATGCCTCATCACCTGCATGAGATACTCATTGATGATAAGACCCTATCCTTGTACTGTATCTTCTGAAAAAACTCAAAATATGTTGGACCTCTATCATTTCTGTACCTATGAAGAAACCTTCGGTTCCTCCTCAGCTCTTCCAGCAGCACTTCCCATGAATTGTAGAAATTACTCTAGCAAGAACATGTACAGATGAGTATTGGAAAAGGTAACAAAAGCATTTGTTGGAACTTAAGAAGGTGGAGCCGTTTAGCAGGAAGAACATGGGCTTTGGAGTCAGATCGACTCTTATCATTTGCTGCCTGTGCGAGTTCAGGCAAGTGGTTTGACCTCTCAGAATCTCTTGTCCTCACTTATAAAATGTTTAATAGTAATAGTCCATTCCTCCCAGGCTAGTGGTGAGGATGAAATGGGGAGTTACGATATGCTGAGCAATTGGCACGTTGTCAATGCTCAATAAACATCAGTCTTTCCACCTTGAAGTGCAAGAAGAGAGACCAACTTCTGTTTTATAACTTGTGCATGCATGCACACACACATACACACAGTTCTATCATGTACAAATACTGTTATGTGTTTTCCAATGTTGAATGTACATTTATGAAGGTCTTTTTGCTTGAAGCATGAAAGCTTTTCACGGCACAACACCTCTGCTGGAAACATCTGCAGATGTTACAACATCCAACCAGCCACATGTTAGAGAATTATCTCGGGTTGTGAAGAAAAACATTTGGCCACCAGTAGAGGAGTTTCTCGTGGCTTTTCCTTCCTTCTGTGAGAATGCTTGATGTAATGAAAGTCTGTGTGGAAATCCTTTGCTTGATGTAAGTTTTCATGAATGGAACTTAAGTCACAAGTCTGTGAGGGTGATTATGTTTTTGGAACCTCCCCTCCCACCCCCATGAAGTGATGGGTTATTTATAGCCACAGAGTTGTCACCAGCAGCCAGACACAGGTTTCTGCACTTTCAACCCCATCTCCTCCTGAGCACTTCTTTGTGTTAGTCCTGGGAGGAGGCCCTGCAGCAGGGGCTGATGAGAGTTTTGACCACATCTCAGAGGGTTCGTGGACATTTTTCCAAGAAAATCTGTGCAGGGCTTGGTCAATATCTTATTGCTCTGCTGCTCTCCTGCCATGACTTGTGTCTGAGTCTTCAAACAGCATGTCCTGGGTCTCCCCTAGGAAACCCATCATGGCCCATAGACTATATTACCATGTTTTGTTTCCTTCTGCCCCTTCTAAGTGCTCCACAAAAATAGCAATGCTTCATGTGGTCCTAAGGGAGTAAAATGTTCATGCCTATAAATGAACCCATTGGGATTTATCTTAACCATTTGTCTCCAAAGGGTCAGAGAAGCCGTGATGAAAGGGTTCTGTTGCTGTTCATTTCTTCTCCATCCTCTGACTCTCGAAATGAATGATCACCTGTGATCTGATCATGGGAGGGGGGTGGTGGGCAGCTTCATTGGGGGAGATGCAAGTCTCTCCCATCCAGCCGAGCTTGGAGGCAGGTGGCTCTTCAGTGGGTGATGACATCTGATTCAGAAACCAGGCAGCTTGCTTTCAGGAACCCAGATGGGTGTGGAGTGCTGACATTTACAATGATCTTGTTTTTGATGGAAAACAGAGCATCTTCCCTGGGTAAGAACAGAATATGGAGGTCAGAGCGGCCCTCAGATTGCCACCATCCTCCAGGTGCTGTGCTGGCTTCTGGGGTAGGAAAAAGGGATCGGCCTCATCTCATCTCAAAGGGATCTTTGGTTTCAAAGAGGAACCTAAAGACCCCAGGGAACAAGGACTTTTCACCCATGGAAAATACGGTGAACTCATGAGAAGCCTCCATTGATTGCCTTCCTGCAGATAAAGTGGGGAAATTGAATGTGATCGTAAATATAAAAATTCTTCCAAGCTTTTAAAGAGCAATGTCTTGCAAACAGGTAAGATTCAGAGTTTAGCAGTGTTCCAAGGACAAATTCCTCTCTCTTAACTAAACCCATTCCCCAAAGTGAACTATAAGGTTAAAACTAAAACAGGAAGAGTTAAGTAAATGTGCACATATGGAGGAGAGTAGGCTAGATATTTTGTACCCTTTGTGCATGTAGACACTTTGCCTGAGTCATCATAGGCTGTGTGTGGGGGGGTGCATTTCTATGACTTCCCTGGGCCCCAGGAGAAGGTTGTTCAGATACGATTGTCCTTGATGAAGGGATCAGATAATCACAGATTGCCTTCTCTGCCAGACTCCATGATGTGAGCAAGGCCAAAAGGAGCAAGTGGAAACCCCCTGTGGTCTAGAATAGGAGTGAAGGACGCACACGTATACTACAGCTCCAAGATGCACACGAATCAAGGATAGGGGAGTGTTCTAAATGAAGTTGTGTTGAGGTCAAGAGGAAGGTTAAATCCCATGTTTTGTAGTAAAAAAAAGACCATATCATGGAGATGCCTTTTGGTGCTGGAGGGCAGGTAGGATTTCAGAGGAGCAAGGAGGTGGGAAAGCTGGTAGAGCGCAACCTGAGCAAAGGCACACACACCATCACCAGGGAGAAGCAGGGCCAGTCGCTGTGTCTGCCAGGGGCGGGCTGGAGAAGCAGACCTTGGAGACTTATATGGTCGTGCTCACCATCTGGCTCTTCTCTCTTGGATGCTCTGCCTCTGGTCTCCTGGCTTCACATTCTTCAAGACTATTGGAATGTAGCCCCCAGGACTTCTCTCTACATCCTTTCTCACCAACATCCTGCCTTGCCATGGGTGGCGGTCTCAAGTTCTTATCTCCACAGGTCATCCACTGGCCTTGATGAGGTGGCCAGGTGACCAGGTGACCCAGCTCTTCTCCTTTCTGGGTGACACTCTGAGTCTTATGGCAACTCATTATCAATCTACTTCTGAGAAAAAAAATCCCCTAGGTTTGTCTTCTGACCATGCTCTCCCATCCTTCACATCATTCACCTCCTGATGCCCACTGCCTTGGACTTATATATCCTGAGACCGCATGTCTCTGACCTCTGTGTCTGCTGCTTCTAGGTGTCCCCTCTGTGTTGTCTTGTCTCTGTGCTGTCAGACCTCTGGTGGCCCCAGTCCATCACTCTCCCTGTGCCCCTTGATTCTCTTGCCCCCTTGCTCTTCCACCTGCTCTTTGTTTGGTTGCCCCTGGCCCCAACAAATCTTCTGAGTGGCATGGAAAACCCTGGCCACCATCAGTGGAGGGTTCCTGCAGAGTCAAGGTGTCAACAGCTTGGCCCCTCTTCATGAATCATGCCCTGGGCAGCTCTTCCAAACCCTCTCCCTCCTTGTCTCTCTATCGGATGCCTTTCCCCTCACTGCTACTCTTTCCTCACCACCTTATTCACAGATCGCTGGAAACAAATCCAGGCCATTAGGCAATAGCTCTCCAATGCTCCCTACTGTCCAGAGTGACCTGATTGGTGCTGTCCCTTCTTTTTCTCTTGCCTGAAGGTTTTTCTCCCCTTCCACGTTTTCCTATCCATTGGCTTCTCAGCTTGTAGTCTTAACTCCTGTTAGCAACCAATGTTATTTTCTTGTTGCAAGTAAAAAGCCAAGTCCTTATAGTGATCTATACAGGGTTCTACATAATCTGGGTCCCCTCACTCTCCCCAGGGTTAGTGGGGCTCCTCCTCCAGACATACCTGCCTCCTTGCAATCTTTCAAAGATGCCAAGTACACTCGCACTTCTGGGCTTTTCACCATGATGTCCCTTCTACCTGGAATGTCCTCCGCCCAAGTCTCTCTCACTTCCCCTCTTCCCTCAGGCTTCTGGTCAGATGTCACCTCAGTAGGGAGGCTCCCGCTGCCACCCCACACATGGCCACCAGCCTCTCTGCCTCTCCCTCCCCACGTGGCTCAGTTGATGAGCTCCTCAGAGGTCATCACATTGCCACTTTGCGCATCCATCTGCATGCTCGCTTGTTCTGGAGGATAAGTTGCTGGAGGGCAGGGACTTCCTTTTGCTCTCGGCTATGGCCCCAGCCCTGGAGGAGTAGGTGCTCCTTACTTGTGGTGGTGAGATCACGGGCCTCTTACAGGCTCAGGTCACTCCCATCTTAACACAAACAAACCATCAAAAAACAAAAGGCAATCCCTACAATCCTGTTCAGCATCTATCTCATCTCCCTTGCTTCACAGGGAACCTTCTGGAAAGGCTCCTCCACACTTTCTGTGTTATGGTTCACCCCTCTACACTAGCCAGCTGACTTATGACCTTACTGCCACACTGAATCTGGCCCAGCTTGGAGTACAGCATTGCCATGTCTGTAGGGTTCTTTTCTACCTTTTGTGGCACTGGACATATTGACCATACTCTTCTTGAAAATATCTTTTCTTGTGAGTTCTAGCTGGTCATTTTCCCTCTAACTCTCATCTTAAATCCTAGTCTACTAATCTGGAGGTTTACCACCTCTTACCTTGTCCTTCCCGGCTCCTACCTTAAATGGCTGTATCTTCTGTGATTCAGTAGCTGGACCTCTGCTCTCTTGTTCTGCACACTCTCCGTTGGTATCCTTATCCATAATTGCTTACATATTTATGACCCTCATATCCCACTGACTGACTTAACTCTGTTGGGTTCTAGTCTGGTGTATCCAATGACCTAAAGAGCATTTGGACGTGATGTTTGCAAATACCTCAAGTGCACCATTCCTCCTCTATTCTTTTCTCAGTGAATGACACCACTAGTCACCCTGTCACCCCAGCAATGCTATTCCCTTTGCACAGACTGCTCTTCTCTCTTTTTAATCTAGCAAGCCTCATTCATTCATCTATATCCAGCTCATGGATCAGCCACTCAGGGGTGCCTGAGTTCCTGGATGACAATTTCACAGTTTGCTTTCTTTTTCACAAGAATAGAAGCAACTAGAAGAAATCTTCCTCATCTTACCAACATCCTATCTATGGATCTAGCTGCATGTCTCTGTGCATAGGCTCCTCCCTTTTTATTCTGAAGGAACTCACTGTGTCCTTGGCTAAAGTGAGCCCTCATACCTGGGCTAGCTACAATTTTGGTAGGTACAGTTTTGAAAAATGACTCCAAAAATTATTAACCTCTTTTCTGTGACTAAAACCAAGGTATCATCACTTCTCAAGGTTTTGTGGGTTGACTGAGATCAGCTGGGTTCTTCCTATTTGGGGTTTCCTATGGCTACAGTCAGATGTTGGCTGAGGCAGCAGGGGTCTGAAGGCTGGACTGGGTGTGGCATCCATGATGGTGCCCTCATGGGGTTGATAGATAGTTGTGGGCTAAGCTGGAGAGGTTGTCCAGAGTTCCTACACTTGGCCTCTTGAGGTGGCTAGAGGTTTTTACAACACGACAACTGTGTTCTGAGAGGAACTTTCCTGAGAATGAGCTTTTCCAAGAGGCAAAAATCAACTGTTGATTTCTCACTTATTTGAATGAATTAACATGTGGTTCAAAATACAAGTTTTCCCTCTTGTTTCATTCATATATAATTGACATGTATCATTGGGTTCGTTTTAGGTGTACAACATTACAATCAGTTTCGATAAAGACACAATGAAAAACTTTCTCGTAATTCTAATTTCACTTTTCAAGATAATGTATTTCCCACCAGGACTCACTATGAAATCTTGGCCCTCACTTTAATAAGATTCCCTTTTGACAAATATTTACAAAAACTAGTCATCCTTGGATATGGATATCTTCTTGTGCTATTTTTAAATGTGTACATATAAGTGTTAACACAAAGGATTGAGTTGTCAAAGCAGACTCTTTGTGAATTACAGATCCTACCCCATGGAAAGGTAATGATTCAAAGGTCACAGGCAAGCACAGGCACAAATGAAACACTCTTTTCTGGAGGAACCCTAAACTGAGGTGCAGCTCCCAAAACATCCCCTTTTCCTATGTGAGAATGTAGCTTAGCTTTAAGCTGGTGAGTTCTGAACAATGTAGGTGAACACGTTGTTTTCAAAGGAAGGCATTTAGGTTTGAGGTGTGTCCATTTTGCAATTCCGTTTATCACACAGAAAATGTGCGTGTCACTATTCCTTCTTCTCCGGTCTTCTGTGTCCCATAAATCTATAAATTTTAAATTTATTTACAATAACCGATCTTGATAGATCAGCTGTATCGTGTTGAAAATAGGACTAGTTTCCCAAGTATAATACTTTTATAAAGCAGTGTGAATGAGATTAGAGTCTTTACAAGGAGTTCTGGTTGAGGTCATTCATTCCCCCAAGGCACTCCCTGTAGGGAAGGAGCAAGTTACACCTGATGCTAAGGTTTCCTTTCTAAGGTCTCAGCTAACACCAAGACTGTGAATGCCTGAGGCAGAGACTGTTCTTACTGCAAGGCAGACAGAGAGGAGGACCCTGCCCTTGCAGCGAGAAGACTAGGACTTAAAGCCTGACTCATCAGCTGTGTGAGAGTCAGCAAGTTTCCTCCCAAAGCAGATTCTGAGGCAAGGATTTGGTGCAAGTAATTTATTTAGGAGGTCACGCTAAGCAGTGATGGAGGGATTGAGATATTTAGACAAGAAAGAGAGGAAGCCAATGTAGAGTGAGTTAGTGAGTAAAGGCCCAGGAGAGTGGACACTCCTGAGAGACACATGTAATCCACTCAGCACCACCCTCCTGGAGGGATGAAGATGGTGCAGAGCCACCACCTCCTGCCTCTTGTAGGCAAAGGTTGCTCTTAGCGTGACAACTCCCAGCTCCTCTGGGTATGCCCTGGGTCCGGGCAGTGCACAGTTTGTGGGGAGAACACTGTAAAGCAGAGAGGCTTAGGAAACTTAGGCAGGTGCAGCTCTGCCTGTAGGTGACCTCAGGGTGCTTTCAGGGCTAAAGAATAGCATTTGCTCTAATGGGATAAAAATAATCTGCCTCTCAAAGCACAAAGCAGTCATGCCAAATATAAATGAGATAATGTGTGTGAAACTCTCTATAAACTGGGAAACATCAATCAAAAGGCAGTTATTCCTTGGGGCACCTGGCTGGCTCAGTCAGGAGAGCGTGCAACACTTGATCTCGGGGTTGTGGGTTCAAACCCCACGTTGAGTGTAGAAATCACTTAAAAATTAAAAAGAAAAAAATCTAAAAAAAAAAAAAAAAGATAGTCCTTGAGGACATCATGCTAAGTGAAATAAGCCAGGCATAAAAGGGCATGAGATGCCTGGAACAGTCAAATTCATAAAGACAGAACGGAGAAGGGTGGCTGCCAGGGACTGGGGGGAGGGGCATGGAGAATTCATGTTGGGTGTAGACAGATTTTCAGTTTGGGGAGATGAGAAGGCTCTGGAGACGGACGGTGATGACGAGTGCAGAGTATTGTAAATGTACTTAATGTTACTGAAATGGACACTTAGGAATGGTGAAAATGGTAACTTCTATGTCATGTATATCTTGCCACAATAAAACAATTAGTTCTTATACTTTCAAGGCACTGGGTGTGCTCCTCAGAATGCTTGAGTGTCTGGCCCACCGATAGGCCCTCAGCGCATAGTGTTGATGACAAGGAATGAAGACAAACTCGTCACTCTGGGGGGTGTAGCACCAGCAGCATCTCCGGTGTGAGCAGACACGGGGCCAATTCAACAATACCTCCCACGATCTGTACTTGCAAACGAGTGTGCAAGCCCTGCAGGATCTTGGTGAAGCCACTGCAAAGGACCAGAGGGCAACCATTTTTGGGCTTTGTGGGCCATACAGTTTGTGTTGCAATGACTCAACTCTCTCTTCGAGGGAAAGCAGCCACGGACGATAGATCAGCGAGTGAGCATGGCTATGTTCCCATAAAACTTTATGGACAGATACTGAAAATTGAATCTCGTGTAATTGTCACTTGCCACAAAAATTTCTTCAGCCGTTTGAAAATGTAAACAACTACTTTTAGTTTGTAGCTTGCATAAAAACGAGTGGCAGCTCGCTTCGGTGGTCGTGGGGCTTTGCCACCCCGGACCTGGAGTATTTTGGGATTCCCTCTTCTGGAATTGCTTTTAATGTGGCTGAAGCACATCTGTCTATAGTCCTGATCTCAGTGGTGGCCAATCACCATTGTGCCCTGAAGATCTGGCTGCAAAAGGAACAGCAGACACCTTGACTCAAACCTGATGGATGAAATTGACAAATCTGAATAAATCAGAGAAACATAAGGTGATACTAGAAAACGAGGGAAAGATGTTCTTTGGTAGCTCACTTGGCTATAAATATAATTCCTTTTCTGTACTCGGACCATTTTATTCAGTCATAACAAACTAGATGCTCTGGATTTGGAAAGAATTCTTGGAGTTTTTCAGAGATTAGGAATGAAATGTTCATGTGTAAGAATTCATGTTGGGTTTTTAGAAAGATGAAGATCTCACATATGGCTTTTGGGTACAGCATGAATAAAGTCTAATTGCCGACAAATTAGAAAACCAGAACATTCCTAATACTGGGTTGATTAGCACTGGCAAGCTTTGTACCATCACCATCTTAAATAAGGAACATAAGCCTGTCTAGAGTTGTGGGATAAATATTTCAGGATGTTATTAACGCAGAGTCACTGATACACTGATATATGCTTTTGATCAAAGTGTACCCTTAAAATTATTTGGTCTTGGGCAAATGTAGAAAGAGAAAAAGAGTCCTTAAAACACAATAATGCTACAATGAAACACCATGAAAAGTCCTTCGGTCCCATTAGCTCTGGTGGAGCGTAGTTGAGTGTTTATGGGAAATCAAACTGAGGTCCCGAGGACTTCCCACCTTTCTTCTTTTGGGGAGAGGAGACAGGTGAGGCCCAAGGGGCAGAGCAACCCTTTCTCTTTCTGCATGACTGAGCCAGGGACTCACTAACACAGAGTATGTGTGATGGTATTGGTTGTATCTGGAGAGCTCAGCACCTAAAATCTTGCCTCTTATTTCTGCTGACTGAGAACAAGGGTTATTTCCCAGGTGACTGTGAGGATCCAAGGGCCTACTGTCAGACGCATGAAGGAGGAACATGAGTGTTAGCCCGACTTGGATAGAGCTGGTCCATGGGCGGGCTCAGTCGTCCATGTGTGGCCATTTTCTCCAGGCCTGTCCTTGGGGAGGGGGAAGCTCTGTGCAATGACGCTCTGAGTATTATCATTCACAGATGTTTCCTGCTGACTTAAACTTTTCCCTACAGACCTCGTTCCCAGCTTTCAATCATTCTGCTTCTTCATCCTAACGTGCGGTGAACTGAGGTGGGAGAAGAGCATGCTGGTGAGGGCAAAGCATCCTGGAGGGCTACAGACAGACTAGAGTGGCCCACCATCCCCACCCCACCCGCCACCCACTCCCACACAGGTCGTACCACTGCTGGCCGTGGAATGAAGTAGACTGCTTGGGAAGGGGCCTGGGGCATCTGAGGAAACTGTGCCCTGTCTCCTGGGTGACCAGAGATGAGCCCGAGTGACTGGAGGTGCTCATGAAGTTCACTGGCGTTCAGTGAAGGGACTGTTGGGGAAGACGAGGCAGGACATTAATGTCTTAGGAGCTGAGCTGTATCTGTTGCACGAGTGAGACCTCCACAGGGTAAGGTCTCTCCAGAGGGTCCCAGAGAGGCCCCAGCCCGTGCCTCCATTCACAGACGGACGAGGACTGCTGCTGACTCAGAGAACGTTCCGTACTCTACCCTGGGAGGCTCCCTGACAGGGTCCTGGCCCACAGGGAGACCAGACTCCGAGGAAGTGTTGAGAAAATTCTATGGTACTTCGACAGAATAATTTCCATTTAAATGGAAATATCTGTTAAAGGTAATATTTAAAATACTGAGTTTGTGTTTTGTGTGACTTTGTTTTTCATTTCATTTGTCATGTCATTTTTATGATATTTTGAAAAAAAAAAAAAAAAAGTCCGTGGGGGATTGGAAATCAAAGCAGAGGGAAACGTCCCTTGCTGTGGGTCATCAGGAAGCCCATCTGGAGGCCCGTGACTTAGATTCTGTTTCTTTTGCTTTCTCTTCCTGGGGACTTGTGCTTACCTGTAGAGTGACACCGTCATGTTGCGTTATGTTGTGTGATGTTAGGCCTAAAGAAAAGTAGTCATCAGTGACGCAAAGAACAGAAAGTTCTGGGGTTTTCATGGAGTAGGCTGAGTGACCACATCGGGAAGATTTTGAGTGGCCAGGTCGCTGCTACTGACATTGCTCCCTACCCCCATCACCTAGACACCCCCCAGAGGTCGAGCTGCCGCCTCCTCCTGCCTCTACACACCACTACCATGATGCTCCAGTCACAGATTTGTCTGTGCCAAGTGCAAGGTGAGAGCACAGCTGGAAACACCATTCACTAATCCCATCCTGCATCTGCTCCCTTCCCTTCCCTTCCTTCCCCTTCCCTACACTTCCCTTCCCTTCCCTTCCCTTCCCTTCCCTTCCCTTATGGGACCCGAGTCTCTACATTCCACAAACTCTATACATAATGGGATGCTCAAGAATGACAAGTACCCGCTATGGCCCATGCCTTTGGCTGCCCAACATTCCACACATCCTTTCCCCATTTGTAAGCCTCCCACACCCTCCACACATGTCCTGCCTCCCTCCCTGCTCAGAGCATTTCCAGTGAGCACAACCAGCTCCGAGTCAGGGATATCCGGGTGGCATCCTTTCCTCTCCCTTTTTCCTGCCCCGAGACCATTCGTCTGAGTTTAGAGAGAAGCAATGAAATAGAAAACCCTGAAAAGAAGAAAATCACAGGGTAGGAAAATGTTCATCATCTGGGTAATTAGTCTCTAAAAACACTGCGATATATTCCCTTCCATTCACACTCTGTCAAACATCAGTCTGCACACACTTGAGATGAGTTCTACAGTGTAGTGTTTTGCATGACCTACCTGTGCATGGTTTGATAATAAAAAATTTTGTAATGACGGGCTGTCTGAATTTTTTCAATTCCATGATTTTTCACCAGAAACTAAGGCAACAAATTTCTGTATTGCTTATAGAAACTTAAGGAGCTTTACGTTTGGGTATGTGCGGGACTCCTTGTGTTTTAAACAGAAAGGAGAGAGTCAATTTTGTGCAGCGAATTTTCCACATCTCTCCCAACAATATTCTTTTCTGGAATGCACTGAATTGAGAAGCAAGACCAACTGGCCAGAGTTGTGAGACAATTGGTGTCAACAATAATACCCACTTCACGAGAAGTAGAGATTAATACTGCCAACTCGAATAGCTATTTGCCAGATAATTTTCTTCAGGCTTCACGTACATATCCCATGCAAAACTCATAACCCCATCAGCACATACTTTTATCACATCTATTTTATAAAACTAGTAAATGGCAGAACCAGAACTCAAACTCTGACATCTGACCCTGGAGCCTCTACCCTTCAGGTTACTCAAACATTCAGATCTTTCTTATATTGGCCAAAGACGTGTTTCACTGTTAACCCTGAAGGGGAAGCTGAGAAATTTACATGTCGTATGGATGACCTGAGGAACCACTGGGGAAACATGAAGGTGTTCCTTCAAGCTTAATGTCTTTCACAGAGATAAGTAGTGCAGAGCTTAGCATTAAGAAAACAAAACCTTGGTGTTCTGGACCTTTCATTGTCCCTGTCTTCCTCCTCCAGCCCCGTTGCTGTAGGTCGGTAGTTACAGTTAAAGTCTATGGAAGAGATGGAATTGGGGCCATGTCAACATTCGCATTTCAGGTTTCAAAGGAAGGTTCTGCATTAAGTTGAGCTTCTCCTGCCTATAAACAAGACAAGACAATCCCGTGGAAGAGAGTGGAGAACTTAATGCTGGGGCGTGGATCCTGTTTCTAGGTAGCATCTGGAAATTCCTGCTTGGGGGTCATTTTCACCTGATGGTTATTCCTCCTGAAAACAAGTCCTGTGTCCTGTCCCTTGAAGGGAGCAAATGACATAAATGTTCCAGAGCAGAGCCTGGCAAGTCAGAGGGTACATGAAAATATATGACAGATGGGGTTGGAAACATGAAGGGCAGTTCTAAAGCATCTTGGGAGTAGGGGAGAAATTAGACCATAAAACATAAGGGTAAAGGACGTGACAAACTACTCGAGCAATGAACTAAGAATGACATTGGTTTGAGAATGAGTTAATAGTACACAAAGTTATGAAAATGAATTTTGTAACAATTAGCAGGAATCTGTATCTTCTTTCATTAAAAAGCTTTAGATGATTTGAAATAAAATTTAAAAAATTTATGGACCCAATCCCTCTTCCCTGTTTTTGGAGCGCCTTCCTATTCCAGAATGATCCAGACCAGGCCCATCCACCGTTCTATCTTCAAGTCTCTAGAGAAGCCTCATCTTCAACAGCTTTTGTCTCTCAAGAACTGTTGAATGAACAAAGAAAGCTTTCACATAAAAAACTAACAACCTCTTTCTCCCTCTGTGTGCCATGCTCAGATTCTCTGCTTTTAAAAATTCCTTCGGTGCAACCATGACATCTACCTTTGATCTACTGACACCAGCACCAGCCACTACCCTACATTTTCACTTTATCACATTCTTGCAATTAGTATTTTGTCACCCATGCTACATAATGTATGTGTACTACATCATATGTAGTTTATTTGGTGTGTTTTGTATAAAAATTTTATCTTACTCTATGTGGTTTTCTGCAAACTTTTTCCCCTCAGCATTATGTTGAGAGGATTCACCTACGCTGTTGTGTGTAGTGTTATTCATTTATTTTGACTGCTGAAATATAGTCCTCTGGGCAAATAGACCACATCTTACTTATTCTCTGTCAATGGACTGTTTCCAGCTTGTTAGCTTTTTAAAACTGAAAACACTGCTGTTTAGAAGCTTTTCTATGCACGTCCCCTGGTACGCTTGTGCAAGAATTTCTCTTGGGCATGTACCTAGAATTGGGATTGTTGGGTCAGATTTACAAAACAATGGCAAAGCATTTTCTGAAGTGGAGTGGGTAGATGGAGTGAACCAATTCACACTCCCCCAAAATACATAGATACAGCTGACTCCCCTCTACACCTCTCAGTGTTCACCAGTCTAGATGGTACATTGTTGTAGACCTGATTCACATTTACCAGGTTGCTAAAGAGAATGAGCATCTTGTTATGATTCTTGACCCTTCATGCCATGTCCATCCTCTCCACAATTCATGTCCACTCACAACTTCAGAATTTGACCGCTTTTGAAAAGGAGGTCCTTGTAGATGTAATCAGTTAAGTTATGATGAGGTCATTGTGGATTAGGATATATCCCCAATCCAATGATGTGTCCTTATAAGAGGGCCTTGCAAAAAACAGGCATGTATGGAGGAGAGACGTCTGTGCGAAGGCAGAAGCAGAAACTGGAAATATGTCTACAGGTAAAAGGATGTTAAAGATTGCCAGCAAAACCCAGAAGCTAGGAAGAAACAAGGAAGGATTTCTTTCCAGAGCTTTCAGAGGAGAATGGCCCTACTGGTAACTTGATTTTTTTTCCATGGGTCAAATTTTTAAAAATTTCTCTTTCAATTTTTTTCATGTGTCTATTAGCCATTTGTATATCTTCCTTGGAGAAGTGTCTGTTCATGTTTTCTGCACATTTTTTTAAAAGATATTTTTTATTTATTTGACAGAGAGAGAGGTCACAAGTAGGCAGAGAGGCAGGCAGAGAGAGAGGAGGAAGCAGGCTCCCCGCTGAGCAGAGAGCCCGAAGCGGGGCTCAATCCCAGGACCCTGGGATCATGACCTGAGCCAAAGGCAGAGGCTTTAACCCGCTGAGCCACACAGGTGCCCCTTCTGCACATTTTTTAACGTGATTATCTGTTTTTCGAGCGTTGAGTTTGAGGAGTTCTTTATAGATCTTGGATATCAGCCCTTTGTCTGTACTGTCATTTGCGAGTATCTTCTCCCATTCTATGGGTTGCCTCTTTGTTTTGTTGACTGTTTCCTTTGCTGTGCAGAAGCTTTTGATCTTGATGAAATTCCAAAAGTTCATTATCGCTTTTGTTTCCTTTGCCTTTGGAGACATAT
>NW_019154146.1:7946032-8112712 GCF_002288905.1 Enhydra lutris kenyoni | reverse complement strand
CACGGGGCTCAATCCCAGGACCCTGGGATCATGACCTGAGCCAAAGGCAGAGGCTTTAACCCGCTGAGCCACACAGGTGCCCCTTCTGCACATTTTTTAACGTGATTATCTGTTTTTCGAGCGTTGAGTTTGAGGAGTTCTTTATAGATCTTGGATATCAGCCCTTTGTCTGTACTGTCATTTGCGAGTATCTTCTCCCATTCTATGGGTTGCCTCTTTGTTTTGTTGACTGTTTCCTTTGCTGTGCAGAAGCTTTTGATCTTGATGAAATTCCAAAAGTTCATTATCGCTTTTGTTTCCTTTGCCTTTGGAGACATATCTTGAAAGAAGTTGCTGTGGCTGATGTCGAAGAGGTTACTGCCTATGTTCTCCTCTAGGATTCTGATGGATTCCTGCCTCACGTTGAGGTCTTTTATCCATTTTGAATTTAGCCTTGTGTATGGTGTAATAGAATTGTTGAGTTTCTTTCTTCTACACATAGCTGTCCAATTTTCCTAGCATCATTTATTGAAGAGACTGTCTTTTTTCCAATGGATAATTTTTCCTATTTTGTCAAAGATTACTTGGCCACAGAGTTGATGGCTCATATCTGGACTCTCTACTCTGTTCCATTGGTCTATGTGTCTGTTTTTGTGCTAGGACCATGCTGTCTTGGTGATCACAGCTTTGTAGTAAAGCTTGAAATCAAGTAGCATGATGCCCCCAGCTTTGTTTTTCTTTTTTAGCATTTCCTTAGACATTCAGGATCTTTTCTGGTTCCGTACACATTTTAGGATTGTTTGTTCCAGCACTTTGAAAAATGCCAGTGGAATTTTCATTGGGATGGCATTGAAAGTATAGATTGCTCTGGGCAGTATAGACATTTTAACAGTGTTTATTCTTCTGATCCATGAGCATGGAATGTTTTCCCATCTTTTTGTGTCTTCTTCAATTTCTTTCATGATTGTTCTGTAGTTTCTGGAGTACAGATCCCTTACCTCTTTGGTTAGATTTGTTCCAAGGTATCTTTTGGTTCTTGGTGCTAAAGTTGATGCAGCCACTTTGGAAAACAGTGTTTTCCAAAGTGTGGAGATTCCTCAAAAAATTAAAAATAGAGCTACCCTATGACCCTGCAATTGCACTATTGGGTATTTACCCCAAAGATACAGATGTAGTGAAAAGAAGGGCTATCTGTACCCCAATGTTCATAATAGCAATGGTCAAAATCACCAAACTGTGGAAAGAGCCAAGATGCCCTTCAACAGACGAATGGATAAAGAAGATATGGTTCAAATATACAATGGAATATTATGCAGCCATCAGAAAGGATGAATACCCAAATTTTGTATCAACATGGACGAGACTGGAGGAGATTATGCTGAGTGAAATAAGTCAAGCAGAGAAAGTCAATTATCATATAGTTTCACTTACTTGTGGAGCATAAGGAATAACATGGAGAACATTAGGAGAAGGAAAGGAAAAGTGAATTGGGGTAAATTGGAGGGGGAGATGAAGTATGAGAGACTGTGGACTCTGAGAAACAAACTGAAGGTTTTGGAGAGGAGGGGGATGGGGGGAATGAGTGAGCCTGGTGGTGGATATTAAGGAGAGCACGTATTACTTGGAGCATTGGGTGTGGTGCATAAACAATAAATCTTGGAATACTGAAAAAGCAAAATAAAAAAAAATATCTCTGGCAAATCTTAATTTTTCCTAATTACTTAAATGTCTTAAATTACTATAGTCTTATATAAGTCTTGATATCTCTAATAGGAAAATTCCCTTGCCCTATTCATTTTACTTAGGCATGATATAGAGGAAATGATGCTAATGTATTGCCCATACCCCTTTGGATTCCTTCACATTCTCCAGTTCACTACCAGTTTTTCCTGGGAACACTTCCTAATAAATCACTTTTACGTGCATCCCTGTGTATCCTTGTTTTGGTCTTCTGGGGAACTATTTTAACAGTTTGATATTCCATATACATTTTATTTATTTAAAGATTATATTTATTTATTTGACACAGAGAGAGAGAGATAGAGAAAGACAGTGAGAGAGGGAATACAAGCAAGGGGGGTAGGAGAGGGAGAAGCAGACCTCCTGCTGAGCAGGGAGCCCAATGTGGGACTTGATCCCAGGACCCTGGGATCATGAACTGAGCTGAAGGAAGATGCTTAATGACTGAGCCACCCCGGTGCCCCCACATACATCTTATTTATTTGTTTATTAAATTACTTTTTTAAAAAGTTAAAATTTTTTTTTTATTATCCACATACATTTTAGAATATCTTTTCAGGTTACATGAAAATCCTTTTGAGATTTTGTTTGGAATTATATAGAACATACAGATAAGTTTGGGGGAGAACAATACCCTTCTGATATTACATTTTTTTACATATGAATATGAAATATGTTCCCACTTACAGGTCTTCTTTAATAACTTTCAACAAAGTCTTATTATTTCCTGAGTAATAAAATTAAAACATTTTATTAGATTTTCTTCTAGGTAATCTATATCATTGATGTGATAAATGGTGGGGTTCTTGTTTTGTTTTGTATTGTTTTAATAATGCTTCCTAACTGTTGCTAGTGTATAAAAATGTAATAGATTTTTACGCTTTGTCTTATTTTTCTTTTGTATGCCTGGTAATTTTTGGCTGAGTTCTGGACATTCTATATGAAAAAAGTGTTTCGGGACCCTTTCGTCAGTCTAGTGAAGCCTATGGACTCCTTCTTAGAAGAATATTATTAAATGAAGAAAATAACATGCATGGAATTACAAAGAAATCAATTATATTTAATTACAACCCAAAGGATCTGGATGTACATGGGCCCCAGGTTAAGGACAGTATAGAAGTTCTGGATAATGTTATTTTCCTCCAGAGGGGGATCACTATAAACTTTGGTGAGGCAGATAGAGTTAAATCTAATCACCTTTATCCAACCATGAATTGAGTTGATTGGAGACTAAACTGGAGTTTTGGAAGGCTTCCTCTATCTCTGGTTTGCTCTCCCCTGCCAAGGTGTACCACTCCAGGAGTCCCAAGATCAGAACTTATTTTAGTGTCACTTCCACTGAAGAAAAAATCCCAACCACCCAGTGTTTTAGGGAATAATATATTTGGCAGAAGCAAATACATTTCTGCAGATAATAACCTCAGACAGATTGTAGATATCAAGAAATTTCATCACAAGGTTCTGACATTTAAAAACTGAAGAGTTTTGAGTTTTGTTGGCTTTCAGAGATAGGCTGGGCTTAATAAGCCAAATAAATTATTCTTTAGTTTTCTGCTGAAAATGCTGTAAATAGAATTTTATAAGTTCCGTCTGTCATCTTTTTATGAGGAATACTAACTCTTCCTCTAGCATAATATTTTTCTGAAGGAAAGAGCACTTCTAAATATATTTGTTAATTACCAAATAACAAGGCAAATGAAAGATTAGAGATCACTTGCCTTCTGTCCTTTCACTGATCCAAAAATTGTTTCACATATTTTAAAGGTACAATTCTGACCTGTTAGTTAATTTACATTGGGGTTTGGCAACAGAAAGGGTTATGTAATAGTGCAGCTTCCTTTTACCAAATAGAGATCTGAGCTTTAAAAAAAATCTGACTCTTTAAATTTAGAAATGTTGAATGTTTGGTTAAAAAGGAATTTTTTTTAGCACTTTATTTTGCTAGAGTAGTTTTAGGTTCACAACAAAATTGAGGGGAAGGTACAGAAATTTCCTGTATGTCCCCTGCCTCACACATGCACAGGCTTCCCAACATCCCCTACCATGGGGTACATTGATTAGCACTCATGAGCCTAGATTGACACATCCTAATCAGTCTACAGTTTACATTGTAGCTCAGTTTTGGTGTTGTACATTCTATGGACTTAGACAAATGCATTATGACATGTACCCATCATTATAGAATCATGCAGAGTATTTTTACTGTCCTAAATATCCTCTGTGTGTTGCCTATTCCTGCCTCCCCCAAACCCCAGGCAGCCACTGTTGGTGGTGGTAATTCTTTTTTTTTTTTTTTAACAGTCTTATAGTTTTGCCTTTTCCAGAATGTAGTATTGTTGAAATCACACTGCATATAGCCTTTTTAGTTTGGATTCTTTCACTTAGTGATTTATATTCTAGATTACCTATGTTTTTCCATGGTTTGACAGCTCATTTCTTTTTAGCACTGAATATCATTCTATTGTCTGGAAGTACCTACCAAAGGACATCTTGATTGCTTCCAAGATTTGGAAATTATGAGCAAAACTACATCCATGTGCAGATTTTGGGGTGTACCTAAGTTTTTAACACCTTTGGGTAACTCCTTTGGGTAAATACCACGATGTACAGCTGCTGGATTGTATGGTACGAGTATATTTAGTTCTGTAAAAAACTGCTAAATTGTCTTCCAAAGTGGCTGTACTGTTTTGCATGGCCACCAGCAATCAGTGAGGGCTCCTGTTGCTCCACATCCCCACCAGTATTTAGTGAGGTCAGTGTTCTGGATTTGGCTCATTCTAATAGCTGCGGCATCCCATTGTTGTTTTATTTTGCATTTCCTTGATGACATATGATGTCGAGCATCTTTTCATATACTTATTTGCCATCTGTATATCTTCTTTAGTGAGGTGTCTGTTAAGTTCTTTGGCCTATTTTTAAACCAACTTCTCTGTTTACTTATTGTTGAGTTTTAAGAGTTCTTTTTATTTTTTTTATTGTGTTATGTTAGTCACCATACAATACATCATTAGTTTTTGGTGTAGTGTTCCAAGATTTGTTGTTTAAATATAACACCCAGTGCTCCATGCCGTATGTGCCCTCCTTAATACCCATCACTGGGCTAACCTATCCTCCCACCCCCCTCCCCTCTAAAACCCTCAGTTTGTTTCTTGGAGTCCATAGTCTCTCATGGTTCATCTCCCCCTCCGATCTCACTTCCCCTTCACTTTTCCTTTCCTTCTCCTAATGTCCTCCATGTTATTCCTTATGTGCCACTTTTTGTACTTTGGATAATAGTCCTTTATCAGATGTATGTTTTTGCAAATATTTTCTCCATAACTGTATGGGTCACTTCTCATTTTCTTGACATTGCCTTTCACAAAGGAGGGTTTACATTTTAATGAAGTCCAGTTTACCAACTATTTCTTCTATGGATTGTATAAGAAGAAATTTTTGATATTTGATATTTGACCTTCTGATATTATTTATTTATTTTTTTGGCTAAAAAGGATACAACAATCAATATAGTAGTCTCCATATTATATTATTTCAACTTCTTGAGGTCAGCTAGAAGAAAAATATAGTTCTCTATAATATGTGGCTTACAAATGGTCTTTATAACCCTCTAGCTTATCTATGCAAATCAATTCAAACATTTACCGAGTGTCTTCTTCATACCATGAACCGTGGTAAGCATAAATGACATGGTCTTGCCTCAGAGAGTCTATATTTTGCACCATGCTTGAGTGTAAGCAGTACAGGATTTCTCCATGGGCTAAGTGTATTAATAAATCTGGAATCAAACCCAAAACAAAACAAGTAAAGAACAACAACAACAAATATATATATGTATATATATATATATACATGGGGCGCCTGTGTGGTGTAGTGGTTAAGTGGTTAAGTGCCCAGTTCTTGGTTTCGATGGTTCCGGTTCAGGTCGTGATCTCAGGTGGTGAGACTAAGCCCTGCTTTGGGCTCTGCGCTCAATGTAGAGTCTGCTTGAGACTCCCTCTCTCTCCTTCTGCCCTTTCCTACTGCTTTCTCTCTCTAAAATAAAATGAATAAGTCTTAAAAAAAATAAGTTTCATGCCCAACATGGGGCTTGAACTCAGAATCTTGAGATCAAGAATTGTGTGCTCTACAGAGGTAGCCAGTCACCACAACTAAATATTTTTTGAATAAAACATTTATTTTCCATAAAATTATTTAGCATTTTGCAAACAATTCAGAAAAATCTAGAAATTGTTTTCAACTTCAGCACACATATAAGTTTTGAGTTTTATGATTTAGTGCTGTTCTCACTTTGATGTGCATAGAGGGCAGGCGGCGTACACGTTAACCTTCCCAGTGCTGGGGGCCACTAAAGGTCTTAGCATAGTTTGAGTTTAAGCTTTGACTTCATGAATTTGATTGAGAGAAGCTAAGAAGATGGAGACAGAATACTTGATTCACCGTGCCTGCTTCTCCCCAACACACCCTTCAGGATTCTTGGGCCAGGGATAAGAAATTCAAGGAACATGGTGACAGATTTGATGCAGAAAGCATGGTGATTTCAAAGTGATCACTCTCTTCCCAAGAGTTTGCACAGGGGGAGGAAGGATTATACAAAAGTTCTTCCATGATACAATGAATATTCTGGTCAATTTGAGGGATTCTAAGCTGCTCGAGGACGAGACAGAACCATAGGGTGACAGTGTTGCCCAAATAGCCTTACTGGGTGGCACTTACTTGTGCTTACTGGTAACCTGACTTACTGGTCGTGTTGCTTGCAGGGAGGTCCCCCTGGGCAGGAAAACCTCCAGGGACAGCAGGCAACCCAGAAAGGGAAGAGGGCATGGGAACTCCCAGAGCAGATGGGAATCGGAGAGGGGACTTATGTGTCTGGGGGATATCACTCAGCGGCAGGGGTGGGGAAGAGTCTGGGTCATAGAGCTTCCAAGGGCAATAGCATCATGGGGTTTTGAGAGAATATTGCATATGTTAACTTGATTGGATCACAGAATGTTCAGATTTTTGGCTAAACATGGTTCTGGGTGTTTCTCTGAGGGTGTCTCTGGATGAGAATAACATTTGCGTTGGTAGACTGAGTGAAGCAGATTGCCCTCCCTAATGCGGGTGGGTCTCAGTCAATTAGCCAGAGGAGAATTTGCTCTCTTCCTGTCTTCAACTTGGGACATTGTCTTCTCCTGCCTTGGGACTTGCACTTGACCTGGAAGTTATACTACTGACTGACCTGGGTTTCCAGCTTCCCAACGGCAGGTCTGGGACCTCTCAGCCTCCATAACTTCACGTGCCAATTCCTTTAAATAGATAGACAGATAGATAGATAGATAGATAGATAGATTAGACAGATAGAAGATAGATAAAATATTTCATTAGTTCTGTTTCTCTGGATAAACTTGACTGACACATGTTCTTTTATAGCTACATCATTTTCTTATCCATGGCTAGCAGTTGCTGGGTACAATTTCAAAGGATCTATCAAGTGGGTAGTCTCTGAATGGTGAAAAATAATGTTTATTGGGACTGTATGTAAAGCAATTGAGTATAAGAATTTTAGTTTGGGCTTTGAGCTAATAGTCCTGGTTTCTGTGAAGAAGAAAACAGAACGGGGACCATTTAGGCCCATTTATATGACAATTGCAGAGAGAAAAGGGGAGAGTCCCTAATGAGTAAACATCCTAATAGCTAATGGCGCTTTTCCTAATTCTGGAGTCTTCTCTGTTACAGATGGTAATGAGCCGGGGTGGGGGGGTGGGGGGTGTGTGTCTTCATTGGCACTCGCCTTGCCTTGCCTGTCCACACCACACCAGCCCAGAGTGAACCAAGGGCTCGGGTAACCATGGCAACAATAACAAAAATAGTTGCCTCTTCTCAGTCACAGTCTATGTCCTTACTTTTCCCTGGCCACGTCCCAGGCCATTCCATGAGCTCCCCTTGGCTGACAGCCACTTTGGTACATCTACGGCAGCCACTGGTGTGTTTGCTTAATAATTTTTTTCCTAATTAGAAGATATTAAGTTCCTATTATAGAGGATCTGAAAAATAGAAAAATATAGAGAATTAAAAGTGACCGATGTCAGAAATAACCACTAACATTTTTATATATTTCCTCTTTGTCTCTTTTAAGGCATATTTATAATTATTTAACATCATTACTGTTTTACATTCACCTTCTTGCATCTTAAATTAAACCATACAATTTTCCTGTGTTATTAAATATGTCTTAGAAGCTTAATTTTTAATGGCAGCATAAAATGACATTCTGTGGTTGTAGCATGATTTGTCTGATTTTTTGATATCCAGGTTCCTGATTTGCCCATTAACAAGGTTCAGTCTCTATAGGGCCTTGGCTGCCCCACTGGTACTGGCTCCAGATGAGGTTGGGAAGGGCTATTTCCCCTGTCAGCTTTCTTATTTGCAGACACCAGAGAAGATGGAAAATGCTTTCTTAGTTTCTTTCTTTTTTTTTTTTTTTTAAGATTTCATTTATTTATTTGACAGAGAGATCACAAGTAGGCAGAGAGGCAGGCAGAGAGAGAGGGAGAAGCAGACTCCCCGCTGAGCAAAGAGCCCAATGTGGGGCTCGATCCCAGGACCCTAAGATCATGACCTGAGCTGAAGGCAGAGCCTTAACCCACTGAGCCACCCAGGTGCCCCACTTAGTTTCTTTCTTCATCCCTCATCTCACAACATTTTGTTGATCTCATTTTACAAACCCTCTACTCAGAAACATCGAAGCTGCCAAAGCCAGCAAACCAAAGTTGTTGGGAAAGGAGAAGAGCTGGGAGAACTGGAAGTTTGTGGGGGTGACAACTGAGACACCATTTTGACAAGAACACTTCAGGAAGATGTGTTTTCACATTGAACTCACACCAAAATTCATGATGGGTCAGTCCACACTCGTGAGAATGGTTGTTGTCAAAAACATGGAAACTATTTGGTGTTGGCAGGAATGTGGAGAAGGTGGAACTGGAACGAGTCAAGCAAAAGTTTGTCTACCTGATGTGCTGCAAGCCAGGAAAGGACTGACACGGAGCTTTGCAGTAAGGAAAGGCTATTTATGGGTGTGGTGCCACCCAGGAGAACAGGAGCTAATGCGGAAGGTCCTGAACTCCCCAATGGCTTATAAGTAAGGGCAAATTTGGGAGAAGGATCTCCAGAGAAGGTGAAAGCCATTGACTGGAGGCTCATGAAGTCATGTCAACAGATGTTACTTAGTCACTTACGGTGCCACTTTGTCTCATCCCACGGAGCTCTATTCTATGTCAAGATACTTGGAATATGAAAAATATTTTTATTTTCTATGTCAGAGATTTCATTAGGTATATGGCGATTATGTGGTTAGGGTAGAGCTTGCCAGCTACTTGTATGTACTTAAACTAACCACTTGTATATGCATAAGTTAGTGGGGTTGTGTTCTTTCATGTTCCTTTGAGTGATTAGCAAGCATCCCTATCTCCAGGGTCTGGGTCTGCATGTTCCCTGCCCAGTCCACCCACGCCTGGGACGATATGACCACTAGTGTTTGTTCTTTCACCTGAACTGATGAGATGGATCCTGGCTTCAGAACCCTGCTACGCTGGTGGTGGGAGTGTAAAATGCTATAGCAACTGTGGAAAAAAGCATGGTGGCTCCTCAAAAAGTTAACTTAGAACTAGCATAGGATCCCACAGCTCCACTCCTATGTATACTGAGTATGGATTGATTATGAAAGAAAGCAGGGACACTCAGCATTCTTCACGAGAGCCAAAAAGTAGAAACAACCCAAATGTCCATCAAGAAATGAATGGATAAACAAAATGTGGTATATCTGTACAATGGAATTTAGGTCAGCTTTAAAAAAAATGAAATTCTGTTTTTAAAATTTCTTAAAATGATTTTATTTCTTTCTTTGAGAGAGAGAGAACAAGTGGTAGAGGGGCAGAGGGAGAGGGAGAAGCAAATTTCCCAGCTGAGCAGGGAGCCTGACTCGGGGCTCAATCACAGGACCCTGAGATCATGACACAAGCCGAAGGCAGATGCTTAACTGACTGAGCCGCCCAGGTGCCCGAGAAATGAAATTCTGACACCTGCTACAATCTGGATGAACTATGAAACATTTTGCTAAGTGAAATAAGCCAGACACAAAAGGATAAATACTCTATGATTCCACTTATCTGAGGTCCCTAGAATAGTCAAATCCATGCAGGCTGAAAGAATGGTGGTTGCCAGGGGCCAGGGAGAGGGGGTAGGGGGAGATGGGGAATCGTTATTTAGTGGGCACAATTTTGGTTTGAGAAGATGAAGAAGTTCTGGAGAAGGATGGTGGTATAGCACTGTGAGTGTTCTTAATGCCACTAAACAGTATGCTTAAAAATGGTTAAAACACAAATAAGTGAAACCATATGATAATTGACTCTCTCTGCTTGACTTATTTCACTCAGAAATAACACCGAGGGGGCACCTGGGTGGCTCGGTGGGTTAATCCTCTGCCTTCAGCTCAGGTCATGATCCCAGGGTCCTGGGATCGAGCCCCGCATTGGGCTCTCTGCTCAGCAGGGAGCCTGCTTCCCCCTCTCTCTCTGCCTGCCTCTCTGCCTGCTTGTGATCTCTCTCTGTCAAATAAATAAAATAAAATTAAAAAAAAAGAAATAACACGGAGGATGTGGGGAGTTGGGGGAAATTGGAGGGGTAGATGAACCATGAGAGACTATGGACTCTGAAAAACAATCTGAGGGTTTTGAAGGTGTGGGGGGTGGGAGGTTGGGTGAGCTTGGAGGTGGTTGTTATGGAGGGCACATATTGCATGGAACGCTGGGTGTGATACATAAACAATGAATTCTGGTACACCCAAAAGAAAGAAAAAATAAAATAAAATAAACCTTATGCAAGGGAAAAAATGGTTAAAACAGTAAATTTTGTGTTATGTATAACCTTACCACAACACACGCACACACACACACACACACACACACACACACACACACACGTACACACTCATACCCACACACACTGGATACACAGCTGCGGGGGTGGAGCCCAAGCAGGAACTTGGCAGGAGAGTGAAAAGCACAGGTTCACCCTGAGGTGTCCCAGGTCGAGAGCTGTGTCTGCCTCATTAATGTTCCCTCCCTTGCATGTGGAACTGAGCTGACTTCTAGGAGGTGCTCAAGGCTTGTACAGTGAATGGGCTGCATTTGACAGGATGAGCCCCAGCACTGGGGCCACAGGGAGACTTTGGGGCCCATCACTACATTGTTGTCTGTTAACAAACCCTTCTGCACTCAGCTGTGTAATGTGGGGGCTCTGCAAACATGCTGGGAGCTCCCTCTGAGGTTCTGCTAGCTGGAGGGGTGGGACTCAAGAGGGAAGCTGGGGACAGTATGACCCTTCACCTTAGTGTAACCCATCACCCTTCCCTGCTTTGTTTCTCCATGTCACCATGGATGTACACATCTGTTTTGTCTTTCCCCACCTCCTCCCACACTGTGGACTCCACGAGGATGGGGATCAGTGTGTCTCCTTTGATGTCACATCCCTGGTACTAGGAAACTTCTATGCCACTTGCGCTCACATCAGGTTGGCTCAGACCTTCTAGAGCATCTCCTCAGAAGCCCTGGGCTTCTACAGAGCATAGGTTGATAAAACACCAGATTCAAGCACCTTCTGTGGTCTGTGTCTATACAACATGACCACATCGAGTTATGAACATGAACTTGACCTACTTGATCTCCAACTGACCTACTCAGACAAAAACAAGTCATGATGCTCCATAGTGTGAGAATACTCACCCCAATGTTCTACCCATGTCAGCAGGAAACGCTGGGCTCCCAGTCTATCAGAGGTGTCTATGTCTTTCTAAACCAACGTGGGGACTTGACATCTACTTTAAAAAAAAAGTTTTCTTATGGGAAACTTCAAATATAGACAAACACTGAGAAAATAGTATCGTGGATTCCCATGCAGTCCCATGCTTAGCTGCCACAGTTGTCAACATTCTGCAGCTCGTCTTCCTTTCCCCAGTCCATTTCAGGGTCCTCGTTTGTACTTACTGCTGCGAAGTGTGTTGAAGCAAATCCCCGTATTGTGTCCCTCATTGACACTTCAATCTCTGAAGGTCATTCTTGATCCAAGAAGGGATCTTCTCTGTTTGAGAAGGTCATGCCCTTCAGTCAAGTAAATATCTTTGTAGGTAAGCATGTGGACAAGGAGGAGAAAGGGACACCACTGGGTCAGCCATTCTGGAAGCCCATTGGTGACTTTGTAGTACAGTGGGGGCTCCTCCAGCCAGGTGGCCCAGACAGCTAAGTCTGGGGTTCAAGGACCCCATCACTTGGTGGGGGTGAGTAGCTGCTTTACTTGCTAATGTAGATCATACACATCTCTTGTTGCTCCTGATCCCACTACATCAAATACAAGCAAACTCAACAACACCCACAGCATCTCAGTGGCTCACTGGTTAGGAATGAGGAGAGGCTATGTGGCCAGACCATGAAGATGCGTCCAGACCAATATCTCCAGACCGGACAGCACTGGAAGCTACGGCCACTGGACTATCAGATGTGGTTTTCCAAGCATTGCTACAAGGAATAGAGATCTCCACTTGTAAAACGTATTCAACAACAATAGGAAATGCACCAAACCTTTGAGGCTGAAAACTGGAAAAAAAAGGATTTTTTTTTCAAAACAGTCTTTTGAGTTCATGACAATGAACTCAAAAGACTGCACACAAAGGAACAATATATTTCTATAAGTGACTTGGAAGTAGTGCCCTGTGGCTCTACCGTGCAGACCACAGCTTCACCTGATGCCAAAGATCCCACTTTCGCGGATGCTGGAAGGGAGATGCTCTGTTCCTCAGCTCCTCCCCCCCACCCCCAACAGTGTCATCAGAACATTTTACAGAATCTGTGACAGCTCATCAGAGTTCAAGTGTAATCTCTTTTCCTTGTGTTGTGTCTCTTTTTCCTCCTAGGGCTTACCTGAAAGGCAACTCACTACCAGGGCTGCAGATCTCTTGGTAAGTTCCATGTAGTTGTTGGCTAGCATCACGCTGACATTGGCAGGGTTGGGGGTTTTATGTCTGCTATATTAGCTGCAATGGGCCACCAAGAAACCTTCTCCGATAAATGACCAGCAACTGCAATCTTCCTGCCTCCCCTTCTAGACAGGCTCTGGGTCAGGTGGAGCACCTCCAGGCTGCAGGATGGAGCTGGGACAGCCCGAGAGAAAGCTACAGGAGCTCAGTGGGCACCAAGAAGGCAAGTGGTCCAACAGAGGAGGTGATGGTAGGGGCTCAGGGAGGGTTGGAATCCAGGAATCTGGGAGTAAGAGAGGAGTCCCAGACCTGAAGAGGGTTGGGGGACTAGTAATGGAGAATGGGAGGAAGGAGGAGTGGGAGGATGGGTCCCTGAGCTCTTTGGTCCATTACCCGGGGGACACTTCAGTGATCTGAGAGAACGTGGCAATGAGACACCTGCAGCCTGGACCTTTTGCCTGAGTCTGTGTTCTGGCTATACTAGCACACCAGCTAGTTACTCCAAACAAGTGTCTCAGCCCCCGTGACTCGGTTTCCTTACCTGCACAGCGGGGATGGTTATAATCGTGTTCACCCCATATGTGGTTGTGAGGATCATGTACTACTCTGTGGAAAACACTAAGACTGTGTTCACAGCAAGCCCTGCACGGGACCCATCTTTATGACGTCTAAGCCCTCGGGGCCTCAGCTGAGGGCAAGAAGTGGTTATGGGTGTAGAACTGGCTCAGACCAGCATTCATGCATTTATTAAACACCTTGGACACGCTCTCACCCATACACCATTTCACTTGCTCCCCGTGGTGAGGTTGCTGGCAGCAATCAGTACTTCAGCTCTAGACAGGAGAAGCAGAGACTCACAGAGGTTGCTCAGCTCTGAGCCAGACAGCAAGGCTTGGCATTGCCTTCACTCTCTGTCCTCTGTCGGCTCCCTCTGTCCTCCTCTGCCCCCTTGGCCTTTGCGGAATCGGGACCATCTCTAAGAGCATGCCTGCTGACATAAAAAGGGGAAAGCAATGCAGGAAGCAAATGCCAGAAGCTATTTTCCGAAGCCCTGACCAGCAACATGCTACTGAGTACTTGTATGGGCCTTCTTCCATGATGCAGCTGCTCTAAGGGCACCGGAGCCACTGTGGGGTCAATGAGCAGCTGTGTTCTGACCTCAGGAAGCCGCTTACACACCTACTGGTGCCCTTGGACTCTCTCGGAGCTCCAGGAATACAGTGGAGCCCGACAGAAATCACATGACAGAGGAAGGAAGGAAGCATGCCAGAGCCTCTGATCCATGTTACAGCCCCTGAGCCCCCCAGAATGGGTCCCTCCACCTACTCATTCACTGGTGAGGAAAGCAGAGTGGTTGATTCAATAAGCTCAAAGCTTTCTTCCAAGGAGAGAACCTCCATTTCCACCTCTTTATAGAAGACCCCAAAGAGTTTATACATGTAAGGAAAAAGGGGGCAGGGAGAGAGGAGAAGCCAAACACTGAATTCTTTTTCTCTTTCTTTGACAGGTTCGTGTTTTCTATTCTGTTGTTCTTGATTGTGGGAGTGATTCGAAGTCCCAAGTATGCACAAACCGGTGGGAAATGTTTTCAAAGGGCAGCCAAATGGGCGTTTCTCTTCCAAATAACAAGTTTGATTCCGCGGTAGGATTTTTCAAACTTATGGTTATCTTCACTAATTATTTCACTTTGATTTTAAAGCTTGCTTTCTGAATAAATATTCCTAAATAGGTTAACCGAATAGTGAAATAAGATCATCCAGAAACATTAGTCATACAACTTGCTCTAGTGATAAGAGTGCTGGATTAAGGATGGGGAAAGAGTTTTTCTTCTGGCTCTGTGTAGAGTGGTGACTTTGGAAGCCATTCACCTCTCTGGGCCTATTTCTTCCTTTGTCAAACTAAATGGGTTGGACTCTCAGGTGGGAAAGCATTATTTTTAAGATGTTCACTTTCTGCTTTCTTTTTCTTCTAGTCATGGAACCCTCGTTTTTTGTTTGTTTGTTTGTTTTTTAGAGAACCACTGCTTTTCTACCATTGTGTATTTCAGATGCGGTCTATCACAAGTTTGGATTTCAGGGTCCCCTCTGTGGCAGTGGGAGGAGGGGGAGAGGCCTCTCCGAGCATGAAGGGAAATGAAATTTTTATATTTTGAAGTTTAAGTGGCTAACACACAAAAGCGTATCTTGCTGTGGGTATGAGGTAGCTATTGGTGCATCACAAATCATCACAAACAGCAGCTTTAAACAACGCACATTTATAATCTCAGTGTCTCTGGGCATTAGGTCGTGGCTTAGCTGGGTTTTTGGGTGCAGTATCTCACCAGGCTAGTGTTAAGGTGTTGGCCAAGGCTGTAGGATCATCAAAGGCTCTGTTGGAGAAGTGTCAGCCCCCACACTCCCTTAGTTGTTGGCAGAATTGATTTATTTCTTATTACCGAGCTAAGCCTTCAGTTTCTTGCTGGAGGCTGCTCTCAGCGAATAGAAGTTACTCGTGGTTCTCTGCCACATGGGCTTGTCCACCATGGCCACTTGCTTCATGGTGCCTTCTTCAAGACCAGTGAGGAAGAGTCCAGCACGTCTGCTAGCAAGACAGAGTATTATACATGCATATAGTAACCTAACCATGGAGCGATAGCCCATCACCTCTGCCATATTCTCTTGGTTAAAGCAAGTTACAGGTCTTGTTCCCACATACATACATGTGAACCCCAGGAGGAGGGTTTTCCATGGGGGTCACCAAGGGTCAGGATTAACCTGACCTGTGAGTGAATATTTAATGCCTTCCCCAACTCATTTATAAGTACCTCAAAGTCTTGGACTAAAACTGCCCTTTTACCTGCTAAGCAATCATCTCATCTTTAGCTCCTTGTGATTTTTTTTGGTAATGAGTCTCTATGACAAGGTCTAAGATAGACTTGACATTGATGGAATTCCATTTGGTAGTAAGCATTGTTGTGTTGTTTCCAGGGCTTTTGTTTTCAATTTGACACCCATGTTTACCAGATGGCCTCCTTCCCGGGCAAAGCTGTACTCAGGTGTTAGTGGGTGACAGATCCTTGTGTTTTTGTCTTTATCCATATGTGGGATTATCCCATTAGTGGGATACTCTTGAGTGAAATGCTTTTGTCTATAGGAAACTCTGATTTCCTTGGAATGGATGTTCATATGTCCTCCATTTTTATTACACCAGTACAGTAGTGATACATGACAACAGCCTGAAGTTCTCATCTTTGAATTCCCACGCTTTCATACCTTCCACAAGTGCAGAGCATCTCTGGACTCTCCTTTAAGGAGGCTTTCAATATCTATTCTTCTTATCTCTGATTAAACCAGGAAAAATGATGCAATCTGGGTTGGGGAGAAAAGGAACAGATGGAAGGCTGTTTGTACCCAGAAGGGTTGGGGAGAAACCAAAACACTCTCACGCTGTTTCACGGGGCATCTAAAGACCATTTTAGAGCTTGAAGAAATAAATAAATACCCAATCAAATAGAAGCATCTGGAAGGTTGAAGGTTAATGGTCATTTTTCAGTTGGGAAGATAATAAACAAAGAGGATGATTACTTTTTAGAACTGCAGTGTTATTTTAAGCAGTCTTAGTAAACCTTCCCTTTCTCTAACTTTTCTTTCAAATGGCTACTCTGGGTTTTTAAAAATAACATTTTAATTTTAGAATAGCTTTATATTTACAATTTGTGAAGATAGTACAGAGAGATTCCATACACACTATTTCCCTAACTTTTTGTTCAAACCCTCCAGTGCTCTGTTGCCAGGCTCCTATATTTATCAATACCATGCCCCTAGTGTGTAAGAGAGAGAAATCTTTTTTTCTACCCCCTTTTCAGTGCTTAACTAGGTCAAAATTTTCAAAGCAGAGAGATTAGGAGTGATGGTGGAAGAGAAAAGGGGAGAGAAGGGGGCAGATACAATAAATTCTTTAGTCTCAAATTTTATTTTAATGGTTGACTTCAGTTTCCCTACCTGCAAATCTTTACAGAAATGGCTAGCAAGTGTCCAGTTGGGTAACGCAGTGCTAGGAACAGCAACAGTCCTTGTTCCTACAGGAGAACACTTCTCCCTCTCTTAGAGGTAAATTTTCTGCAGAGATTCCACCATTTATATTGTCCACATTAGCCCAGAATATTCTCAGCTGCAACATGTGTGGTGGCTCTTCTAAGACCATTTAAGCAAAAGATAGACTATGCTGAGCTCTGGGAAGAAAATGCAGGTTTCCACCTTGTCCTGGGAAGGAAAGAGGGAGGTGCAGACTCTCTAGGATGGAGTGGATCTTGGGGCCATTTTTTAAGCTTCTCATCACACCTTAAATTCTACTATTGCAATCAAAATAGTGTAGCATTGGCATAAAGATAGACAAATAGATCAGAAGAATAGAGTCCAGAAATAAACTCACCCATATACTGACAACTGATCTTTGACAAAGGTGCAAAGGTGGGTGCAAAGGCAATGCAATGGAGAAAGAAACTCTCAGATACTGCTGGTAGAAATGTAGAATGGTGCAACTGTTTTTTGAACACAGTTTAGTAGCATTTTTAAAAGTTAGACATACAGGGGCGCCTGGGTGGCTCAGTGGGTTAAAGCCTCTGCCTTCGGCTCAGGTCATGATCTCAGGGTCCGGGGATCAAGCCCCGCATTGGGATCTCTGCTCAGCAGGGAGCCTGCTTCCTCCTCTCTCTCTCTGCCCGCCTCTCTGCCTCCTTGTGATCTCTCTCTCTCTGTCAAATAAATAAAAATAAAATCTTTAAAAAAAAAAAAGTTAGACATACACTTACCATATGATCCATCTACTCCATTCCTAAGTATTTACCCAGGAAAAAAGAAGACATACGTCCAAAGATATGTGTATAATGTTCATAGCAGACAGCTCAAGTGTCCACTAATAGATGAATGGACAAGCAAGCAATGTTTACAACACAATATTACTCAGCAATAAACAGGGATGAGTTACTGATACACTGACAAACATTGATGAATCTCAAAATAACTATTCTGAGTGAAAGATTCCAGACCAAAAAGAGTACTACTGTATGATTCCATTTATATGGAAGTCTACAAAACGCAAACTAACCTATAGTGACCCAAAGCAGATCATTGGTTGCTTTGGGGGAGGAGGAGAGAGGGGGATTACAAAGAAGAGGCACAAGGAAACTTTTGGTAAGGATGGATGTTTTCAGTCTCCAATGTGGTGATAGTTTCACGGATGGATACATCTATGGAAACTTCTCAAGCTGCCTGCTTTAAATGGACAGTTTATGGTATCTCAGTATGTAATTTATTGTACGCCAATGGTATCTCAATAAAGCTATTTAGATTTTAAAAATTCTTCTATTGCACAACTTCCAAGAGGTTTTCAGCAAAGCTCTCTTTATCAAAATCTGAGATAAGGCAGTGCCAGAAGCTGCAAACTGAGAGGAGTCACTTGTACGGAATGAGAAGACATTCTAGAGCCTAGTCTTCTGTGGAGCCGTCAGTCAGAGGCACTGGGAGAGGGGATGAGCAACAGCCAAGAGCCTGGACTTCCTCTCTGCACTGAGTGCCCTCATCTGTAAGATGGCAGCCTTGGGCAGCTTGACCTCTAACACCCAGTGCTTCATGGCTCAGTGGAAGTACCCTGTGATTTTTCACTAAAGAAATCTTGGTTTGGCTTCTGGCTCCATCTGTACTGACCTTTGCTTTTGTAGCCATTGACCTCTGCTCCTGGCTGTGCTCCATTAACATGGAGGGGGGATTGTTAACCCTCGATGCTGTGGGGAGGATCAGTGTACCTGGGATAGAGCAGGAGTGTTTGTTTTCTTCCTTTTCCTCTGTCTACTGAGTAGGAGATGTAAGGAATGATTTTTTTCTTCTTTCCTGGCACTGAGTTTAATTTCTACTTTGAGTCATGGAGAGTAGAAAGTAATCCATTTGGTTGGTTCCTCTCCTCAGAGTAACAAAAGTTTATGTCAGGCACGGATGGGGTGAAGGTCTGGGTCTCACCCTTGCCAGGGTTACTCAGATGTCTTGATTGACATTTGGGGGATGATCCATAAAACAGTTGAGTCACATGTCATGTGACCTCAGCTTCCTACAGACTCCGCCCTCCTTCGCTTCCTCCCATCCTGTTCAGGGAAGCAGTGGGCACTAAAGTTGAGGCATGAGCCTGAGGACTCCTTGGAGCTGAAGCCCAGCCCCACCATTCCCTAGCCAGGGCAAAAGCTTTGTTTTCACACCTGAAAATAAGGGGGATTAAAATAATTTCACTCAAAGAGTGGTTGTGAAAATTCAGTGAGTCAGCACTTAAACCAGTGCCTCGACTTTGGTGACATTTGTTTTGTCATGCCGGAGAGTCTGGGGACCCTGTCTGTCCTTCTGCTGGGGCCCTTGGTCCCTCCAGGCTCTTCCAAGAAAGACAGCTCTTGGCCACTCTGATCTCAGCTCCTGCAATTGATCTGGCATTCTGAGGGATGGAGAGGGCAGAACTTCCAGTATAATCTATCAGGGCTTCCCTCTCTGGAGAGGCCCCGGGGAGACCTAGTTCTGGAGAAAGAGGGTAAGGGCAGAATGCTTTGCTACCCCTCAGCATGCATTCTCTCCAAAAAATCCCAAAACACCTTCGCCAGCCACCTCTCCAAAAAATCCCACCTCTCCAAAAAATCCCAAAACACCTTCGCCAGCCTCTCAAATGTCAAAGCCAAGGATTTACTCCTTTGCTGTTTGCATTCTACTTGGTACAGAGCGTTAGTGAGGAGCCTCACACGTGGGCACCCTGGATGACTGGGTGTAGGATGTTTAGAAATACAGGGGCATACAGGGGGTACCTGTATCACATCATCAAATGTCAGCTTCTTTTGGTCCTCTGGGGTCTATGGAGGTGCCTGGTGCAGAAGGGAAGTTGCCAGTAGAAGTTTCCTTGGCCCCCTGACCCCCACAAGAATTGATGCTGGGATGGATGCATTAGACATGTTGGTGCAGGAGACCAGGCCCTCTGAGTCAGAATCGCATGTGCTCCAGAGATGGATACTCCTGTTATCTAATGCCCTTTGCAAAGGTCAGAACTCAGCATGACAGGAAGTGCTCCTAGTGCACTTTTTTCTGGGGACATGTGCCATGTTCTGAGGTAGCTTAACTGGTAGGTTAATAATGTTTTCAAAGAGAATTCAAGCTGGAAAAAAAAAAACAAACATACATTGAAGAGCAATGTCGTTCTGCCACCTTGTGGTAGTATCTTCCTGTGAGTTCTTGTTGCAGTAGCCTGTAACCCAGCAACTGCTAGGGAGCCCTGGCTTTTCCTAAAAAGGATGAGCGTTTAAGCCTGAACGATGTCTTATCAACTACCATTACCTTCTCAAAAAAGGAAAAAAAAAAACCACACACACACACACACACACACAAAAACAACAAAAAAAACCCTTGATTATTTAGATGTAAGCTATATTATTAGGATCAATCTTTGAGGTATAGGATACTTAAGATATTCATTCAACTAACATTCATTTTCCATATGCAAGGAGAAGTGCTAAGTTCTGGGAGAAAATATAAATAGAGTCTCTATCCTCAATGAGCTTAAATTGTGCCAGGGAATAAGGACACTTTTACATCAATTCTATATTATAAGTAAAATATATATATATATATATATATATATATATATATGTGTGTGTGTGTGTGTGTTAGGAGTTCTGGATACACAGGGAAAGAAGGCGATGACAGCATGGGAAATTGAGAAAGATCTAAGGAGGGAGATCATTTGAGCCTAGGGAGTCACCAAACATCTTTGAGTCAGGGAGGGACACGAGAGGATTGGGAGGGCAAGATCACCCTGGAGTAGGAGTGGAGAGCCATGGTCTATAAACTTTTCATGCATCACTAAGAATCAAACAAAAACAGCGAATAAGCATTCCACTAAAGGTATTGATAAATTATAAGCATTCATGGGCATAGCGTATACATTAAAAGCCACATGTTAAAAGCAACAGAAGAAAATAAAAAAAGAGAAAAGCCTTAGTACTCCTTGCTTCCTATTGGATTGATAGGCAGACCCCACTTTGGAGGTTAATGGTGTAGATCATGTGGGCAGGGAGACAAGCAAAGAGAATCAGACTCTCAGAGCCATGAGGATGGTCCGGTAAGAGGCGATAGCGACCTACGTTAAGGTGGGGGCTAAATGTGAGTACAGAGACAGACCTTCAGAGACAAGCAGAGAACTGGCAGGAGTTTAGGGTGAATGAGCTGTTAAAGACAGTTCTAGATTGATGTTGTTTTGTTTTGTTTTTAAATCATGTGTTGTTGGGAAGGTGGTGAATCACGTACTGAGAGAGAGGGTACAGAAGAAAAGGCGGTTGGTGGGGAAGGTAATGAGATTATTTTGGGTACATTAAGTGCTAAGCACCAGTGAATCCTGTCTGGCTTACACAGGGATCTGGAAGTTTATTTTCTCTGAATCCATAGTAGAATAGTGTCATTGGATCCAGAGGTGATGGCCCTGTGTGGGAGAGCATGACGTTGCCCAGGGAAAGACTACAGAGTAAGAGAAAAACAGGGCCAGGACGGACTCCCATCTCCCAAGTCCTAGAGATGATGGTAGCCCAGGTCCCCTGGAAAATACCTTCGGTGATGAAGAATCGCCAGCAGGTGTGCTGGAGAATGTGTTGGAACCAACACCGGTGAGGGAATGGAGACTCGGGATTGGGTAGAGGGACAAGTTGAATGTAATGTGGTTTCACCAGGTCTCAGCCCATCCAATGGCAGCTCTAAAACCCAGATGAGCCCTCTGAGTGATGAACAGTGGTGCACCAGACTGGTTTCTACCGGCTTGTGTGAGCAACTGTGTGCCTCCCCTCCAGCTCCTTGCTCGATGATGTCAGCTTAATCTCGAAATTGGCCACAATGGGAGTATTTACACCATGGAAACCACCCAACATGACAAGCCAGGGCTTTTTTCCTAGAGAACCGGTTGTGAAATATTTACTAGGATACACATGTGTGTCCCTAATGAGGTAAGAGGATGGAACCTTTATATCTTTGCCTCAACTAATCCTTGGATGCAGGCTGCCACTGGGGAGAGGATGTTACCTTGGGTGGGATAGCTTTCTTCAGCAGAGGACTGCACCTGGTTGTGAGACTTGAGCAGAAAACATTCCCTCCATCTGGAGATATCTTAGTGCCTCCACTGTGAGCAGGGAATGTGGAGAGCATACCATTATCCACCACAGCCCACATTCTGGGCAACTGCTTCATTTAGTTACTTGACTTCATCTGGAAACTACTCTAGGAGTCTCATTAGTCCCTTCCTGGGGAAACTTGGAAGAGTAAGATTGGTCTTCTTTGCTGTAGGTAGGCTTGAGGCCACATGTTATCCATCATTTTCTTCCTTTTCTATCCATTCTAGATTCCCCTCCCTCTCGGCCAGCAACTCTCCTGGTCTGGGTAGCTTATCTGGTAACCTGACCCAGATGTTCATCCCCAGGGGTTGGAAATCCTGATCACCACGCCCTGCTGAGACTGTTGTTGGTCCGTGATGTCTCCTTACCATCAGAGCTGGGCAGGGGAATGCCAAGAGATAGCCTTGTGGACTGCCAGTGTGCAAATATACTCTCCCATGCCCCATTGCAGAAGGGCAGACCCTCCTGGTGATCAGGATAGGTTACCCTACTGGTAAGATGACTCCTTTTCTTGCCAGCTTATCTCTTGGCATCAGAAGGCTTGGTGACCCCTGCAGCCCTGGTGAGGGGTATGCTTCCTCTGGGAACTAGGGCTTCTCACCTCACAGATCCAGGATCCTTTTGGGGTCTATTCAACTTTCCCCAAGCATTCCACGTGCAATATTCTTCAGGCTGTAAGAGAATGAGGCTGGCTGGCTTCCTGTTTGGTGGGATTTGAACAGTTAGCCTATGGTTTGGATGCAGAGCAGGGACACAGCTGGGCTCCCTCTCAAGTGTACCCCATAAGTGTTGCCCGTGGGGAGTGGAGATTCTCCTCTCCTGGTAACAAGAAGAGGAGCAGAAAGAAATGTGATACTTTTGCCCCAACAAGCCTGGTAAGGAGTAACTCGGCCAATTCCAGAACTAACATCATTTGCTTGTCAACATTAAGGATGTGTCTTTTTTATCTTGTCTTTGTATAATACTTTTTTTCCATTAGTAAGTAAAGCATATTATATTAAGTAAATTATGTTTCCGATATTATAGCGTTCTCATCACGGACCTTATCTGTTCATCCTACACTGCTACCCTGTTTTGAGTTTCCAGCCCCAATTTTTAAGGTGTCTCTATCTCAGGGGTATAAAATTCTCAAAGTGAAATTAATTTTAATTCCCTTAAAATGTCACACCACCCAATTAATAAGGGCCGAGAAGTGTAGAGAGGAAAGAGGAATTATTTGATTATTTGGTTATTTGAAAAAACAGGAGAAAGATGCCAATATTTTGGGAATGATAATAATATGTTGGGTGTGTTTAATTGTCCAGGGGGTGTTACTTTTTGCCTGACTAGGCTATTGATTTTTTGATGCTTTTGACTTTCCATGGTGATTACCATAGCTGAGAAAACGTAGAGGATTGGAGATAATAAATGGTGGCTTGTATCTCCCAATTCTTGCCAGAGAAAAGTTCACTAACAACTTGCTGGATTGACTTCAATTTTGTAATGAATAGGCCATAACAGATCATTCTTCTGTTTGGTCCCACACTTGATGTTAGGCCTTTTTACCAAACACCTAATCTAAAAGCTTCCTCCTGGCATTTATCCCTCTTTTCTCACTCTGTGCTCAGGAACAATAATCCTCACTCACTGAAATGTTATTTTTCTGTTCATTTATTTATCAACTGTTTTATTGAATTCTTCTTAATCGGCACAGCATTGCATTAGTCTCCTAGAGGCTGCAATGATGAATGTGTTTCTGGCTTAAAGGGGCTATGACTCCAACTGGCACAATACAAGGGTACCTTGCCTTATCCAGAACAGATATGTTAGAAAGCCTTTCTAACTCTATTTTGTAAGTGCCTGGTCTTTTTCATTATATTATTGAAGCAGGTTTATTGAGATATCATTTATGTGCCATATAATTTGCCTATTTAAAGTGTCCAATTCAGTGTTTTTAAAGTATATTAGCAGATATGCATCACCATCCCTGCAGTCAATTTTAGAACATTTCCATCACCTCAAAAAGAAACCCTTTAGCTACCAACCCCCTAAACCCCACACCATTCTCCTCTCCAGCCCTAAGCACCACTGATCTACTTTCTGTATAGATTTCCCTTTTTTGGACATTTAATAAAAATGGAGTTATATGATAGGTAGTCTTTTGTGTCTAGTTTCTTTGGCTCAGCCTAGTGTTTTTGAATTTTATCCAAATTGTAGCATATATCAGTACTTCATTTGTTTTTAATGGTTAAATAATATTCCATTGTATGGATATACCACATTTTATTTTCCCATTTGTTAGTTGGTGGACATTTGGATTGTTTCCATCATTTTGATATTATGAGTAATACTGCTATAAACACAAGTTTTGTGTGAAGTAATGTTTTCATTTCTTTTGGGTATATACCATAAGTGAAATTTCTGGGTCGTATGGTAATCATTTGCAAAACTGCTAGCCTGTTTTCCAAAGTGGTTGCACCATTAAACATTTCCACCAGGAAGTATGTGAGGCTTCCAATTTCTTAACATCCTTGTCAACACTTGTTGTTATCTCACTTTTGAATTTTAGCCGTCCTAGTAAGTGTGAAGTGATATCTGGTTGTAGTTTCAATTTGTAACTCCCTGATGACTCATGAGGTTGAGCATCATTTCATATGCTCATTGTCCATCTGTATATCTTCCTTTGAGAAATGTCTCTTCAGATTCTTTGCCCATTTTTAAATTGGGTTATCTTTTTATGATTGAATTGTAAGTTGGTGCCTTGTCATTAAGCATAGCTGATATTTAAAGCCGCAGATCCCAATTGGGGGTCACATGATCCTTAAGTGACTCACAGATACACATTTAAAAAAATTTTTTCCAAAAATGTGTGCATATACCCATCATGAAGGCTCACAGGGCATTTCTCTCAGATTTCTTTCCTTCATTCAAGGACTGAGAATCCAGAGTGGTCAATGAGTTATGTCATGCTCATCTGGAGCTGATGGCCCAGGGTTTTTTGAGTGAGATTGATGGTACCAACACAGTGGACAGAGCCATGTCTCAGGCAGCCATAGTTCTTGAACTGGACATGTTCATCATGCACCCAGACTCAGATAAGAGTATAAAGTGACATGCCTAATCTTAGTCCTTATTCCCTGTTCCTAGTCCTACACTCTAGCATCCTGCTTATATCTGAATCCCCTCCCTCCTGCAAACCATAGATGCTACTTGCTTTCCTAATATAGAAGAATGTGTTAAGGCCTGTAGTAAGTGTTGTCCTCTCTGGATTTTTGTTTTTTAATGCCTTACCCACTCCCATCTCTTGACCATGGTGTTGTTTTTCTTGCCAATGCTGCCATGATATGCTCCTTCCATGAAGCCTTCTCTAAATCCACTGAGCAAAATCAGTCATTTCTAGCTTTGGACTTATAGTGTACTCTCTGGAGTCCTTTCTTATGCTGCTTGGTTAATTTTGATTCCTTATTTATCCACTTACTCAACAAATATTTGACAGGTGCCTACTAAATGCAGGTGGTATGCTAGCACTAGAGGTATCACCATTAGCACGATAGATGAGATTCCCCCACCCTCACAGAGCTTAGAGTCTAGTGAGGGCAACAGATGATTGATAAATAGTGACTCTAAAGCATGAAGTGCTAGGAATTGAAGAAGAGAAGCGTGCTGAGATAGAGAATAAGATGTACAGAGAACAACTATTTAGATCAGTTGCAGCTGGCCTCACCAAATTTGAGAAGGTGCCAGTTTCCTCTGCTGGTGTGAGAAAGAGTGTTCCTGGCAGAAGAAACTGTATACACATAAGCCTTGAGTCAGGAAAGAACTTGGCGAGTGTGCTGTTCACAAAGGAGACCAGTGGGACAAAAGCTTAGTTGGGGGGTGGGGTGGAAATAGAGGAGGAAGAACAGATTCATACTCTTGTAGGCCAGAGGCCAGAGTCTGGATTAATTTACAAGTGCAACGGGAAACTATTAGAGTATTTTAGCAGGAGATTGCCTGACCCCATAAAAGGCATAAATTTCTTCATTCACAAACACGGGTGTGCAGAAATGTGATTTCTCTAAAACCGAATTCAACTTTGCTGACAAGTTTTCATTTCTTCAGAAGGAGAATTCCATCCTGCCACAAGTCAGTTGCCTCTAGTTTGCAACAGTCTCCTTCGGGAAACTCTTAGGTTAACTGGGGAATCTTTCCAACCTCTCTGCTTTCCTCTTTCTCCCCAGGTGGTGTCTGGGTTCAGGGGAGGCTCCCATACTATACTGTTGTGGGGAGGTGCTTTATGGTCCTTGGTCATCTTGTTCTTGCTGGTTTCCAAGAGGGTACACTATTTTTCAAGGCCACCTACATTGGGCCCACTTGGTTGGTCTCTGTCCCAATCAAGAGAGTCCTTTCAAGACCCCTAGCTCCTTTGGCCATTTCCTTGCTGCTCTGCCCCCTTGTAATAGGGGAGGAAAAATTTTCCTTCTACCCTTTTAAGTTCTTTGGCTGACCTAATAATTAAATTGACATAAGACAGCTTACTAGGAGAAAAACTAATTTAATTTTGTATGTCCAGCAACCCCATAAAAATTGGAGCCCCAAAGGCAAGTCCAGCAGTTGAGGTTTATATGTCATGCTGAGCTAAGGAATGGATAGAGCCTGGGGGTTCAGAGGGTGGGAAGGTAATTCACACGACATAGGAAGAGTGGATGTTGGAAATTAGATGTTTGCTTTGGCATACAGATAAGTCATTTAAATAAAAATTATCTCTGGTAATAGCTCTGAGCCAGGCACTCTATCTAAATTCTTTTAGGTAGATAAGGGAGACATAAAAGGTTTTTTGAGTCTGCTGGGCCTTGATTGCCTTCACCTCAAAATAATATGCATGCTAAACTGGAATATTTGGGGGTCATGCATTCTGTTCCCTTTCAGAAGCTTCTTTTAAACCCACCAGCCTGAGCACCTTGGCATTGCTACCCAAACACTCGGTATCCTGTGGGCACATGAATTGTCTTTGGGACTGAGATCCAGGAATTCCTCAGTTTACCTGGGATTCCTCACTTTCTTACCCTTCTATTCCAGTGCTGAGCCAGGAGTAGGGTGCTGGGCCCTTCCCAGGGACCCCCAGAATCTAAACTATTAGTGATTCTCAATTTCCTTCTCACCAGCAGGCTGATCTCTGCCTTTTGGGTGGGAAATGACTCTTCTGCCCTTCTGTGTGTTTTCCACTGTGAAGACAGAGTTACCCCAGTCCTGGAAAGTGTAACAGGTCAGTATATTCCACCTGGGGGTTGAAAACTGGTTGCCTCCAAGCTTATCTTGGTTAAAAGTGAGATTTCCCTTCATCTGGACCAGTCCCTGTCCTTAGGATGCTCACCTCCAAAAACACCTCTGTCCTCCATTCTAGAAGTTCTGGAGGTTGTAAGAGTGTCCTAGGCCCTCAAGTCTTAAGTCTTGAGGAAGTCTTAAGTACAGGCACGAATCAAGTAAAACCAGCTAATTGGAAAGCAGTAGGTTGGTGATCGTCAGCAATGCACAGCTGGAGGCTGGTGTCTCCACCTCTTTGGAACTCAAGGCTGCCTAAAGCCTTCTCCAGGCTTTGTCCAAGGGACCCTCCCTTTCTTCTCTGCTTCTGCAGCTCTTGCATATTTTCTCTCAGCTCTAGTAGCTGAAAAACCAGCTCTGTAAATCTGCATTTGAATCTTCATCTGGTCCAGAGGCCAGTGGCTCTGGGGCTATGGAGCCAACTATTTACAAACTGTTCCCGGTCTCAAGTGGGTGACTCAGGACCAAGGGTAGGGAGGAGAGGCCCCGGAGTCACGAGGGGAGGAATTTCAGGTGGGGATGGGGTTGGAGAGCTGAAAGGGAAATTCACTGGCTAGGGCTTTGAAACTTGATTCTAGAGTGTTCTAAACATTCTAAAAGTTCCCCCTGACTGCCTCCTAACAAGCAGAGGACAGAGAAAGGCCAGTCAGGATGCTGGAGCGGATAGTAACTGGGCCTGGGGTGGCTGATTTGTTTTGCATTTGTAGACCCTGTGTGCACTTCTAAGTCAGGGACCTTATTTCATTATCTCATGGACCCTTGGAGAGGAGTCTTACCCATTTGTGGAATTTATAAATTCTATTTCAGTCTGGTAACCTTCTCAACCTTTCAACCTTAATTATATTCTTGTTCTGCCAAGGACTATAAATTCCATATACATTTTGATTTAATGGTAACAACTAGCCAAAGAAAGCAGATGTCTCTCGTAAACACATTCAGGATCTATTTTGTCTCCTGAATAGGCATCTCCTGAGCGGATACCTCCAGGAAGGCCCTGTTTGTAAGAGATTAGACAGTTAACGAAGCCTGTGTGATTAAGGGGGAATGTGCATTTGCTGTTGGTTCTTAAGAGGCATCTAATTTCTCCCTTAAGCCTAAAGTCAGCGAGTTCCAGAGCTCGGGAAAACCAGAGTCCGATTAGCCTTGGCAGAGACTACGCAAGCTGTCTCCCTCATTTACCAAAAAGGAAAGATTTGCTGGAGGGATGCCAAGGTCAATGAGAGACACACCCGTGGAGGTTGTATGCCTCCCGCCAAGATTTCCTGTCTCTTTGGTGGCAGATCTGCCCCTGCTGTGTGGACAATCATACCATCTGCATTGAGTCTGTGGGGCAGGAAAACGTGAAGCAATAATCCATATATAATTAGCTCACCCCACCCAGCCTTTTCTAACTTCTGTAACCGCAACCCTTATAAGCATACTCTTGGGAAACAGAAAATCATTGTAAGAACTGCTCAATGGGGCTGTTTCACAAACTCTGGAATATAATTGTTTAAAAGCAAAGCACAGCATTCAAGGTGGAAAAGCAAATGAGAAGCAACAGGACATTTAGGAACAGCTGGGGTGCAGGGACCATTTTCTCGGGCAGCAGCCTGTCACTGTGGACATTTTTCTTAAAAGAAAAGGAGGATTGTCTCTTCCATGAGTGTCTGTAGGCCTGTAACTGCCACTGTAATGTTCAACAGAAATGCTGGCAAGATTTACTTAAACAGACCCATCAGAAAAATGTATCCTCAAATCCAAAGGCATCCTTATCACTGCTCACATGGCATTGCAATAAGGATGAAGACAGTGAATGACAGAGGAATGACAGTGTGTGAGATGACATTACCCAGAAAGGTATCTCAGAATCATCTAGATCTGGGGTTCCTAAACTTTTGGCATTGGGTGGGATTCACTTCTGAAGATTACCCATGGCCCCCAAATTGTTTTTTTATAAATGTGGATTGTATCTATTGATATTTACCATATTCAAATTTTTAAAGATTTATTTTATTTATTTTAGAGAGAGAGAGTGAGAGAGCAGGAGCAGGTAGGGCAGAGGGAGAGGAAGAAAGAATCTCCAGCAGACTCCCCACTGAGCATGAAGCCCAATGTGGGACTACATCTCACAATCCTGAGATCATAACCTGAGCCAAAACCAGGAGTTAGGTGCTTAACCTGAGCCACCCATGTGCCCCAGATATTTATCATATACAGAATCAACACAGAGAAATTTTAAAAACACAGAAATCCCAAGAGAGGCAAGATGGTGGAGGAGTATCAGAATGAAATGACATCAGGTCGCAGGAGCTCAGCTAGATAGTTATCAAACCATTTTGAACACCTACAAACTCAACAGGAGATTGAAGAGAAGAAGAGCAGCAATTCTAGGAACAAAAAATCGACCACTTTCTGAAAGGTAGGGTGTGTGGAGAAGTGAATCTGAAGCCATGGGAAGATAGACCACGGTGAGAGGGGCCAGCTTCCGGAAATTAGCGGAGCAACAGAGCACAAAATCTGAACTTTTAGAAGTCTGCTCCACTGAGGGACATCGCTCCAGAGGCTAAACAGGGGGTGGAGCCCTCGCAGTGACAGTGTGGTCTCAGGACCCGTGAGGTCACAGAAGGATTGGGGGTGTCTGAGTGTAGCAGAGCTCGCAGGTATCAGTGTGGGGAAGCTGACTACAGAAACAGAGCTGAGGAGTGAGCTCTCAGCTTGGGGTTACCTTAAACTGTGATCCACAGCACAGTCAGACAACTGTTCTTTGAGCAGGGACCCCACAAGTGGCAGATCTGGGGAGACTCACCTTCCTCCTCTGGAGGCAGGAATCTGCTGGGTTTGGAGACTCCAAATGGGGCCATGCATCAGAGACAACTACTGGACCACGAGGGGAGAGTCCGAGAGTTAAATGATATCATAAGATGAAACAATATTAGAATAATTGGGATTCCAGAAAAAGAAGAGAGAAAGGGGCAGAAGGTATATTGGAGCAAATTATAATAGAGAATTTCCCTAATATGGCAAAGGGAACAAGCATCAAAATTCAGAAGGCACAGAGATCTCCCCACAAAAATCAATAAAAATAGGTCCACACCCCGTCATCTAATAGTAAAACTTCCTAGTCTAAGTGACAAAGAGAAAATCCTGAAAGCAGCTCAGGACAAGACGTCTGTGACATACAATGGTAGAAATATTAGATTGGCAGCAGACCCATCCACAGAGACCTGGCAGGCCAGAAAGGACTGGCATGATATATTCAGAGCAATAAATGAGAAAAATATGCAGCCAAGAATACTATATTCAGCTAGGCTATCATTGAAAATAGAAGGAGAGATTAAAAAAAACCCTCTGGAACAAACAAAAACTAAAAGAATTTGCAAACACCAAAGCAGCCCTACAGGAAATATTGAAAGGGGTCCTCTAAGCAAAAAGAGAGCCTAAAAGTACTAGACCAGAAAGGAACAGAGGCAATATACAGTAATAGGCACCTTACAGGCAATACAATGACACTAAATTAATATCTTTCAGTCATTTCCCTGAATGTAAATGGGCTCAATGCCCCAACAAAAAGACACAGGATATCAGAATGGTTAAAAAACAAAACCAATCAGTATGCTGTCTACAAGAAACTCATTTTAGACCCAAAGACACCTCCAGATTTAACGTGAGGGGTGGAAAACAGTTTACCATGCTAATGGGCATCAGAAGAAAGCTGGGGGTGGCAATCCTTATATCAGATCAATTAGATTTTAAGCCAAAGACTATAATAAAAGATGAGGAAGGACACTATATCATACTCAAAGGGTCTGTCCAACAAGAAGATCTAACAATTTTAAATATCTATGCCCCCAACATGGGAGCAGCCAACTATATAAACCAATTAATAACAAAATCAAAGAAACACATCAACAATAATATAATAATAGTAGGGGACTTTAACACCCCTCTCACTGAAATGGACAGATCATCCAAGCAAAAGATCAACAAGGAAATAAAGGCCTTAAATGATACATTGAAGACAGATGGACATCACAGATATATTCAGAACATTCCATCCCAAAGCAACAGGATACACATTCTTCTCTAGTGCACATGGAACATTCTCCAGAATAGATCACATCCTGGGTCACAAATTAGGTCTCAACCGGTACCAAAAGATTGGGATCATTCCCTGCATATTTTCAGACCACAATGCTCTGAAGCTAGAACTCAGTCACAAGAGAAAAGTTGGAAAGAACTCAAATACATGGAGGCTAAAGAGCATCCTTCTAAAGAATGAATGGGTCAACCAGGAAAATAAGAAGAATTAAAAAAATAATGAAAACAAATAATAATGAAAACACAACTGTTCAAAATCTGTGGGACACAACAAAGGAAGTCCTGAGAGGAAAGTATATAGCCATACAAGCTTTTTCAAGAAACAAGAAAGGTCTCAAGTACACAACCTAACCCTACACCTGAAGGAGCTGGAGAAAGAACAGCAAAGAAAGCCTAAACCCAGCAGGAGAAGAGAAATCATAAAGATCAGAGCAGAAATCAATGAAATAGATACCAAAAGAACAGTAGAACAAATCAATGAAACTAGGAGCTGGTTCTTTGAAAGAGTAAGATTGATAACCCCCTGGTCAGACTTATATAAAAGAAAAGAGAAAGGACCCAAATAAATAAAATCATGGATGAAAGAGGAGAGATCACAACCAACACCAAAGAAATACAAACAATTATAAGAACATATTATTAGCAACTATATGCCAATGAATTTGACAATCTGGAAGAAATGGATGCATTTCTAGAGACATATAAACTACCAAAACTGAACCAGGAAGAAAGAGAAAACCTGAACAGACCCATAACCAGTAAGGAAATTGAAGCAATCATCAAAAATCTCCCAACAAACAAAAGACCAGGGCCAGATGGCTTCCCAGGGGGAATTCTACCAAATATTTAAAGAAGAATTAATACCTACTCCCTGAAACTGTTCCAAAAAATAGAAATGGAAGGAAAACTTCCAAACTCATTTATGAGGCCAGCATTACCTTGATCCCAAAACCAGACAAAGACCCCATCAAAAAAGAGAATTACAGACCAGTATCCTTGATGAACACAGATGTGAAAATTCTCACCAAAATACTAGCCAATAGGATCCAGCAGTACTTTAAAAGGATTATTCACCACAACCAAGTGGGATTTATTCCAGGGCTGCAAGGTTGGTTCAACATCCGCAAATCAATCAATGTGATACAATACGTTAATAAAAGAAAGAACAAGAACCATATGATCCTCTCAATAGATGCTGAAAAAGCATTTGACAAAGTACAGCATCCTTTCTTGATCAAAACTCTTCAAAGTGGGGCACCTGGGTGGCTCAGTGGGTTAAGCCTCTGCCTTTGGCTCGGGTCATGATCCCAGGGTCCTGGGATCGAGCCCCGCATCGGGTTCCCTGCTCGGCGGGGGGCCTGCTTCCCCCCCCCTCACCCCGCCTGCCTCTCTGCCTACTTGTGGTCTCTGTGTGTCAACTAACTAAATAAAATCTTTAAAAACAAAACAAAAAAAACCTCTTCAAAGTGTAGGGATAGAGGGTACATTTCTCAATATCACCAAAGCCACCTATGAAAAACCCACAGCGAATATCATCCTCAATGGGGAAAAACTGAGAGCTTTTCTGCTAAGGTCAGGAACACGGCAAGGATGTCCACTATTACCACTGCTATGCAACACAGTACTAGAAATCCTAGCCTCAGCAATCAGACAACAAAAAGAAATTAAAGGCATCCAAATAGGCAAAGAGGAAGTCAAACTCTAATTCTTTGCAGATGATATGATACTTTATGTGGAAAACCCAAAAGACTCCACTCCAAAACTGCTAGAACTTGTATAGGAATTCAATGAAGTGTCAGGATATAAAATCAATGCACAGAAATCAGTTGCATTTCTATACACCAACAGCAAGACAGAAGAAAGAGAAATTAAGGAGTCAATCCCATTTACAATTGCACCAAAAACAATAAGGTACCTAGGAATAAACCTAACCAAAGAGGCAAAGAATCTGTACTCAGAAAACCATAAAGTACTCATGAAAGAAATTGAGGAAGACACAAATGGAAAAACATTCCATTCTTATGGATTGGAAAAACAAATATTGTGAAAATGTCCATGCTGTCTAAAGCAATCTACACATTTAATGCAATCCCTATCAAAATACCATCCATTTTTTTCAAAGAAATGTAACAAATAATCCTAAATTTTATATGGAACCAGAAAAGACCCTGAATGGCCAGAGGAATGTTGAAAAAGAAAGCCAAAGATGGTGGCACCACAATTCCAGACTTCAAACTCTATTACAAAACTGTAATCATCAAGACATTATGGTACTGGCACAAAAACAGAGACATAGATCAATGGAATGGAATAGAGAGCCCAGAAATAGACCCTCAACTCTATGGTCAACTAATCTTCGACAAAGCAGGAAAGAATGTCCAATGGAAAAAATATAGTCTCTTCAACAAATGGTGTTGGGAAAATTGGACAGCCATATGCAGAAAAATGAAACTGGACAATTTCCTTACACCACACACAAAAATAGACTGAAAATGAATGAAAGACTTCAATGTGAGACAGGAATCCATCAAAATCCTTGAGGAGAACACAGGCAACAACCTCTTCGACCTCAGCTGCAGCACCTTCTTCCTAGGAACATCGCCAAAGGCAAGGGAAGCAAGGGCAAAAAGAAACTATTGGGACTTCATCAAGATCAAAAGCTTTTGCACAGCAAAGGAAATAGTCAACAAAATCAAAAGACAAATGACAGAATGGGAGAAGATATTTGCAAATGACATATCAGAGAAAGGGCTAGTATCCAAAATCTATAAAGAACTTAGCAAACTCAACACCCAAAGAACAAATAATCCAATCAAGAAATGGGCAGAAGACATGAACAGACATTTCTGCAAAGAAGACATCCAGATGGCCAACAGACACATGAAAAAATGCTCAACATCGCTTGGCATCAGGGAAATACAAATCAAAACCACGATGAGATACCACCTCACACCAGTCAGAATGACTAAAATTAACAAGTCTGGAAATGACAGTCATTGGCAAGGATGTGGAGAAAGGGGAACCCTCCTACACTGTTGGTGGGAATGCAAGCTGGTGCAACCTCTCTGGAAAACAGCATGGAGGTTCCTCAAAAAGTTGAAAATAGAGCTACCCTATGACCCAGCAATCTCACTACTGGGTATGTACCCTAAAGATACAAATGTAGTGATCCAAAGGGGCACGTGCACCCAAAAGTTTATAGCAGCAATGTCCTCATAGCCAACTATGGAAAGAACCTAGATGTCTATCAACATTTGAATGGATAAAGAAGATGTGGTATATATATACAATGGAATACTATGCAGCCATCAAGAGAAATGAAATCTTGTCATTTGCAACGATGTGGATGGAACTAGAGGGTATTATGCTGAGTGAAATAAGTCAATCAGAGAAAGACAATTATCATATGCTCTCCCTAATATGAAGAATTTGAGAGGCAGAGTGGAGAGTTTGGGTGGTAGGGAAGGAAAAAAATGAAACAAGATGGGATTGGGAGGGAGACAAACCATAAGAGACTCTTAATCTCACAAAACAGAGGGTTGCTTGGGGGAGGTGGGTATGGAGAGAGTGACTGGGTTATGGACATAGGGGAGGGTATGTGCTATGGTGAGTGCTGTGAAGTGTGTAACCCTGGTGATTCACAGACCTGTACCCCTGGGACAAATAATGCATTATATGTTAATAAAAATAATTAATTAAAAAAAAGTTTAAAAAAGGTAAAAAAAAAAACAACAAAAAAACCCCACAGACATCCCAAAACCCTCCTGCCATCAGCTGCAAGAGATACAACATCATCTCATCACATGTCAGAAACACCACTCTTCACGTGTCAGGAAGCAAAAAAGCAAAGTGCATCTCATTTTCATAAAAATAACTTTGAGCTCACGGATACCTCAAAAGGTTCCCTGGCCCACACTTTGAGAACCACTGACATAGAGAAGTGCAAACGGCTCCCATGTCCCTGCTGGACACCACTGAAGAACTGGTTCTGGGTCCAGGGGGATACCCAATTAGTGCTGTTGAGTTTTAAATCTATAGCCTGAAAAAGGGGGTGTAGCACAAGGTGGGAAAGACGATTCCCATTTTTTAGGGATTAAACATGTGTTGTGCAGAGCAGGTTTACAGCAACTCAGCAGCAAAGCTGAATGCCAAGTTTGTTTCTACTAATTCTTAGTCTACTTTTTTATGTGTATTCAATAAGTCTTCCTGTCACTTGTCATTAAAAACTGTCACTACACACTGATGAGAGAAAAACTCTCTGAAGTTTTGTCCAAACAAAAAGCCTGATTTATGGCCACAATGCATGCATTGTACATCTGCTCTGTGAGTGAGTAGTCTGAAGGAAAACCATCTAGGGATGCCTGGGTGGCTCAGTCAGTTAAGCATCTGCCTTCAGCTTAGGTCATAGGTCCTGGGATCAAGTCCCACACTGGGCTCCTTACACAGCGGGGAGCCTGCTTCTTCCTCTGCCTGCTGCTCCCTCTGCTTGCTACTCCCTCTGCTTGTGTTCTCTGTCTTTCTCTGACAAATAAATAAATAAAATCTTAAAAAAAATAAAGGAAAACTATCTTGTCCTTCACGCAGAGATCCTGCATCCTGCATTCCTTTACAGTAAAGCTTGTGATTCCTGCCTGTATGCTAATCTATAATCTCTCGAGGTTTTACAAGACATAAAAAGTACACAACCCTGTAAAAGCTGTCCCTTCTCCGGAGCACCTGCTTCCCTGTGAAGGGTGTGTTTCCTGGGCAGCTGTCCTAACCTGGGCTTGAATAAACTCTCTTTCTTACTTTTAGAGATGCTAAAAGCTGTGTTCCATTAGTATTGACAACCTATACCATTTATTGAGCACATAATGTGTCTGGAGTGCATGGATGCTCTTGACCAAGGGCTGTCTGTGTGTTGAGGACGGTGGTGGGCACTTGGCCGCCATTTATTATTATTCATGTTTTACAGATGAGGAAATGGAGGTTGGAGAAATAAATCACCCAGATGGCCCAGCTAGAATCTAGGAGAGCAGGATTTCAAACCCAGGCTGCCTTTTTGAAAGTTCAGGTGCTTACCCACAGAACTGTATTGTATCTCATAAGCAGTCTGTGCACACAAGGGCCTCTGGGAAAAGGCTGGCATGTGTAAACCCATGTCCCCAGTCCATCTCTATTGCTACGTCAGCCCAACATCGGGTGAGTGTGGTTGTGTGCTTGGCATTGTACTAGATCCTGTGAAGGGCACAAAAAGTATTATGTAGTGTTAAAAAGAAGGAAAGGAAGGAAGGAAGGAAGGAAGGAAGGAAGGAAGGAAGGAAGGAAGGAAGGAAGAGAAAGAAAGAAAGAGAGAGAAAGAAAGAAAAGAAGAAAGAAAATAGCAGGTCCAAGGCAGAGTCACTTGTTCCAGGACAGAAAACCAAGACTTTTGGTGGGAGGGAGGGAGGTTGGGGGAGCCAGGTGGTGGATATTATGGAGGGCACATATGGCATGGAGCACTGGGTGTGGTGCATAAACAGTGAATTCTGTTGCGCTGAAAAGAAATTAATAATAATAAAAAAAAGAAAACCAAGAATTAATTGCAGTTTCAACCAATAGATCTGGAATTTCTTGGTCAGCATTAGGGAGATAATCTGCCAGATAAGACCATCTGCCCTTCCCCCTAAGGGAAGGTGAACTTGCCTCAAATAATCCTTTCTTCTGCTGATAACCTCCTTGTCCCACACCCCCTTCCTGCCTATAAAAATCCCCGGATGAGATGCTCCCTGATTCCTGAATGTTGAATAAAGCCAATGAGATCTTTAAATTTACTCAGTTGAGTTTTGTTTTCTAGCAGTGACACACACACACACACACACACACACACACACACACACACAATCATAAGATACAGCCCATGCCTTTGAGTTTTGCCAAAATAAGTGCACAAAAATGGAAAGTTGGCTAAAGACACAAGTTAATTAGTATATGGCAAATGCCAAAGGAGAGGGTCATTTTTGGCATTCTGAGTGCGGATGCTGCAGGGCCCAGAGGGGTTGACCAAGGCACTGTGGAGAAAAGAGGGTTCTGTGCTGGGCTTAAAGGGAAGGTTTTTTGTTGCTTTTGTTGTTTTGTTTTGGGGTTTTTATTTTGGTGGAGTTTGTTTTTTGTTTTGTTTTTAGCAGAAAAAAGCAGTGGGACAGGAGTCAGAAACTAGACCTTAGCTGGTGTTCTGGGTCTGCTGTGTGTGAACTTGAGCCTGGTACGGAGGTTCTTGGGTTTGGGCCGTGGCACAGCAGGGACAGTTCCAGCCCACCAAGGTCCCCGCTGGGCAGCTTGTCTCTTTCCTCACTCGTGCCCAACATTCTGGTCTCCAGAGTCCCACCACCCAAGGTGGCACGCCCACCCTTGCTGTGGTCTCTCAACCAGCAGCCATGTATAACACCACTTCTGGCAGACTCACAATTTTCATGCTTTCTGAGCTGAGCTGTTCTCCCTGAACCCCCTTTGCAATCCCCGAGATGTGTATCCACCTCGGGGGCCCCCCACTTCCCTGTTCTGCAGCTTTGGGCAATTCCTTTGCCCTCTTGGGAACCTCTATCTCCTCACATGTAAGATGCAGATAATACTGTTGTAAAGGTGAATGACTCATGCTTCAAACATCCTGGGTACTTGATAAATCAGAGCAGCTCTTTATTGTCCGCCTGTGGTATACGGTACCTGTACGGGTTATGAAATGTTAGATTGGATTTATTTATTTCTTTGTTTCAAATTCTCAGATGATCGCAGAGCTGGGTCATCACAGAAAGATAAAAAAGAAGTAGAAGAAACATACTGCTGCTGTGTTAAATCTCTTCAGAGGGAGGGAGAGAGAATAAGACCATGTTTTCAGGCTGTAAGGGACTCAGCAATTTTTTATTTTAATAAATAACCACAAATCCCTAGTTATCCATTTCTGATATGAGAAAATATTCTTTATGGGGACTAGTAACATCTTGTATGTAGCAATCTACTCAGGGATGAAGCTGGATAGTCAAAGAAGACCAATTGTTGACTCCAGTCCCACATCCCTCAAACTCAAGTTTCTGCCTTGCTACTTTCCAGAAAATGAAGGGAGGGAGAGAGGTGAAGGGAGGGAGAGGGAAGGAGGGACAGAAAGAAAGACTGCTTTGTAAGCACCTTCACCAGCCTGTATGGTTGTCGTCATGATGCCGCTACTTTATCTCTTTGACAAGCTAATAATTATTGTTGGTTTCTTGCCACTAAGTTTTTTCTTATGTGGGTTGGGAATCTCAATCTAAGAGAAGTGATAGTTTGCAGGGTTTCTTTGTTTTGTTTTGTTTTTGTTTTTATTACTGAAGAGACATGAGGGGTTTTTCAATGGACTATGGATGCCAAAGTTGTGTGTATATAGTCAACATGACTGAGGCCCAGTGATGATCAGGGTGTGGGGGGGAATCTTGGTGATTATTTCAATATCACCAGTATTCATATCCGTAGAGCTTTAATTTTACATGCCACAGTTACACCCATCTGTCCCATTTAGATTTCATAAGTATCTTTGATGAGATTTCCACTTAGGATGACTTTATCCGAAATAACAGATGATCCAATCCAGGGTTAGTAAAGAGAAGATGGAAATTTCTTTAGCTCACATGAGAAGAAGTCCACAGAAAGGCTTTTCTCTGCCATCCACATTGTACAATTGTTCTTAAGTCTGGTAGGATGGCCACTTGTGGCAATTTGGCATGTAGTTTCTTGTCCATTATTGGGGTACAGAGAAGCTAGCTTTGTGCAGCAGAATTTTTCTAAGAGCAAGGATGCTGATCTCCCTGAAACTGCCAGTAATCTCCTCATGTCTCACTGGCACTATAATGGCTTGGGCATGCCCATTTCTGAACTAACATGGCCCAAGGGATCAACTTCTTAGATCGACTTAGACTAACCAGCTGGGATATAATAGATATTGAGCACTCAACTACAGTGTTTTTATATGTGTTCATTTTCTAGATTGGGAATTGGCAGACTATAGTCCTTGGAATAAACCTGGCTACCTGTTTTGTAAATGAAGTTTTATTGGAACACAACCATGCTCCAAAAGTAGAGTTGAATAGTTGCGACAGAGACCGTGTGGTCCACAAAACCTAAAATATTTACTATCTGGCCCTCAATAGGATATTTGTTGACCCTTGTTCTGGGTGAAGAAAGTGGAATTGAGGTTAAATGACCCCTCTGAAGTCAAGGAGCTAATAAGAGGCAGAGGCTAGATCCTAACCCATACACCCAAGCTCTCACTACCAACAGCAACAGGAGAGAATTTCTAGGGAAAAGCTTGCATTTTTTTGTGATGTGTGCCAATGCAGCCTTTTATATACAGCAACACTGACATAGACCTGATGAAATAAATATGTTTATAATGATGAATTCAATTCTTAGAGACAATGAATTCATTCACAAGTTACTGTAGATAGAGGAATAGTGTGGGGCATGAGAAAATTGAAGGGATATCTTATAATCCATCATAATAAGCTTGACAACCCACTTAAAAATACAGAAACACCAACTGGAATAGGATTAAAAATTTTCAATGACCATTGGGTTAAAATGAAAGATTTTCCAAAAATAACTTCACGTAGATAAAATGTTGATTCATGTTATTTTGATGAGTTTTATTTAGAGAAAGTTTTAAGATGAAGGGAAAACAGTGAAATGACTGAACATAGTATTCATAAAAAAGACACACATATGACATCTATTTTTCCTTTATTTTGCCTTCAATATCCCTTCTTCACCTTCCTCTCTCACTTTCTGTGGTAGCCAGTTTCCAAGATGGCCCCCCAGTCACCTTCACCTTCTGGCATGTATGCTTTTGTGTGGTGTACTTCCATGTTATATAAGGGTTGGTTTGTATGACCAACAGAGTATGGCCGGAGTGATGGTAGGCAGCTCTAAATCTTTGTCACCCAAGTCATTGTAACCTCTACCTTGGTTTCCTGCATTGCTTGCTCTGGGGGAGACCTAGTCATTGTGTAGGGAGGCTGCTCAAGCAGCCCTGTGGAGAGGCCCCCATGGAGGGTAACTGGAGCTTCACTTGCAAGCCATGTGAGTGCACATCCTGGAGGCAGACCCACCTGAGCTGGATCTTCAGATGATGACAACCTCTAGAGATACCTGAGCCAGCACTGCCTTACCCACCCACAGAAAGTGTGGGAGATCACAAATGCTTATTGCTATTTTTGAGTTGTGACATTTTGGGATGAGTCGTTAAGTTGCAGGAGATAACTAATAAATGTTTCTTCCATATTGGGTCAGAAAAGTGGTGGTAGATTGGGTACACAGGTCAGAAGGAAGGATTAGCCATGAAATAAAGGACAAAGAAGAAGGCAGCTAAGAAATCAAATGAAGTGAAAAGAGGGGAAAAAAGAGAAGATCTGTCCAGATTATCAGAGAAGTCCAAGTTTGCTATTCAGTTAAGAACAACAATAAGTAGCTTTTATGGATCACTTACTTGTGTCAAGCAACATGGCAGAATCTGTAAGCACGCCTTCTTTAGGGCACCATGGGCTCCAATTTCTTTGGTTAGAAAATTTGCACCTCAGCATAAAGGGAAGAGGGAAAGGGAGGGAGTGGTAGATAGGAGGGCTAAAAAAGCTGGACAATAGAGAACACTGAAAAGAAGGCTGCACACAAAATGAATTTGTATGGACCTTTAAAAACTTGGTGGGGAAGTGTTGAAAATGAAAATGTGTGTGTGTGGTACAGATATAAAACTGATACCCTTTCCCTTTTCCCTATTTCATTTGGCTCCCTACTCATTCAGTAACTATTTGTTCTAGGTACTAAGTTGTCACTCTTCTGGACACTAGGAGTCACACTGAACAAAATACAGCCAAAGAGCTTGCGTTCTGGGAGGATTTCCTCTTTTTCAGTGGGGGGCACCACCAAATACCCAGTCATCCTGCAGAGCTGTCCTAACTCCTCTCTTCCAACCTCTGCTAGGAGCTCCCAGATCTGATGAGCACTTCCTGTCGCTCTCTGTTCTCACTGTGGCTGCTTGACCTGAACACTCTTTATCTTTTCCAGGTGGATCTGTTTCCCTGGACCAGGCAATAAACTACCACAAAGAACAGGGTGGCTTAGAGCAACTGAATTTTTTCTGAATTTCCAGAACTGAACTGACTTTCCAGAAACTAGAGTTTCTGGAAGCCAGAACCAAAGTATTGGCAGGGTCATGCTCCCTCTGAAGGCTCGAGGCCTTTCTCCCAGCTCCTGGTGGTTCCTTGACCCACGGCAGCAGAACTCCAACCTGCATGTGGCATTCTCCCTGTGCGTAGGTCTGCCTCCCCCTGACTTCTCCAGGTTGCGTGAGATGTAGAGGAAACTCTCTCCTTTGGTTTCCTGCAGTTAAGTACCTCCTAACTTATCACTCTGAGTAGGAAATGGTTTACTTGTCTCCCTTCTTAAATCTTCAAGTCCTTTGAGGCTTTGCCGTCTTTGCTCCCCAGAGCTGAGTATAGTTCTCAATAGAAAAATATCAATATTCAGTATGTGTTTGTTGAATTAACTTTACTGTCTTCTCTTGGGATTATGCCTTTTGTGGAAGGTGAGAAGAGGAAAGGTGGTGGTCCAAAGAGTCATCTTGTTCCTGCTCTAGTTTTGTGAGAGAATGCAATCATATGGAGTCTTGCTAATATGGATCTAATGGTTTGTATTTATTCATAAGCTCCCAACTCTGGTTGTCTTGCTTCCTAGCAGGAGAAGCTAAAGAATGGATGTCTCTAATCTGAGGATATGCCTTTTCCACCACCAACCTGAAAGTGATATTTTTGCTGCAGTTGCCCAGGACACAGCTGCCACCATCCGTTTTCATATGTGCTTCTCATAACTGAACTCCACAGCACTCTCAAGTGAACGTCACAGGAACTTTCTCTTCCCTCTTGGCCCCTGTGAATCCCCTCTGTTCTCTTCCTATACCTCTGCTCCTTTTTTTGGTATATGCTCTCTTCCCCATGAATATAGTGGTTCTCAAGGGTGGCAAATTGCCCTTCCCACAGATGCCGGTTCATTAATATTTCTCTCATTTGACTTGCTCTTCTTATGGTGTGACTGACACTCTCCTCCTGAGAGCTGGGGTCTAGGATTCCTCCCTTTGAAACTGGACGGGGTCTGGTGACTGCCCTGATCAATTGTGCATGCCCAAACTGGGGTTATGTGACTTCCAAATTGAATCAACCTCTCTCCCTCTTCTCTCTCTCTGCTTGACTTGGAACCCAGCCACCATATTTGAAGGAGCTTGGGCCTCATGGGGAGGCCACACACAGGCATTCCAGCTAAAGTCTCAGTTGACAGTTGTGCTGACCTTCGGATGTGGGGGTGAATGAATGTTCACATGACTCCAGCCTGAACCCTTGAATCTTCCAACTGAGGGCCAGAAGTCATGGAGTAAAAAGGAGCCATCCTTACTGGGCTCTGTCTGAATTCCTGACCCACAGTCACTTGTGAGAATTAATAAATAAAGATTGTTATTTTAACTCACCATATTTGAAAGTAATTTATTATATTTTCCTAGGCCTCTAATATGCCAAGAATCTTTTCTTTGTTTTTTCCCTGGGTGGTTTCGTTCACTGTGCTGTTGTCCAGTTATCTCTCCCATCACCAGTTCTCCTTTGCAAGTGTCTCCCCCATAATTTCTTCCAGTTCCAGGTTGTTGTCCATGTTCAACATTGGACTGTCAGCTGCCTACTGGGCACCTTTCTCTGGGTGTTCCCCACACTCACTCTTGCACAGAAAGACACTTATTCTCTTTCCCTTCAAGCTTATGTCTCTTCTCCAGGCCCTTCCCTCTTTCTGTTCTTGGCACCACCAGCTTTCCCATCTAGAAACTTTCGTCATCATTGATGCCTTCTTCTTTGCTGTCCTATCTAACCAGGTGCTAAAATGTGGGTCACTGGATATGTTTTTAGCTACAAGTAATACAAAAGCCAGCTAAACATGGTATAGCAGTCTGGGTCCAATCAGAAGATAGAAACAGGGATGTTTGAGATAGAAAATGGTTAACTATGGCAAAAAAGTTACTCTAAGATATGAAGAAACTCTATATGGTACAGTAGGGCTGAGGGAGAAAACCCAAGGAAAGACAGTCTTGGAAGGGGTTCAGATCTCATTGGAGAAGGTGGGATTCATGCCATTGAATGATGGAGAAGTTCTCTGGGTTGACCAGACTGGAGCTGGTCTGCAATTGCAATAGGTCCTCCTTTGGGAAGTGTGAGGTGGTGGAAGGGGGAGAGTAGCAGATAATTAGCAACCCGTGGCACCAATGTTCTGGGAAGTACTGGAGAACCTCGTCTCCCACAGCGCCCCTCCAGAGTGCCTTCTACTCAGAAAGCTTTAGAGCATGCTCAATTTATTTTTATTTATTTAAAGATTTTATTTATTCATTTGTCAGAGAGAGAGCGAGAGAGAGCGAGCACGTGAGCACACAAGCAGGGGGAGAAGCTGGCTCTCCTCTGAGCAGGGAGCTGGACGTGGGACTCTATCTCAGGACCCTTGGATCACGACCTGATCTGAAGGCAGATGCTTAACTGACTGAGCCACCCAGGTGCCCCAGAATGCTCACTTTAAAGGAGAACTACTGTAAAAAAAATTCATTATCACAGAACATATATTAGAGGGTGCATGTGGAGTTGAAACACAATAAGTGATTAACTAACACACATGGCTTAAGCAAATTTATTTATTGTGTCACAAAACAAATGATCAGGGCGCCTGGGTGGCTCAGTGGTTAAAGCCTCTGCCTTCCGCTCAGGTCATGATCTCAGGGTCCTGGGATCGAGTCCCGCATCGGGCTCTCTGCTCAGCAGGCAGCCTGCCTCCTCCTCCTGTCTCTCTCTGCCTGCCTCTCTGCCTACTTGTGATCTGTCTGTCAAATAAATAAAAAAAAAAATCTTTAAAACAAACAAACAAACAAACAAAAAAAAAATGATCAGACACTGGCCAGTTCTAGGGTTATCTTGAAGTGGTCAGCAATATCATCAAAGATCCTGATGTTTTCCATCTTTCTCCCACTGTGTGGGCCATATCTTCCGTCACAGTTGCAAGGGGCTGAATCACCTACAGGTATTCTACATAGAGAGCACTCTGTCCACCACCAAAAAAAAAAAAGGGGGGGGGCAGGGTGAATTTCCTCTTTTGCGTCACTTTTTTCCCTTATTTATTTTATTTAAACTCAATTACTTAACATACTGTGTATCATTAGTTTTAGATCTAGAGTTCAGTAATTCGCCAGTGCTCATTATATCACGTGCTCTCCTTATGCCCATCACCCTCTTATCCCATCCCCCCACCCCACCCTCCAGCAACCCTCAGTCTGTTTCCTACAGTTAAGAGTCTCTTGTGGTTTGTCTCCCTCTCTGATTTCATCTTATTTTATTTGCCTCTTTGCCTCACTTTTTATTGAAGAGGAAAACATTTTGCAGAAGCCCCAGGAGACGTCCCATCAATCTGGTTGTAAGACTGTCTGGGATGCCACGTGTCCAGGCTCTTCAGTGAAACGTGGGCTTTGCCCAGAAGAGAATGCCTACAGGAACACAGCAACCTTACCTGCCTCACACCTCTCTCCCCATTCCCTCTCCTTCTGGGTAGTCACAATGAACCTAGGTGCCCGGGATAGTGACAAGCCCTGAGTTCTACTCTTGGCCAGGGTGTTAACCTGTTCGTGGGGAAGGACAAAAGGCTTTCCATGGTCTCTTTTGTCACCTTGACTTTGATACCTTTACAGAAGCCATTTCCAGTGCACCCTGAAACCAGATGGATTTTCCTCAAGAGGTAACTGTGAGCATCTCTTTCTCAATGAGGAGGAAGTTTCTGAGTTAAAATCATGGACTTTTGTACCAGATCATACAACTCATGTCGAAGTTCTGTCTCTCACTAATTGTACGACCCTGGGCAAGGTATTTAATTTTTTTATGCCTGAATTTCTCATCTTTTAAATGAAGGTAATAAAAGTATTTATCTCCTAGGTATGCTATGAAGAGTAAATTATATAATACGAAACAGTTTTTGGCCCAGAGCGAGTCTTCAATAGGTATTGCTTTTGTCAGCTACTATTGTTCCTCACTTAATATCCAATTGAATCTACATTTCTTAAGTGACAATTTAAAATCCTGTAGGAGCTGACCCCAATAAAATTTTTTCAAACTTACATTAAAATGGATGATCTTCCCTACTATGCCATGGACTACTTGAGAGAAGGATTCTATTTTCTAAGGCCAGGATTTAGCACGATCATTGGCCAAAGTAGTTTCTCTCTGTTCCTATGTGCTTTCACTCAAGCAAAAGGCCTTGCTCATTATACAGCTTCTGTCTTTTTCTACCTGTGCCTTACTTTTGCTGTTCTCCTGTCTGCAGTGTCTTTTCGCTATATTTCCTCCCTCCCATCCACCTTCCTTCCAGGCTCATCTCAGAAGTCATCTCTTCTCTGATAGATCTCTTTCCCATCTCATGTTTGAAAAATGTCAAGCTTCCAGGAAAACCAAAATAATAGTATAGAGCACTGATATACTCTTCACCTACATGTAGCAACTGTTAATATTTTTGACATCTGCTTTTTTTGAGAGAGAGAGAGAGAGAGAGAGAGAAATAGATAGATAGATAGATATGGGGGAGGGGCAGAGGGAGAGGGAGAGAAAGAATCTCAAGCAGGCTCCATATCCAGCTCAGAGTCCGACACGAGGTTCAATCTCACAGCCCTGAGATCAGGGTGTGAGCTGAAACCTAGAGTCAGGTGCTCAGCTGACTGAGCCATCTAGGGACCCTGACATGTTTTCTCTCTTTACATGTATCCTTTCTTTTTGGAACCACTTGAAAGTTGCTGACATCATGATACTTTATGTTCAGCAAGTATCATGGAAGAACAAGGACGTTCACCTCCAAAATGACAATATCATTATCTCCACCCCCTGAAATTTAACATTGGTTTGATAATACTATTTACTATTCAGTTTTTACCCTTGGGAAAACATTACTTTGTTTATTGTTGCAGAGATCAAGAAATACCCAATAGACATGACAGTGTGACTTGAGGGTCTTTTAGTAGAATTTTGCTCTTCCCTGGATATTCAGAAAAGTTTCTGGAATTTCGCTGCACACACCTGCCTGAGTTTCAGAGAGATATCTGAGCACCATCAGTTTGATAGCTTCTGGTTTGTGTCCCAAAGAGGCACCCACTCATTTACCTGCAGCTACTATTATTTTAGACACCAAGCAGGGATATCCGCAGCAGCAACATATGTATGTCTGTGGTCTGTCACTTGAACTTGTGTTTCCAAAACCAGATCAAGTGTCAGGCGCAAGAAGATTGAGCCTTTATGTGGGTGTAGTGGTTGGAACACCTGGATTCCAGGCTTGAATCTGTCCTATAAGCTGCGAGGTGTATTTGAGTTCTAGGACTGCGGTGACAATTTTTTAAAAAAGCAAAACTCAACTGATGAATTTTGAAAGATATCCTTAGCTTTATTCAACGATTCATGAATTGGGAAGCCTCTATTCTAGTGATAGAAAGGAACTCTGAGTTGCTGTACAAAATGGAAGACTCTTACAGACAGAAGGTGGGGGGAGCTGTTATAGTAGCACAGGGGGAGTTAACGAGAAGCAAGTCACACTAGAAAAAAGTAGATTGGTTATGGAGAGGTCACTTTCCTTCAGGAGATGGCGGGGGGTCAGTCAAGCAGATGACCTTGCTAAGGTTGACCAGCTGATTCGTGATTGACTGGTTTAAGATTCCCTTTCTGGGAGAGGTTGAAATTATAATTAAGTTATGTCTCAGTCCCATGTCATGGAGCTTAGCATAAGTGATTCCATTTTGGGCCTGCTGTCTTGTTTCTAACACACAGTACCACAAACTGAACCAACAGTAATGTGCTGTTTCACAGTTCTGCCAGCCAGAAGTCCAAAATCAAGGTGTCAGCAGGGCCTGCTCTCTCCGAAGGTTCTAGGGGATGACTCTTTCCTTGCCTTTCTCCCAGCTTCTGATGTTGCCTCCCATTCCTGGTGTCTTTCACTTGTAGAAGCTTCACTCCTCCATTCTTATATGTCTGTCTTCCCCTGTGTGTCTCTGTGTCTCTACTCCACTTCTTATGAGGACACCAGTCTGATAAGATTGGATTGAGCCCACCCAACTATCTATATCTACAAGGATTATATTTTTAAATAAGGTCACATTCTGGAGTGATGGCAGTTAAGACTTCAACATATGCTTTCAGGGCACATAATTCAACCCATAACATGGGGTCTTGAGCTACCATCTTGGAGTTTGTATTTTCTAAAAGGTTCGTTGCAAAATTTAAGCGAAATACAGGAGAGTTATGCTCTATGCCATTTGACGTTAGAGTTTCTGATATACAGTTTCTATTCAAGTTTTTCCAATTACCCCAAATGTCCCTCATGTCTTACTTTTTTGGGGTCCAGTCTCCAACTAAGGGTCACACATTGCATTTTGTTGTCTTGCCTTTTTAGTCTCCTTTAAGTCAGGACAGTGGTCCTCAAACCTTTGTGTATGTGAAAAGCTGCTGGAGAGCTTATTAAAAGAATTTTCTGGGGCCCATCACTGAAGATTTTGAGTCAATGGGTCAGAGCAGGACCCATGGATTGGCATTTCTAACAAAGGAAAGCTGTGTCAAAGCTGCTGGCCCAAGGACCACACTTTTGTGAACCACTGATCCAGAACAGGGATTGGAAAACTTTTTCTATAGAAGGCCAGGTGGTAGAATAGGTTTTGTGGGCTCTGTTGCAAACACTCACTACAATTATAGGAAGAACAGCCACAGACAATACATAAACAAATGGGTATGGCTATATTCCAATAAAACTTTATTTACAAAGGAGCTCTGTAGCCAGATTTGGTCCTCAGTGTGTTGTTCATATCCCCGACTTGGGAGAGTACTTCTGCTTTTTTGGAGGGGGGTGCCTTACAGACCATTGACATCTTAAAAAAAAAAGTTTTATTTATTCATTTGTTTGTTTGTTTGCTTGTTTATAGCATGAGCAGAGGGAGGGGCAGAGGGAGAGGAAGAGGGAGAATCTCAAGCAGATTCCACAGGGAGAACAGGGCCCGACTCTGGGCTCGATCCCATGACCCTGAGATCATGACCTGAACTGAAACCAAAAGTTGGATGCTCAACCGCCTGAGGACCCAGGTGCCCTGAGCATTGACATTTTTTTAAATTGTGTATTCAGTTTTCTTGTGGAATGCTCCACAATATGGGTTTGTTTTATTCTGATTAGATTTAAATTAAACATCTTGATAAGAATATCATGTAAGTGATATTGTGTACTGCAGGGGAAAATTATGGGAGACTTTGAAACGGACCAAAAATAATATCGAGCAACCTCAGTGGAAGGCTAGGCACCATCTAATGGCCCCTGCTGAGGTATCTGATTCTATGGGGCTTTGTGCCTTTCATCGCCTTCGAGCTATTTTAAAACTTGAGAGATTGTTGAATACTGTTGATAATATCTACGATTCTTGTCTTTAGAAATGCAAATTGTGTCCATTGAATATGCAATTGATTTTTGACTTATGGATATTGACCAATCCTTCATCTATTGGGCAACTTCAGCGTTCCTGACTGCTTATAAGTGTGTTGGACTCTCTCTTTGGATTCCCCTTTGAGCCAGTTGTAACACGCTACTGGTTCTCATGTTAATTAATGAGTTAAACAATATCTTTAACACATGTTCATTTTACATCTGCATCTGAGTCATAATTATGCTCTTTTCAACATTACCTTTAGCAGTACTTTTCATTACATCACTTTAGGAGGCAGAAAACATTATTTTTTCCAAATATTGGTGATAGTAATCCTAATCACTTGATTAAGGTGTTTCTAGCAGATCTTTCCCTTGTGAAGATATATTTCTCCTTTACTAGGGAAATACACTTTGAAGGTGATACTTTGAGACAAAATGAATATTCTCCGGCTGTAACAGCTTTTCACCTGATGCTTTTAGTATCCCTTGAAGATCGTTGCCTGTATCAATTATAATAGAGGAGTTGCAAAATATGAACCCTTTCTAGATGCCCACAGTTGGACATCTGAGCTCTCCCCCTGAGCCACTACAGTGCTTTCTCTTCTTGGGTTATACTACTCTTTCAATAGCATGCTGACTAAGCCAGACTCTGGCACTGTCTGACTTGGCTCAAACCCAGGCTTCTTACTAGCTGCATGACTGGCAAGTTATTTAATCTCTCTCCTCAGTTTCCTTATCTGTAAAATAGGTGCAATAAAGGTACTTTTTTTTTTTTATAAGGTCGTGTTAGGATTAAATGAGCTAAATGAAAGCACCAGAATGCTACTTTGCACACCATTACCCGCTCAAGAAATGTTAGCCTCTATTGGGTCATGATTATGTGTACGTATTTGCATCCCAGCTTTGCCACATCTTAAAGTGCTTTTGGATCAGTCACTTAACGTCTCTGAGTGTGTTCCTCATTTATAACAAGGGTCCAATCTCGTGGTTTCCAGATTCATGCTTAAGTGCTAGCCAGTAGGGTTTGGCACGGAAAAACATTAAAGAAAAGACGAGCTGGCACCGCTGGGGTTAGTCTGTATCTTTTTATTTGCTCTTAGAGAAGGTAAATTTTTTTGAGCTCAACACTTCAGATTTCTTTTTACTTTCACACAGTGCGTAGCTCAGAGCCGTTCACAAAGTGTGGGTTCAACAGAGTATCTGAATAGAGGAATTAACGAAGCCCTGCTGGGTGGCACTCACCTCGCAGTCACGCCTTTGCCTCCTTCATACTCCCCGGCCCCGTATTCGTCCTGCCTCCCCAACGTGGGAAGCCCAGACTTGGGAAATACTCCCAGGGAAGGTTGTGAGAGGTTGTGCTGGGCGAACGCGGTACCCCCGTGCAGGGCTCCAGGGCTGACTCCGCAGAGCAGGGAAAGTGAGTTCCCACTCCTCAAGGCTCCGAGGCGACGCCGCTGTGTGATGGCACTCACGGCTCGGCACAAGTGTGACCCCCTTATTTTCCCTCCCCGGCCGTGGGTCCGGGTTGAGGTACGGTAACTCGAAGTTGGGACGCTCCCACACCGCGACCCAAAGCGTGCGCAGGAAGAAAGCGAGGCCGGGGTCGGTCCCCGCCGAGGGCAGCCGCGGGGACTCAGGCCCGGGCCACGCACCTGCGCCCCGCTCCCCGCCGCGCCGCTTCCTGCCCCGCGCGTGCCGCGCTCACGTGACCGGGCCTGGGCGGAGCCTGGGCGGGCGGGGATCACCTGAACAAGGGAGTCATGTGAGCGGGGCGGGGGAGGGGGCGGGGCCAAGCGCGATCACGTGACGCTGTTCCGGGGCCGCTGCTGCTGCTGCCGCCGCCGCCGAGCCCAGCCGAGCCGCGCGCCCCTCGGGCTCCTGCACCGCTCCCGCTCCTCTCGTGCCCCTCGCCGCCTCTCCGCCTCCAGCTCAGCCTCCGCCCTGGCTGCACGACCATGTCCCGGCCGCGGCCCCCGGCAGCCGCGCGCCGCTAGCCCCGCGCTCGCCGCGCAGTCCGGGCCGGGCGCGATGGGGGCCGCCGTCGGCCGGGGCGCCCACCTGGGGCCCGCGCCCGCCGGCCGCCCGCTGCGCTCCCTCCTGCTGCTGCAGCTCCTGCTGCTCGTCTGGGCCCCGGGATCCGCGCTGGCCCAGGGCGCCGAGTTCCCCGAGCTGTGCAGGTGGGTGGCCCGCCGGGGCGCAGGCTTCGCTCGCGGTGCCCGGGGCGCGCAGCTGGGCTGGGTGGGGGGCGGGGGCGCTCTGGGGAGAGGCTGGGCTCCCCGAGTCGCCTTTCTTCTGGGTTTGGGTTCCCCTGGCCCCGAGGGAAAGTTGCCCGCATAGGGGCGAGGGATGAGAGACCGAGGGGTCGTGCGCGCGCGGGCGGGGGGCGCGGGGTACTCGCCGTCCTGGCGCTGGCCCGGGGGGCCGCTGCCTAGCCACTTGTGGCTGTCACTAAGTCCGGGGCGTCTTTGTGTGCGAGCAGCCGGCCGCCCGGACCCAGCCGGGTGTCACACTGCGGGCACCCTCCGCCCAGCTCTTGCCCTCTCACAGCGGAGCGCCTGCGAAAGTTGGAGGACGCAGGAACTACAGCTTCGCTTTGTTCCCACTCCACGTTTTCCTCAAAGTTCACCAGCTGGTCTTTGGAGAGGGCCCTTAGTGTGGAAGGATACCGCACGAATGGCCTTAGAGTTGGAGGGGGGGTGGTTTCATTTGCTAATTGATTTCCTCCATGTAGGTTTTTCCTTTTCTCATTAAAGTAGCTTTTCTGCAGAAGGTGACTGACTTTTTTTTTTTTTTTTTGGATCAAGGGACTGGAGGGTGGTCATCCTGTATTGGCTTTCAAGACTTTACCCTTCACATCTCCGAGCCTAACTTCCTGTCTAGTTGCTTACATGATGTCATTGTCTCCAGGGTGGATTATTCTAGTGGAGCCTTTTGCTCTGGGAATCATGATTGTATAATCGCCAGTCCCATCGAGGGCTGTTCGTGTCCTACGCGGGCGAGGATGGGAGTCCCGGGGCTTGGGAACTGCCAGTTAGAAGAATTTTCTGACCAACCTTTTGTGGACTGTTTAGGATGATGGAGAAACCAACTTTTATTTATTTATTTATTTTTAAACTTTGGTAGAAGGAAGCAGGGCGAAGAGTTCGGAAAGACCAGTGAACTGGTGCTTCCAAGTTATATCTCAGAATGAAGTTGAGCCCGCTTTGAGCTGAACTTTGAGTTTGTGGTGGGGTTTATGGGATTCTTAGTTTTCCCTTGTATCAGACATGGTCTAATTTGTACCCCTGAGTTTAGAACTCGCAGATAACACTGTTCTAAGGAGAGTGAGACTGAGCTCACAAAAGAAATTCTTTGCAAGGTCCACGTTCTTTATTTCTTTTCCCTTTTTGGGGAGGGGGGAGGAAAGCAGACTGGAGTGTTTACTGCACATTAGTTAATAGGTTAGTTGGCTGCTCTAAGATACATATTACACAGTAATGAGCGTGGTACACAGAAAAGGGGGTCGACTTCTGTCAGGTCAAGCTGCAGCTAACATTTAAAGGAGGAGGTTTTGGAATAATGGCTGCTGCGACCAGTCCTGTTGGGAAGAAAGTAACTGGGCTAGTGGTCTTGAAGTCTTGGTCCTGTTAGCAAATTGGAATTTATTTTTTTTATTTTTTATTTTTTTTAAAGATTTTATTTATTTGTCAGAGAGAGAGAGGGAGAGAGAGCGAGCACAGGCAGACAGAATGGCAGGCAGAGGCAGAGGGAGAAGCAGGCTCCCCGCCGAGCAAGGAGCCCGATGTGGGACTCGATCCCAGGATGCTGGGATCATGACCTGAGCCGAAGGCAGCTGCTCAACCAACTGAGCCACCCAGGCGTCCCTGGAATTTATTTTTTAATAGTTAAGGTTAAAGTTGGTTTTGATTGCAGAAACATGTAAGTGGCTGATAGGGGGTTGGGGGGGCCTTAGTTTCACCCGAAAGTGAGTCCTCGAAGCGACTTGAATTTGAATCTGCATTTGTTAACCTCCTTTTCTAGTGGAACATGGCTTCTGGGTCCAGTAGGAAATGGCCTTTGTATCTTCAACTTTGCAAATGCTAGAGAGTGCTCTAGGGTGATATGCATTGTTAGTGGGACAAATGTGTCCTCTGCAGTCTTAGAATATCTTTAAAGTTGGCGTGTTTGCTTTTTCTTCCAGATTTCCTTAGGACAGCAAATCTCCCCGTCCATTCAGGGGTGGGCTTGGACACATTTCTTTTCCGTGTCTGTTACTGTTCTGCGGTTTTGTGTTGAGACTTCTCCAGAGCTGTGCATAATCTCAACTTTAAACTTAATATTCCGCCAAATGAAATTCTTCCTATTTTTTCCTGTTTTAAGTGAATACCTTGGCTTAAATGCTTGTTAAGACATTTTTTTGGGGGGGAGTGTCAAAAATCTGTGTGTACTTTTATGAGATAACGCTGGCTAAAATTCCTTAACTCTAGCTTATATTTGGAGAACAGGAATGCAAGCTGATAATTTTTAAAATCCAGTATGAAAAGTTCTACTTAGTATCACCAAAGCGGGTTGTGTTAAGCTGTCTTTTTATTCTGTCTTTGGGAGTCCATTTGTCTGAAATGTGAATGACCCACCCAGATCCCCCCCAGAAGTATGAAAAGCAGACTGTACAAGTGTTACTTTTTGTGTAGCTTCGTCAAATGGCAGCAGGCCCCAGGTAGACATTGCAGTAGACACAAGGATCACATCCCAAATATTTGTAAATTGCTTGTTTGTAACACAGAACATACTTTTTTCCACCGAAAATTGTCTTGTTCGTTGTGGTTTGGCATCTAGGGCAGTCACCAGAAACCCCTCATCCACGCCACAGTTTGTAGTGCCCAGACACTGTACAGCTTTAACTAGCGCCCTGCTAGTAAATTGTCATTGTCTCTCAATAAAAGAGTTGGGTCCCAGGAAGCAACTTCTCTCTTACCCAGTTCTCTAAACCAAAAAGGATACTTGTCATCTGCGATCCCTTAGAATCGCAGGGAGGGGAGAGGAGGGAAGTTGAGTAGGCTTCAGGGCTGCCAGCAGGTCACCTGGCGAGGCCCCTGGGTGAGGGCAAAGCTGAGGGCCAGCTGTGGGCCTGCTGTCTTCTGGGGTAAGGAGGTGGCAGGGGTGTGGTTCCTGGTGCAGTTAGTTACTGGGAGGGGTGAGGGAAACAGTGGAGAACTATTGGAGCAGCATTTGTGCTCATGGAGGAGAGAACAGGTCTCTGTGGGTTGTGCATTGAAAAGCAGGGGCAAGAAAGGCAATTTTCCCAAAGGCATGGGCCTCTACCGAGTGCTTCACATGCCGCTTCTTAGAGCGCCTTAGTTGAATGTTTTCTAAGACTCGAGGTGATTGCTGTGCCAGGTGAGCTCTGAGCTGGAGAAAAAGTTGGTGGATTCTTCATCACTCAGCTGTTTTGGGAGGTGGTGTGCTAGTGGAAAGAACGTGTTTCCTGAGGCCAGTGTGACTGGCTGTGGGTCTGGCATGGACAGAGGTCCCAGGGAAGGAGGAGTGTTAGTGCTGCTGAGGACGTCTGGAGGTCAGCGGGGCTGGAACAGTGAAAGCAAGTGGTGGGAGGGCAGAAGCCAGGCCACGCGAAGTCATCATCAAGTCACCAAAAGTGACCAGCATGCTCTCTACTCGTCTGTAGCCTGACTCATCACTGTGTGACTTACACTTTGGAAACTACCATTTTACATCATATATGGTAGATGAGTTTCCATTTTGTTTAGGTGTTAACAGCCTAAGGGGTCTTAACAGTTTACCCTAGTTATAAAATAATGCATTGGGCTGCTTGATTTAAGTAAAGTACTTTATAATTTATTCAGAACAAGTTTCCCCCCAGTTGTTTGGGTACAAATGCTGGAAAGTTTTTATTATATTGAGAACAAGGGAATAATGAAGCCAGCTGGGAGTTGAGGTTGGTTTGGTTGCTGTCTCTAAGGAGATTTTTTTTTTCCTGCAATTTTTCTGAAGGAACAATGCTTATATGCTTAATTTGGGCCACATGTTAAACCTGGACCACATCCATTTGTGTGTGCAATTTCTTGCAACAATAAGTGTGTGTAGAAGCCCAAGGTTGTTAATTATGGGTACATTAGATCTCATGCATTAATTTTTAGAACAGCATCCTGACGAATTCCTAGGAAATGAATTCTTGGAGGGATTTCACATCTTTTATCAGTATTTCGTAGAAGGAGTTTTGAAAGATGGGGTTGAGAAAAATAATTCACATGTTCTCATCTTTATTTTGATCTCAGCATGTAAAACTGTATCGTGCTGGTCAGAGGATTCATTAGGGTCTCAGAATGGGGACTTAGTGGCAGAAAGTAGCTCATTACTTTGGAGGTAATATTCTTTTTCTTTTTTTCTCTCCCCCCCCCGCCCCAGTTGTGGGGATCTATCTCTTGGTAATGCCCCCATTGGTCATTGACGGTGTATGAGAAGGTGGAAGTGGCTGAGATTGGGTATACCTATGGGTCCTTTGTGTCTTCCTCATAGCTGACTCGTGACCATTGAGGGACAGAAGCCTGAAATTACACCGATAGTGTCTCCTCATCTTTAATCCTGGCAAGGTGACATAGGATTCATTTATTCCTCAATAATTTCTTAAGCAGAGGGACAGTTGGGTGGGGCCAGAGCTGAAATTGGAGCCACCACGAATGGAATGGCATGGTGCTGGCCCAGAAGACTGTGCTGGCCACGATTGCCCTCCCTAGGGAGGCAGCAACCATGCACACCCTTCTGCAGTTATTTTTGTTAGTTTTAAATAATGTCATTTTAGTTTTGATTTTCTCTTTGATCTAAAAATAATCTAGGTGTTAAACTAGCTTTTGGCTGTTATAAATAAAAAGCTGTTGAGTATTTGCACACAAGATTTTGCATAGACTTTCCTTTTTTTCTTAAGTAGATATGTGGGAGTGTCCGACTATTCGTTTTGCATTGTCCATTGTCCATTTTGCATTCCCACCAGCGTTATATGAGAGTTTCAGTTCTCTGTCCTTGTCAACACTTGGTCTTATCAGTCTTTTTAATTTTAGCCATTCTAGTGGGTTTGTAGTGGTATCTCAGTGTGGTCTTAATTTTCATATCCCTGACTCATGATGTTGACTGTCTTTTCATGTGTTTATTGACCATTTGGACAGCCTTCAGTAATGCCTATTAAAACCAGTCTTTTGTCACCCGCCTCCCCAATTCTTTTGGGGAGGGATCATCTTAACAAGTTTTAAGAGCTCTGTATGTGTTCTGAGTACAAGTCCTTTCTTATGTCTGTGTAATGTGTACTGTGAATATTTTTTCCCGGTCTTCGGCTTGCCTTTTCATTTTTAAAATATGTACTTTGATCAACAGATACTTTTAAATTTTGACAAAATTCAGTTTATCTTTTTTTTTTAATGGTTTGTGTTTTTTGTAACTTAAGAAATCTTTACTTATGCTAAGGTTTCTCAGTCTCAGTCCTAATGACATTTAGGATGGGTAATTCTTTGTTGTGGGGGCTGTCTTGTGTATGGAGGATGTTAAATTGCATCCCTGTCCTCCACCCAGTAGATGTCAGGAGGTAACCCCCTGCTCCCACCCCAGTTGTGACCAACAAAAATGTCTTCAGACGTTTTAAATGGCCCTTGGTGGGCAAAATTACCTCCAGTTGAGAACCATTGGTCGACTCAAAGGCCAACCAGATTTTCTCTTATGGTTTTCTAGAAGTTTTATAGTTTTAACTTTTATGTTTAGTCCTATGTTCAATTTTTTTGAAATAATTTTTGTGTATGATATGAGGAGAGGCCAAAAGTTTATTTTTTCATGAATATATATAGTTCTGTTTACTAACATTTTATGTAGGATGATTAAAGCTGTTTTTAAGTGAGACTGGACGGTAATTTTCTTTGCCATGCTGTTCTTGGCTGGGCTTAGCATCAAGAATATATTTGCTTTGTGGAAAAAGCTAGTTAGTTTTTAGTATTTTATATGCTGTGGGAAAATTTTGTGTAAGATGGGTGTTTTCTCTTTCTTAACTGTTGGTAGAACTCACCAGTAAAACTATCTGGGCCTGGTATCTTTGAGAAGGTAGAGTACCATGGAGGAGGAGTTTTGCTTATGCTTTCAGTTTTACCTTCTTTATGTATCTAGTCAGATTTTCTAGTTTTTCTTAGGCCACTTTACTGAAAGTCTGTATTTCCTAGAAAATTGTCATTTTAATTTTGCATTCATATATAAATGTACAGCATGCTACTCTTATATTTTTGAAAATACTCTTTGTCTCTCTAGGTGAATTTTAAAAACTTCTGATGTCTGTGCATTTTTGTCTTCATATTTAGTAAAGATTTGACTACCTCTTTTGTTTACCAGCTCTGTCACTGTGTATTGTCAATTTTATTAATTTCTGCTTTCTCTTAATAACATATTTGAAAAGCTTAGATCTTATAAGTCCTTTTACATAATATTAGATGAATTTAAAGCTATATGTTTCTTTGTTCCAAGGACCATATCACTCAGAGCTTTGTTACATGTTTGTTAACCTTTAAATTCTAAATAGTTTTTTTTCAGGAATCCAGAAGTTCTAACTGTTTCAACTTCCTGAACCCATTGGTTGTTTAGAATCATTTTTCTCTAGGTGAATGGATAATGCCCCCCCCCAACCATTGTGGCTAGTGAATGGGGTGGAATTTATTGACATTGCCCTTGTGGCTTAGCACCTAGTCAAGTTGAGAGTGTTCTGTGTGTTTGGAAAAACTGTTCTCCATTTGGGGAAAAGTTTCTGTAATTGTGCTGTTCAGCTTTTCTTCATTGTAACTAATTCTTTGTCCTGCTTGACTTGTCTTTAATACTTTGTATCTGGCTGCTACATAGAGTTCCAGGAGAAAGTCTTGTCTCTCCGCTCCCAGCTTTAGCTATTTTGTTGCTCATAAGCTCTAAAACTTTTCTCTTGTTTTTAAAAAAATTTATTTCAACAACTTGATGTATAGTCACGGCTGCCTGTGAATCTATCTTTTTGGCTGCCACAGTTTTCATCGTTCCTAGGAAGATAGGTTGTAAAGTTCTGCTCCGATTGCTCCATTAATTCTCCTTCCTTGGGCTTGTTTTCTTTTGTTGGTAGTTTGTCCTCGTTTTCATGGCGTTGGTGCCCTTTTGATGACTGGTGATTCTTGATTGTGGTCTTGGCGGTGAGTCTCCTTTTGGACATTTGTTGCCTGTCCTGGTGCAGCTGTGCAGGGTATGGCTGGAAGCAGTTGTTGGATCTTGGCTCTAAATGGTTTGAGAGGAGTTTGGGGGATGGGCGAGGTGGGCCTCTGGCTGATGCATCTTGGTGTCTGCTCTTCAAATCTCGGGACTTTTCTGCCCTCGCAGGTATCACCCCCAGGCTGCGCCTGCCAGGAGATAGTTGATAAAGCCGTGTTGACCGCAGTTGGCCGAGTGCCGTGTGTCCTGCCTGCAGCCGGAGACTCGAGAGCTGGAGTATTGAGCTGACTCTGGCAGATCTCCTCTCTCTGGGTCTCACTTCCGTCCAGGGGAGAGGGCAGTGGCTGTGTTGGGTTTGAATTTGGGCCCCTCCCTTTATTAGTTGCTAGGATTCAGGCCAGTTATGGGTCCTTTCAGGCCTTCATTTCCTTTTGTGCCAAACCAGGGTGCTAGTCAAGTTTTTAGGCTTGGTTTGAGGGTTCAAATGCATGTCAGTGCCTTTCCCAGCCTCAGTGTTCGCAAATGGCGGTGGCAGTGATGATTACTTTCTGTCTGTGAGCTGGAGTTGCTGCATTTATCTTCGTGGTATTTTTAGCCTGTTACCCTGCACCCCCGGGGTTCTCTATTAGTGCCTTGGGGTTTCTGCCTCAACCAGAGAGCATTGCTTCTTTAGCCGTTTTCTACATTGGCACCGCCCCGAAAGACTCCTTTTGAGAAAGAGACGTTTCCATCGTCTGAAAAAGTTTAGCAACCACTGGACCGTGTGATTCTTGGGGTCCATTTTGCATCCAGAATTCTGCGGTTCGGAGGTACGCATCCTTCAGGATTCCTTCAGTTGTGAGCTGCAGAAAGCCACACTGGAATTCCCTTAAACAAGGAGGAGCTTCATGATGGGAGGTGTAGGCTTTGGGCGGATGCCAGATGCCATATGTCAGGCCGGCCCTGGGCCCCTTCCTGCAGTTTCCTTGGCTTGTCTTCCTTCCTGGGGCGGCTGCAGCAGTTCCACCGTCCAGGGGAAGAGAGAGCCTCCTTGTTCATCTCCTGTCCGGGCTAAGAGGCCCCAGCTGACGTTTATGTGGGTGTCAGTGGTCAGCAGGGGCCCCTTCTTAGCTCTCCGTGGGCTTCCCTGGACGGAGGGGGATGGGCGCTGGATTCCGGCATGGGAAGGCAGGCCAGGGGTGGGGGGTGGACGCGCAAGCTCTTCTCAGCTCTGCCGGGCTGCTCAGCTGCAACAGCTGCTGCTGGAGAGGATTTTGAGGCGCCCGAAGCCCTGTGTCATCTGCCTATTTTGGTCTCTGCGTTAGCCAGCGCGGGGGACAGGTCGGCGTGCACCCTTCCCAGCGGTGGAGGTGGGGGGGTGTCGGTCGCTCCAGTTCCTTTGAGCATGAAACTTGCCCTTCAGAGCAGCCGGGGGCGTTGGGGGGGGGGGGGGGGGATTCTTCTGTGAGCTTCTGTGTGCTCTGAGATCCGCTGGGGCAACTGCCCTGCGCCTAACATCCGGAGGGCAGCTTCCTTGGGTGGAGAGAGCAGATCCTGACGAGTCTTACGGTGCCCAGGCGGCGAGGAGCGCTGTAGGAATTAGAGAGATCGTGAAGGTGTTACTCAGTTTTGCTTTCAGGTAGGGAGGCAAAGATTGCGGGATGTGCGAATGGAGGAAGGTGGCCTTTGAAATCTGGTTGCCCGTGGGCAGCCTGGGAGGGAAGTGTAAGAGCTGTCTTTTCAGTCGGAGCCTTTGGGCTCGAGTGTGCAGATACTCCTCAGGGCCCGCTCAGGAGGATGCACCGGTGGATTTTGTGTGTAAAATTCACTTGTTGCCATCTCTGGGTTCTCGCCACCCTGAAGCCACTTACACCTTGTGAAATGATGTGTTGTACTGAAAACAAAAAACTCCCCCGACACTCCCTGGTCTCTGCCCCTGGTCTGAAAATAGAAAGCCAAACCACCAGAGTGGAAGTGCTGAGAAGTGGATTCCTAGAAGTGACAAGGGCGCATCTCCATTGAGTCACCCTCTCCTTGTTCCTTGGAGCGCCTTGGCCTGCTGCGTGCTGTACACGTGTTCCTCACCACAAACAAAGTGATAAGCCAACGTGGTTCTCTCTTCCGTCTTTGTAGAGTTGGCCTTTGGTTGACATTTTGGTGGGAAGGGCTGCGGGCGGGGCCCCTTCGTAAGGAAGTGTGCACTCCTCCAGGGCCTTTCTGTAAGATGACGTACAAGCAGAGACCACGAAGGCAGTGCCTCATACTAGGGGGACCGTGTGTCAGGTGCTCTGGCGAGGAGCACGCTGATGTGGCTAGGACATGACACAGGGGCCGCAGTGGCGTCTGAGGGAAAAGGAGGAGAGGGCTGGAGGGGAGGTGGAGAAGTAGCTGGGGACCAGGTCCCATAGGCCATTGTAGTGACTCTGGCTTTTATTCCAAGGGTGGTGGGAGCCCTGGGAGAATTTTGAGCAGAGGCGTTGACATAGGGTGGGTGTGGCCAAAGGAGAATGCTGGGACTTTTGATAGACTGGGTAGGCAGTTACAGTAGAGTGGACCAGGGTTGTAGCAAACGGTGGTGAGGAGTGGTTGGAGTTGGGTATTTTGAAGGTGGAGGTGATGGATTTCCTGATGATTGCTTCTGGGATGTGAGGAGAGAAAGACAAGCACAGATTTTACTGTAGTCCGTGCAATTGGAAGTTGCACTGCAAATGGAATTGCTATTTTCAGAGTTGGGGAGAGCCATGGCAAGCGCAGGTTTAGGGGGGAAGACAAGGCATTGGTTTGGCCATGTTGATGTTGAGATGTTCTAGCATCTGAGTGGGGAGGCCAAGTGGGCAGCTAGACTGTGCCTTTAGGGGTTGAGGGCAGTGCCTCCGGCTGGGAATGTCAGTTTGGGAGCTGCTGCATAGCTGGAAAACACTGGAACGAGTACTAGGGAGTTGTGGAGGCCAAGTCTGAGGGACCCCATTCCTGGAGGTCTGCCGGATGCCGGGGAGCCTGGAGGGGACGCTGATGAAGAGCTGCCAGGGAGATGGGATGAGAACCAAGAGAGCACAGTGTTCTGGAAGCCCAGGGAAGATGGGGCTGTAGGAAAAAAGGGGTCAGGTACGTTGAATGTGGAGCAGTTGCGTACCACGAAGACTGAGAAGTGACCAGGGGGTTTGGCAGCGCAGAGCTCTTTGGTGATGATGACACAGGTTTTGGGGGAGAGGTGGGTGAAAGCCCAGTTGGCTTAGAGGGAATGTGAGAGCATAGGCTGTGCACACAGTAGGTTTGGAGTTTGCTGTAAAGGGGTCAGAGCTGAGGGTGGGTGCTGCGCTGGCGTGTGGGGCCAAGGGGAGTGTTGAAAAGAGCGGGGTCTCTTACAAAAGGTCGGTATGCTGAAGGGAGTGATCTGGCACAGAGAGAAAGGGAGGAGAAGAGAGAGGACACAAAACCCGGGTGCTGTCCCCAAATAGGGAACAAGTCTGGCAGTCAGGGCAGGCCTCCGTGGAGAGAGTGTGTGAGGACGGTGCAGGTAGACGGGTAGATTTGATGGAAATGAGGAAGTTTCTGTTTTAATTTCCATAGTGAACCAAGAAACAGGCTGTCTGCTGAGGGTGGCAGTTTAGCAAATGGCCACCTTTTCTCTTCAGGTCCCGTTCGGTTGGTGACGCTTCTCCTGTGGCCGTGTGGTGGAGGCGCATGTGCTCTGAGGCAGGACAGGCCTCTTTCAAGTGTGGGCTCTGTCACTTTCTCAGCTCCTGACAGGAGGCAAGGCCCTGTACCTCAGAGGGTCATCATTGTTCTGGGTCTGAAGGGGGGACAGCACCTGCCCGGAGAGGCTGGGTGAAGTTGAGGAACCGTGTTTGTAGATCATTCAGCAAAAGCGTGGAGCACAGAGTTACCCAACAGATGTTTCCTGTGTTCTTCAGAAAAGCTCTTGAGGGTGAGGTGAGATAATGCTGTTCTTTTGAGAGGAACTCATGACGGTGACTCCTGGCCTGGCACTAAAGCGGTGCCCTGTGTGTGTGTTTCCTTTTCCCTGGTGGCTCTTGGGTTCTTCCAAGCTGCAGGGGCCAGTCTGACATTTGAACCCAGCATCTTCAGAGCAGAGACGTTTCTTCTGTGTCAGCCACGCCGGCCTGGTGAAGACTGGCACCTGATAGCGGCCTCATCCGTGTCGCAGCTGAGTGGACTGCCCAGTGGCTGGGAGCGCAGACCTCCCTGGTGTTTTGCTCTCTGAAGGAATGGCACTGGGGCTGGGAGGGTTTTCTGGGACACTGGTGACAGCTTACGAGGGGACGGAGCATTATGGTTTGAATCCTGTGCCGTGGGCTGGTGGGTTGGCTTTAAAAGCGGTTGAATTCAGGCATCCGTATAATTAAGGAGGTTTAGCCTGTAATCCAACTTTTCTTTATGCATATGAGGAACACAGTCCGCGAACATCCAGGTAATTACTCTGATTTTTAAAGAATCTTCACAGAGGGTTTAGAGTTGAAATACAGGCCTGCATCCTAATAGCGGACCTGACCCGAGTTAAAAGGCCACGGCATAGCACAGGAAGAACGGCGGTCCTTTTTGAGAGGTTTGTGTTGTGGAGGGGCCTTTGCCAGTGGACTGAGAATTCCACACCTCGTACTGTGCTGGAACCTCCTTAGGAAGGGTGTGTGCCGTCCATTTTCTCCTGCTCCTCTGCCAGAGTTTCAGATTCGTCAGGCCTCTGTTCTGGTGGCAGCTGGTGGCTACGTGGCCCAGGCGTGGGTAGGCCCAAAGTGGCTGTCTTGTCCTGAGAGAGCCCAGGAGGCAGCGGGTGTTTGCATGTGTGTGTGTGTGTGTGTGTGTGTGTGTGTGTGTGTGTGTCCTTCGGGCCCCCCCGCCCCCCCAGTCTCTGTCTCGAGCTCTCCAAGCTCTGTGGAGATGGCCCAAGATAAGGGCCTGCCCCCTCCACTTCCTGGCCAGTGTTACGTGACATTCCTTTAGGAGGCTCTAAGCCAATGTACCTTTTTTTGTAAACTCCATTTTGAAGCAGCCTGAAGCCTTCTATCGATCAGATGAAAGCCTTAAATCCTAGTCCCTCAAAAGTACAATGTTCCTGGTCATGCTTTCCCTCACAGTGACTTTGTGCAGCAGCTGAGTTTCATAGATGAGGAAGTCGGGGCTCGGGAGATTAAGTGTGTCCCACACAGCTGGTCAGGGTGGGGCGGGAGTTGGAGCCATGTCTGTGGGCTCCTGCCACTTGCCATGGCACCTTTCCGAGTGAGGCTCACCTCCCTCTCTATTTCACATGACCTCTGTTAGTCACTCATGGTGCTGGTTTTAAAACTTAGCTGGGCCACCTCCTCACCCATCCCCTAGCGCCCTGGGCTCTGGTGCTGCCTTAGAGCCTTTCTTCCAGCTGGATCCCACTTTAGCCAACTGGCTTCTTGCTCCCCGACCCGGTGTAGCCACCCGGGAAAACCAAAGACTAATGTCTGGCACTTTCTTGCCTTCTTTTTTTTTTTTTTTTCTTTTTTTTTGTTCAGGCCCCATATCTATATCCACAGCTTTGTGGGTTTTTTAGAATAGGAAGTGAAGTACTTCCTATATAAGCTTTTGCCATGCTGTGTCAAACTCATGTGTCCCCTGGCCTTGAGACCAGGATGCCAAATCAGATTCTTCTCTTTTAGTGTCGGCCGCAGAAAGTTGTTGACAACAGTGGTTACATTAAGCTCTTGACATTCTGCTGCAAATGTCCATTTTGGAAATCCTGCCTCTTTCCGCGCCCTCCTTTCCCCCTGTGTCCCCCCCTCCCCCCTTCTTAAGTTTAGGAGACTGTTCCAGATTTTTGAAGGTTAGAGAGCTGGATATACGAGCTGAGAAACTATCTGGTAATGATAAGAGGCAGAAGTGAGCCAAACGATTTCCTGAGTATTCCGCAAGAGGACTTGGATGCAGGCCAAAAATTGGAAAATCTTTTTTTGATGTTCAGGTTGGAAAGACTTTTCGCTTGTCCCTAAAATTTTAGATTTGCTGCTCACTCTGGATTCAGAAAAACATTCCTCTAGCCGGTTACTGTGCTGTGTGAATTTAGCTGGTGTGTTACCAAGCTTTGTTTTTTTTTTTTTTTTCTTGAAGAAACCAAATTACAGATTCACACATGCTTATTAATTTTATTACTGATTCCATCATACCTCTGTACGGCTTTATAAACCAATAATTAATTGTAGGCCAGTAATAAAATGTTTAATAGCTTCATGACCATGACCATAACCCCAAGACTCATGGAGTGCGAGGGAACTGGGGTGTATTTCAGGAGTGTGACTTGGTGGCAGAAAGCATGAAGAAGCACATCAGGTTCATGGGGCTGTTTTGTGTTGGGGGAAAGAACTCAGTCTTCTAAGATTTTTTTTTTTTCCTCTAAGAGGTTGGGCATATCCTACATTTTATAACGGAATTTTATGTACTCTTAGATGTTAGTGGTTTTAAAAGTGAAAGAAAGCCAAATCCTATTTTGTAAGAGATTGCAGTTTTGCAGATACTCAGCGATCACAGAAAGGAAAACCTGAGCGGTGTCCCAGGAAGACACCAGCCTCAAAGAGTTTACACAGTCTGTCCGGTTGTACCTCTCTGGCTTTTTCTTGTGAATTTCCTTTCTTTCGGACGGACGGATGGGCCTTGTTCAGTGGGCGTGGCCCTGCGTCTCTCCGTTAGGCTTTCTGGACTCTGGGCAGTTGTGTCCGGTCACCTGGCTTTGCTGCTTCGTCGTGCCCCTGGCTGGGTGTGTGCTTGCCCGGCTTGGTTGTGCATGTGGCCTTTGCTGGACCGTGTTTGGGAAAGTCGAAATGCCTTCCTGTCTCGGGCTTGGTTGACAGTATGCTACTTGTGTGCCTCCTTCTCATGGTAATCTGCCAACACCTTTCAGGATATTATGAAATTTAAACCAAATGAGGTTAAAATGGAACCTCTGTGCCACTGAACAGACACGGACCGACTGTGGTCGTCCAAGACACTTTTGGCTGAGGCCGTAGGAGTTGCAGTCGGGGCTGACAGTTTTAAGCTTCCTTTAAGGGAACGACTCAGCCTGCATGCTCACTTTTTATGGTGAAATTAATTGTCCATGTTTGGGGCATATTACAGGAGCAGAATTCACTTTAAAATCAGAGATGTCTTAAAGACATTTGCCTTGTGTGTGACTTCTGCCCCCATCCCTGTTCCCCAAGGGATCTAAAGGAGTGATGGTAGGATGTTTCCCAGTTACTGGTGACACTGTTGGACTCTTGGTTGGGGTATCAAAGGGCAGCTCTCTGCTGAGCCGAGTACTCCTTTTGAGGGAGAGTGAGTCACAGATGAGTGTCCCTCTCGGTGAAGCCCTCAACCAGCTTGGATCCACAAGGCGGGCGAGGGCAGCTGTGGGAAGGGGGCCGAGGGAAGTGATACGCTTCCTTAGAAGGCACTGGGTAAGGGAAGAGTTTGCAGAAGGCGGCGCCTTTGTTGGTTGGCAGTTCAGAGTATGCAGAAGAGGCAGACGTGGATGGGGTAGAGAGCAGAAGTATGAAAGTGTGGAGGAGAACTTGAGTTGGGAAAGTTGCGGTCTCTCAGGCAGTGTGGCCCGGGGCAGTCTGCGTCTCGCACAGGTTTACGGCCTTTCCTCAAGGGCCACCCTCAGGTGCATTCACTCATGCTGGGCGCCTGCACAGCACAGGATCTGTCATTTTAGTGGCGTTTATTGTGACAAGATTTAAACTAGAGTTCTGTGGACTATTTTGTCAGTTGCAGTGTTGTAATTGAAACTATTTTCTGGGAAGTTAAGAAAACTTTGAAGAATTGAAAGTAAATGAGGCAGTTCACCTTGGTGGTTAAACACTTGCCCTTGGAGCTCAGACGGACCTGGCACATTCCATACCTGCGTGACTTGGGGTGAGGGGCTTGATCTTCTGAGCCTGGGAATCTTTGGCTCCCGGGCCAGGGTGCTCAGAACGGTGGAAGAAGGGTGGCTTTGCTGGGAGAGCCGCGTCGTGCTCCATCCTGGCCCATGGCGGCTTTCCTTCCCAGTGCTGGGGGACGGGGGAGGCCATGACTGCCCCGAGGAGCACATGTTGTGTGTGGGCCGTGTCAGTAGTGCTGGTGTCATAGCTGCGGGTCCAGGTCACTTACTGAGTCTACACGCATGTCTAGAAGTGTCAGGTGTGCATTGAAATGAATTTGGGTTTTTTGAGAGTTGGAGGGGGGCGTCGGCTTACTACACTACACGCTGGAAAATGGGGTAGAATGGCACAGACCTTGCTTGCTTTTGCTCATTTTCAAAGCCAAGGTTCTCATACAGGTGGTGCGTCGAGAAGAGCAGTTCTACTGGGAACGGGCTGCCTCCTCCAAGGACATCGGCCGAATTCTGCAAGGCTGGGACCATGGGCAGGGCAGCTGGTGCTTTTCCCATTGACCAACTTCTTCCTCGGGCCTTTGTGGTTCTCCCTGCTCCACCTCCTTGCGTCCCGTCATTTCCTGTCATTTCCCTCGGAGCGGGTGTGGGGTAGCGTAGAGCCGCAGTGACCTGGAAGACTTGATACGGGTTTGAGTGTTAGAGATTCAAGGAAATGCCCCCGGGCTCTCATCCCTGCCTTGCTGCAGGAGACCTTCACCTAGCAGACACACTTGAGATGCACATGTGCGCACTCTCATGAGTGTGTGTGTGTGTGTGTAGACCACATTTCTACACAGCTTGCAAATATTTTCATCCAGAGTTTAGTGTAGTATAGATTAGAAACATACTATGATCATTCCTTCCTGTGATGAAGGACTCTACACCCGGTATTTTGGGTTGGGGTTGTGGGGGGCGTCGAAGGTGCCAGCCTGGAGGGGCAGCCTGGTAAGTGGTTCTCTCAAGCCCCAGGAGAAAGCCAGCACTCAAATACTTTCATAGCCTCATCACTCCTCACTCCCGGGCCCACTTAACATTTTGATGAATCTTGACAAAGCCGTTATGAAATGCAAAATCAGGAAAGAAAGAAAATCAAACAGAGGAACACTTTTCTTTCTAGGGACACTGATTTCCAGATAATCAAGACAGTATTCCCCATTTTCCTTTTTTTATCTCTTTTTCTGCTCCCTAAATACACACTCTTTACAGCTACCTTGTTTAAATATCAGCTTTGCAAAATCAGCAGTGGATTTCTGTTTTTAAGAAAAGTATAGCATTTTAGATACCGTGCGGATTTCTATAGAGTTGATTCCTAGCAGTCGATTCTTTCTAAAATGATACCTTTATGTACCTCTCTCATATACTTAGAATTGCAAAACACTTTCATGATGCCACTCTTAAGGTTTTAGATTCGTTGTCTAGTATCCCAGAAAAACGTAGTCATTGCTCTTGAATAAGAGGTTAGCATTTTTCTTTAATTAACTGTAATTAATAGAAAAGCTTTACTAATACTTTGCAAATAAAAGCACTGGCGTAAAATTTTAAGGAAAGATCCACAGTGTGTTTGAGTGGCCTTCCTTTAAGAATAAAATTAAACGGTGTGGTTGAATCTGCAACACCCCCCCCACCCCCCACCCTCCCCATGTAGTGGGCCTTCCCCATCTCCTGGACCTCACCGCCGCTGCTGCTGCTCTCCTCCTCCACCTTGCCCCAGCCACACTGCCCTCTTTTCCATCAGGGTGCTAGTAAGTTCATTCCCTCTGCGGGGCCTAGCAGTGGCTAGTGGAATATTCTTCCCACCATGTCTTCCCCTGAGTTGCTCCTTTTTGTTGTTTGAGTCTCAGGGCAAATACAGTCTCAGAAGACTTTTCAGTCTAAATTGGTCCTTGCCCATTTCCCAGCACTCACAATTTCGTTTTTGCCAGAGCACTTAACTCAGCATATTAGTATGTGAATTTGTTTACCTGTTTGTTTTCTGTCCCCCCCACCCCCAGTACATACTGGGGGGGGGGGCAGGGATTTACTGGTCTGCTTTGATCACTGCTGCACCCTTGAGTGCCTTTGCAGGAAGTCCTTAAATATTTGTGAAGCAAATGAATAAAGGTTAGTGAAGGTCAAAGGAAACAGGCCTTTATTGATGACTTTCTCTTGCCTGGTGGTACTTGGGGTATTTTCTTTTGCCTTTAGCCTTCCTGCCTTTAGGAGATAACTATAAGGGGTTACTGATAAAGAAGCTGAGTTCAAAATGGGTGGTTGCTGGAGGGAAGACGGGTAGGGGGATGGGCAAAATGGGTGAAGGGGAGTGGGAGGTACAGGCTTCCCCGTTTCATCCCCTTTCACGGGGATGAAAGGCACAGCGTAGGGAACAGGGTCCGTGGTATTGTAATAGCCTTGCCTGGAGGCAGATGGTAGCTGCACTTGTGGTGACCATAGCATAAGGAATAGAGATTCTGAATCACTGTGTTGCACACTTGAAGCTAAGGTAACATTGTGTATCAACTACACTTGAAAAAAAGGGACATTCAGTGGTAACCGCTTACGAGCCTAGCGTCATTTCTACGAGCCTAGAGTCATTTCTACGTCACCTCCAGGCCTGCGCCGTGGGAGCACACCGGCCTGTTTTTCAGGTTCCCAGCCACCGCTGTCAGAACCAGGGGGAGCGTTGGGCCACCCTGCCCGTGTGCTTCCGTGTGCTTATGTCCCTTTGCTTCTCGGCAGGTAAATTTGATCAGCCCTAGGTTCAGGAGAGTGCTTGGCTCCTTGCCTGTCAGCAACCCCACTTTTGGGGCTCCTTCCTTACTGGACAGGGCTGTCGGGGGAGGGGAGGGCTGCCTCTAGGCAGGGAAAGCCACGTTGCCTTGTGTTTTGTGTGGGTCTTTGTCCCGAGGCCCAGGGGAAGGCGGGCTCTGGGAAGAGCAGGGCTGCTTCTGTGAGCTGGTGCTTTCTACCATCAAGGCTGTACTGCTCTGGGGAGATGCGCTCCCACACCTGAGTGGTCTCAGGGCTTAGCCACCTCTCCCCCAGTCAGCTCCCGAGTAAGCTGAACCAGAGCAACTCCTGTGGAACTTCTCTTCAGCAATGCAGTTGAATTAATACAGTATCTTCGCATTTTGCAACGAGCTTTTTAGTTACTTTCCTCATTTCCTGTCTTTAGCCTTGCTGAGGAAATGACCCCTATTTTACAAACGGACAAAACATTCTCTCCAGGAAGAGTGGAGAATTGAGAATAATTGTTTTGACAGAACTGACAAACCATTATTTTGTCCCAAGTATGCAGATTGACTCCTGAACAATTAACTCAGTATTTACTTTGCCAGAGGCTTGAATGGAGAGTGAGTTTTAATGCATGTTAAATGCTTGATGGAGTGGATCAAGCTAAAGTAAATTTTGTCTGATTTTGAGTCAGGTAGTTGATTTATTGCACAACTTCTTCTTGTTAGTTTGGATCTGAACTGTAGCCATAAAAGGTAAAACCAGAAGAGAATTGTCTTTCATGCCATAACTAGTTTTTATATAACATAAAGTTAAAAACAGTTCTTTGGCTTTTCAGCATTCTGGTGTGATTGGAAGGGTTACTATCATATATTCAACATAATTCTTGAGCAGTTACTTATGAGAGTTGATATTCTTAAATTGTAGAATATTTAAGTATTTTGATGATGGTCAGTCTTGTGGCAGCTTCAGGGCGGATTGAACCAGAATGAGGTGGTATTTAGTGGTTTGTGCCCTGGCTTCTATTCAACTTAACATAGTTTGACTTTAGTATTTTTGGCTGATGAAAATATGTCTTCTAGATTGTGGTAGTTTTGAGTAAAAGTGGCTTTAATGTGAAACTAGGGAGAAGTTTAATTATTGGCAGATCAGTGACAGTGACAGATTGTTTTTCTTCCTTTCTAGTTATACATGGGAAGCTGTTGATACCAAAAATAACATGATTTATAAGATCAGCATCTGTGGAAACGTGGATGTTGCCCACTGTGGGCCATCAAGTGCCATTTGTATGTACAACTTGAAGACAAGCACCTATCATTCTGTGGGTAAGTAGAACTACTCTTAAATTACTGGATGTATAGGATCCCAATTTTGCAAAAATGACTATAGCTATCGACACATAAGCTTATATACGCTTATATTATGTAATATGTTTTCTGTTTTATTATGTGTTAAAAGTAAGAATTTACATGTGTCCAGAGTGAGATCAGATTAGGTTATTTCCTTCTAGCACAGTAACAATCATGAAGAATCATGAAGAGTCATGCACATTTGTATTTATTGATACAGAAGGCTGTTTCCTAGATGGCTCTGCCTTCTCTTGTTTTTCTCAAACCCAGTCTTTACTTTTCTCCCTCCTTCAGGCTCATTTCTTCTAGTGCCCAGCCCCTTCACCCCTTCTGTGTCTGCTTTCCTCGTGCTTCTTTGAGTCTCAGGCTGTTACTGTTTATGTGCCATCAAAGGTGGTCATTGGTTTTAGGCTTATAGTAAAAATTTACCAGTCCTAAGGACTGCCAGTCCAGGAGACAGAAGTGCAAACTTTCCTTTTTTAGGGCTCATTTCATTTCCCCAAATGCCCTCCTTTTGGGTTAGGATCTCTGTGTTCTGGTGAGGAGGATGGGTTCAGGTTGGCGGACAGTCGCAGCCCTACCGAGTCACATGGAACAGGAGAGGGGGAGATGACTAACAGAAGAGGCGGAGGGCTGACCTACAGGTGTTTCCCTGGGTTTGGTGGCATGAATGTCCGCGGTGACCTTGGACCAGGGCAGTTTGAACAGTGAGATGTGATGGTGAAGGACAGTCATGAGGTGAAGACCGTGTGTGACTGGGGCCAATGTGGTAGTGGGGAGAGTCTACTTGCCAGGTTTTTGGAGTTTGGGAGGGTCAGCTTGCTGTGGTAGCTCTGTTGTTTTGAATGAAAATTCCTGAACACGGCTAAAAAGGCTTTTTAGAAAGCAATGTTTGGATGGACAAGAGTAAGGTCTGTGTGGCCTGCTGGTGGAGGCAGCTTCTGTTGGTTCCTCTCTCTGCCAGCAAGGGCACTGTCTGGACTAGAAACACTGGTAAGAGGGAAGCGAGGCTCGGGGCAGAGATCTGAGAAAGCACCAGGTTCTGAACTCTTGGGCTGGACAAATTTTATTTTGTGACCTACTTAAAATCGTGCAATGAGGTGGCCAACTTCCTGCTGTTCTATTTTAAGGATTCGTGCAGGGAGGCCACAGGTGGGCCTGTTGGTCACTGTGACTGAGGTTTTCAGAAAGAGGAAAGGGAATCTTCGTCATGACTTTATTATAATATTTGACTATAGTATCTCTGGCTGATGAGAAGTGCAGTGTAAGGGACGGATACTGGATGCAGATAAGCAAGTGTCACTGGCAGGATGATCTGTGAAGTTGGAGAGGCTGGGCAGAATTTTAGAATGACCCACGGTGGATTGGCTTTGAAAGCCCCGCAGGAGAGTTGATTTCTTTCTGAGATGTGAATAGTGGGTCCATTATAGATTCTTTGTGCCAGGAATGGGGGAGGTGATCTGCTAAAATGTGTTTTTAGGAAGCTGGGCCCAATGGAGTAGGAGGTTGGCTAAAGGGGAGAGGCCAGAAGTAACTAGCTGAGTTAAAAGTTACGGTACAGGTTGACTGTGAGGTGAACGAGCACTTTCCCATCTCCTTTGACTCCCAGACATGCGTGACGCAGATACTTTCACTCCTGAAGGGAGAGAATGGCCTGCTGGTTGGTGGGCCCTTTCAGCACTGTCCCTGTTCTTCTCCTCAGGAAAGCAGACTAGTTTGATTGAATGCGAATGCCCTTAAATTAGTACACAGATAATCTGGAATCAGATCTGATTTTGCCAGTTTGTGTTGCGTAATAGAAATAACGGAATTTGTTATTATGAATTTGGTTTCATAACTAAATAATAACTAAATTTGTTGTGCATTTATGTGCCAGGCCTTATGTTTTTAAAGTAAAATATCTTGTTTAGTTCATTCAGAACTTTCTGAAGTAGGTGACTTCATTTTCCCTTTTTATAAATGGAGAAATGCAAGCCCAAAATGGATACAGGAGCTTGTCAGAGGTTGCAGGATTATGGATTCAAATGTTGACAGGTGGACTCCAGAGCCTGCGAACTTATTCTGGGCCGTGTTGCTTTGTGAGTCATGGGGTCACACTGGACAGTTGCAGAGCTAAAATGGGAACCATGATGGGAAATCCAAACTCCTGGCTGTGAGAGGACATCTGAGAAACTAACTTCTTATGAACTTGCTAGAAAGGAAAGAAAGTGAATTTTGAAAACAGCCACAAAAACTGGAGCTCCCAGTAGATCAGAGGAACAGAAAAGCTAGTATAGCGGTAGATTGAAAATAAACGAGAACGTCAGTATAACCACAAGTTGGGGTGTAGTTTAGCTATTTGTCCATTAGGAAACCGCTTTAGACCTTTCCTTATATCCTATAACAGAATTTTCAGATCAGCTAAAATTAAAATGACAATAGAACATTGGGAAGAAACCTAGCAAAATAGAAATATAATCTAGGGGAGGTAGGAGCTTCTCTTAATACATGATAAGACAGACAGACAACCCAAGGAAAAATGGCAAAGTCTGAAGACAGGCAGTTCACAAAAGAAGAATCCCAGATAGTCAGTACAACTTCATTAGTAGCCAGGTATAAATGCAAATCAAAGCAATAATGAAATCTCCTTTTTCTTGTATCAAATTGGCAGAAGTTTAAATGGTTGAATCGTAGAGCATTGGCAGGGAGCCTAGAAACAGGCACATGCCTGTATTGCTACGGGGAAGATGGTTGTAACTCTTTTGGGAAGATAATTGTTGATGTGTGTTTTATGATACCCACAAAGGCTGCTTTTGTACTTAGAAATGAATATGAAGACCTCAACTTTGGTTTAAACAATATTACATTATTTTTGATTTAAAAATCATATATTAGTTCTTCCTTAGGCAAATGATATTGTTCCACATATAAATCTGGCAGAGTTTAGCAGTCATTTTTATGGGACCCGTGAACAGCATTTGCAACCTTGTTGAATTGTCTTTGCCCCAATTTAAAATTTCTACATTTTTGCATTTTACCTATTTGATTTCCTTTTAAAGTACTAATGTGTCTGATCTGATAATTAGAACTTTAGTACTAATAATTATAAACTCAGTAGTTTAAATTTGTAAATACAATTAGTCTGAAATTCTCTTAGATGTTCTAATACTGTGTCACAAGTCTCAGTCAGTTGGTCAGTTATAAGCTGTGGATCGATTGGAGACATGACACTGAACTTTGCCAGTATGAAAAAATATGGAATACAGTCACATTTCTCGTGCCATCCCAAATGTTAATTCTTTGGTCTTAATTTAATCAATCTTTCTGAGGGTTAGAAGCTATACATCTACTTCAGGAAGCCTGTTACCAGCCCACAGAACTGAGGTGTAACATACCCACCAGGAAAGAATGTTAATTGTTGTTTACTTACCGCCAAAGCCTGGGATTCTGACCGGCTTCTTGTTGATGACCTGGGCAGGACACAGGGGATCCCGTTGTGGTTGTTGCATCAGGTGCCTTCATTTACTCTAAGGAGGCTGGCCCCTTACTTCAGATGACATTTGTATTGTTCATATTTTGTGTGCACTCAGAGAACTCTGGAGCAGCCATCCAGGTTGATTGCTGGATTGAATTCTGCATCTCTGACTCTTAAGATGTAAAAATCTCTTTTCCTCTTAAGCCCTGTATTCTTTCATTTTCTTAAAACTGTATAATCCTTTTGGCTATTTAAGATGATACTCTGGTTCAGTTTTAGATATAACTCATGTTTTTGTCTTATTTATGGCCTCTCCTGATAGTCCGACAATAGCTGTTGAATTTTAAGGCCTATATTCCCATTACCTACTTTTGTAAATTCTACCAGTAGAGAAATTAGCTCTGTACATAGATTTTGGTACAAGAATTTTTTTTTTTTTTTTTTTTGTAGCATTGGTAACTGTGGCAGATATGCTGGCACAACCTAGCTGTATGGGGCTGGTTTGGTAAATTGTAACATATTTTATTCTGATTTACTTGATTAAGTCATATCTTAAAAGAGATATGTATAAATTATATTTTGAAACAGCCAACACTGAATATCCATTTATTTATTTATAACAAATACTTGAATGAATCAGTCACTAGAACAGACAAAAGTCCCTTTTCTTGGGGAGCTTACATACCAATGGAGTAGGGGCTAGACAAACAAGCAGTGGCTAGGTGGTGCGCTAGAACGTGATGAGTGCTGTAAAAAAGAAAAGGAAGGAGAGTCAGGGGTGCTGGAGGTCTCAGGAGTGTGTGTTCAAGAATATTAAATGGGAGTAAGTATCACTGAGAAAGTGACATTTAAGCAAAGACTTAGAGCTGAAGGAGTGAGTCAGGTGGCTCGGGGAACAGCCAGTGCAGGGGACAAGGGGGAGTATCTGAACGGGGAGGGTAATTGGTGGTAGCAAGAATAGAAATCTCTTAAAGAGTTTTGATATAAAGAGGAGCAGAAAAATGAGGCAGCAGCTGGGGGGGGCGGAAAATTGGGTAGAGAGGATTCTTTCTTCATTTGGTGAAAGAACATGTGAATAGTACACGTTGAAGGACACGGCACAATAAAGAAGGGAAAGGAAAGTGGGTAACTGGGGAAGCCTTGCCGGAGCACATTGGTGACTAGCACGGGGAGGGCTGTCTGCCTGCCTGACAGGCTTTAAGCGGTGTGTTGGGGAGGCCGGGTGGCCGCGCGGTGGGCCCTGCGGCCGCCTGCGAAGTCGGGATCGCCAGGGCTTGCGGCCTCAGCGAGGCCGAGTTGCGAGCTCGGCTGGGCTCGGCCGGGGACGGCGAGGGTTGCAGGCAAGGCCTGGTAGGCCTGGAGCTCGGCCTGGTCTGGCGGGCTCGGGTGAGCGCGGCCTCACGCGTAGGGTCTGCAGGACCCGGCGCGGCCTGGCTTGTAGAGCGTGGCCTGGTCTGGCGGGTACGGGCGAGCGCGGCCTGGTGGGCCTGGCGCGCAGGGTCTGCAGGACCCGGCGTGGCCTGGCCTGTGGAGCGTGGCCTGGTCTGGCGGGTACGGGCGAGCGCGGCCTGGCGGGCCCCCTGGCGCGCAGGGTCGGGAGGACCGGGCGCGGCCTGGCCTGTAGAGCGTGGCCTGGTCTGGCGGGTCCGGGTGAGTGCGGCCTGGTCTGGCGGGCCCGGGCGAGCGCGGCCTGGAGGGCCCGGCCTGGAGAGCGCTGTCTGGCGGACCCAGCGCGTAGTCTGGCGGTCCCGGCGCGGTCTGGCGGACCTGGCCTGGAGACCGAGGTCTGGCAGACTCGCCACGACCTGGCGGGCCCGGCAAGCGCGGTTTGGTCTGGCGGGCCCAGGCGAGCGCGGCCTGGTCTGGCGGGCCCGGCCTGGAGACCGTGGTCTGGCGGGCCTGGAGGGCCTGGCGGGCCTGGCGCGCGCAGCCTGGTCTGGAGGACCCGGCCGGGAGAGCGCGGCCTGGAGGACCCGGCGCGGTCTAGTCTGGTGGGGCCTCGCCAGCGCTGTCTGGTCTGGTGGGCCCTGGCGAGCTCGGCCTGGTCTGGCGGACCTGGCCTGGAGAGCGCGGTCTGGAGGACCCGGCGCGGTCTGGCGGGCCCTGGTGAGCGTGGCCTGGCGGGCCTGGTACGCAGGGTCTGTAGGACCCGGCGCGGCCTGGCCTGGAGAGCGCGGCCTGGTCTGGCGGACCCGGCTTGGAGAGCGCCGTCTGGTGGGCCTGGCGCGCGTGGCCTGGTTTGGAGGACCCGGCCTGGAGACCGTGGTCTGGAGGACCTGGCGCGCGCGGCCCGGCGCGGTCCGGAGGACCCGGCGCGATCTGGCGGGCCCGGCGAGCGCGGCCTGGTCTGGCGGGCCCAGCGAGCGCGGCCTGGTCTGGCGGACCCGGCTTGGAGAGCGCGGTCTGGAGGACCTGGCGCGTGCGGTCTGACGGGCCTGGCGCGGTCCGGCGGGCCCAGCGCGCGGTCTGGAGGACCCAGCGCGCGGTCTGGCGGGCCCAGCGCGCGGTCTGGCGGACCCAGCGCGGTCTGGCGGACCCGGCCTGGAGAGCGCGGTCTGGAGGACCCGGCGCGGCCTGGCGGGCCTGGGCGAGCGCGGCCTGGTCTGGCGGGCCCGGCCTGGAGACCGCGGTCTGGCGGGCCTGGCGCGCGCAGCCTGGTCTGGAGGACCCGGCCTGGAGAGCGCGGCCTGGAGGACCCTGCGCGGTCTGGTCTGGTGGGGCCCCGCCAGTGCGGTCTGGTCTGGCGGACCCGGCCTGGAGAGCGTGGTCTGGCGGGCCCGGCGCGCGGTCTGGAGGACCCGGCGCGGTCTGGCGGGCCCGGCGAGCGCGGCCCAGCCCATTTGGCGCCGTCCTCGGGAGCTGGCCGTGGGCCTGGCGTGCTGGCCGCGGCCCCGCAGTCCTCACCCGGCTCTCGTCCGGGGAGGACGGCCAGGCTGGCCGGTTGCCGCGGTTGTCTGCCGCGGTTCGCTGCGGCCTCTCCCCGAGTGCCCCGGTTGGCAGCCGGTGCCGGCCACCGGGCGGAGCGGGCAGAGGAAGAAGGCGAGATGGACAGGCGGGTGCGATGCTGATGGGGGCCTGGCGCTTAGGGATGCCGGTGCCCCGTGCCGCGGCGGCAAAGGTTGGCTGGATCCCTCCCAGCCCGAGGCCAGGACCCTCTGCGTTTCCTTTTCAGGGCGGGCCCAGCTGTTACGAGGAGCCCCCAGGAGCTCTGGGCACAGGGCCGGAAGGGGCTGCTGTGTGGGGGGACGGGAGGCGTGGGGGAGGGTCTTTAAGGTGGGGGGGACCGTGGCCTGTGAGCGCCCCCTTCTGGCCGCGGCTTGTGCAGCTTGCTGCAGTCCTCGCCCGCCCTCCGTGTCTCCTGGAGCGCAGCACTGCAGGGGCGCGTCGAAGCCCCGCCCTGTCTCGCGGTGCTAGACACGCCTACCATGGGCGGGGCTACGGGTGCTGTCTGTGGGGCGCTGTCCTTGGTCCCGGAGACAGCAGGGATTCTGTGCTCTCGGCAGAGAAGAAGGATTTTCGGGAAGATCTCGGGAGTTTTAGGGGAGAGAGCGATTCAGGCAGACCTTTGCACAAAAGGCAGGCGGGCAGTCGGGAGAAAGAACCAATGGACTGTGAGACTGGTGCTGTGGGGGCAGCTCTGGAACCCATTACCCCCTCTCCACTGGCATCTTAATTTTGATCCTTCCCCTTTTCTTCCTCCTTTATTTCTTTTTTGAAAGAAGATCTCAGGTATTTGTATCGGATTGGACCAGTTATAATCCCGAGTTCATGATACAGTCATAACTGATCTGTGGACTAACCTTCTATTTTTTGTTTTTTTAAATTAAGGTTATTTATTTATTTGAGAGAGAGAAAGAACACGAACACGAGGAGGAGAGGGCGGGAGGGTCAGAGGGAGAAGCAGACTCCCTGCTGAGCAGGGAGCCTGATGCAGGACTGGATCCTGTGACTCAAGGATCATGACCCGACCCGAAGGCAGTTGCTTAATCAACTGAGCCACCCAGGCACCCTTTTCTTGTTCTTTAATTAGTTGTTTTGGATAATGTGACTACTAATTAATAATGTGATTACTAACAAAATCTAGTAACCTGAGAATAATCACTGTCTACGTGTTTTCTCCATCTTCCTGTCTCCCTTCAGTGGGAGTAATAATTAACCTGTATTTAAAATTTTCTTCCCTTTCTTTGTTTCTTTCTCTTGCTGTATCTTATCTCTTTCTCAGGAGTCTCTGCATGTGTGTGTATGTGAGAGAGAGATATTTTTATCTTTCTAGAAAGTGTGTATCATACTATGTGTGATTTTCCGGGACTTAAAGTGGTAACAACAATATTATGTTGCTAAAGATCAACCAACTCGTTATCTTTCACTGTAGTTTGTTCCAGCCAACTTTTACATAAATATTGTGTGGCTCTCCCAAAGGTAAGTTATCCACTGTTCTACTGATGGGCATTTCGGTTGTTTCCAGGTTTTTGCTCATGTTTCACGTGTTTCACGTGCATTGTTTTCTGTTGTGTAGATACCTAAGAGTTCAATACGTAGCTCATGGGGTACATGAATGTTCAATTTTAGGACCTAATACCATGCTGAAGCAACAAAGGAGAGCTAGACCACTCTCCTCCAACACTTGGTATTTAACTTTTTGAATGGTTGTGATTGGTATGCCATGTGGTTTCAGTATGTAATTCCTTGGTTACCAGTGGTGTTGAACATTTCTCTTCATATACTTACTGACATATTTTTCTTCCTTTTGATTGATCCCATCCATTTTATATTGGGTTATCTAGTGCATGTGACGTGTTCTTTCTCTAGAAGCCTTAAAATTTTCTCTTTGCCTTTAATATTAAAATTTACCAAGACATGACTAGGTGTGGGTTTTCCCCCATCTCTTCCTTTTGTGTGTTCTTTCAGTTAGAGGTTATTTTGTTTCACTTTCTAGGATTATAAAAGAAAAGTTTTTTATTCTTTTCCTGTGTGTGAGAATATATATTCTCGATGCCACTTCTTTGCCAGCTTTGTCTATCTTCCAGTTTATAAGTAGTTTGTTTTCATTAAGCTATATTTTGATGAAAGTAAACTTTTAAACTTAAGTCAAATATATTAATATTTCAGAGTTAATGCTTTGAGTCTTAAATACCTTTCTACATAAGGATCTAAAAGATAACTATATTTTATACTAAAAGTTCTGAAGTTTGATGTTTATGTCTTTATTTTAGAGTTGATTTTTGTATACAGTGGTAGGCAGGGATCCAGTTTTTATCTTCTTTCATATGTGGATTCTCATTTTGTTTAGTTCCCTTTATTGAATAGTCTCTTCTTTGCCCATTGATCTGTTATTCTGTCTTACATCAAGGTTTGATTTGTACGTATCTCTCTGCGCTCTCTGTTCTAATCTGCTTGTGAGTTTATCTGTTCCTATACCAATTTATTACCATATTGGTATGGTAGAGATGTTTTATTCCAGATTATTGCAGTGACAGACCTGGCAAACTGAGATGTAATCACCCTACTTGTGGGCCATTCTAAAGAATTTTTATTTTATAACAGGTATGATGGGAAATTATTGAAGAACTTGAGCAGTTGAGTTATATATTCTGATTTATGTTTTCTAAGATCACACTGGTCGAGGTAGATGGGGAAAGGGGGAATGGTGAGGGACAAGAGTGGAGGCAAGGGGACTAGTCTTACACTATTGCCAGAGTATAGGTGAGAGATGGTAGTGGTTTTAGTAGCAGCGGTAGTAGAGGTGGTGAGATGTAGGTGGATTTGAGATGGAGGCAAAACCATTAGAACTTTCTGATTTATTGAATGTGGTAGATAAGAGAAAGATAAGACTCTAACGTGTTTGGGGCTTGACCAGTAGCTTGGTGGATGGAAATGCCATTCTTCAGATGGAAAATTCTGGGGAAGGGACAGTTTGTAAGTTTATGAGCCTTCAGATGAATTATAGTACCACTTTTAATTTGCTTATGCTTGGAAATAACTTTATGGTTATAAATGTTTTATAGTTTGTTCATGTCCTTTCCTTTCCAAATAGGTGATTCTTCTTCAAAAACTGCAACCAGATCTCTTCTGGAATTCAACACAACAGAGAGCTGCAAGCAAAGCCCAAATCACAGAATCCAGAGTAGCATTACCTTCTTATGTGGGAAAACCTTGGTGAGTCCACCCAGAGTCACTTTATAATGTTCCGTTTGTTAAAAATGTTTGCCCATTAGGCATTCTTGCTATAGTGTTTTTCTGGGAAGAATAAGTGAGCAAAATTAAAAACACAAACAGAGCCATCAAACCACCAACCAAAACACCATCACCATTAAGAACCAATATGTAAACAAACCGTAGCCGTAAGTTACAACTTTTAAGTGAAACTTGACCTACATCCTGTATAAAACTACAATTCAAGGTGATTAGTGTGTTTAAACTCAAAACACTGTTGAGTATTTATGCTGTAGGCATACATTTTTTTCTTTCTAAGACTTCTTTACCTAGCATTTTATCTTGGTAGTTTTAGGGCAATGCCTTTATTATTTTTTTTTAAACTGTTTTTGTTTCCTCATTTATGTTAAATTGGGAAGACCAGCATCTGTCTAGGAGAAGTCTTGGCCAGGAGGTAATGGCCATCAATCACACCTTTTTTGAGTGTTACCGGCATTGCAAGGGGACATCATCATTTAAAGCCTGATGTTTGTTCTTACTCTTGCATATTGCATTGAGTTGTTGGTTTTAATCTCTGGTATATAGAAAGGACCTTCCAGTAATAATTGCTAGCTTTTAGGAGAAGCAATTTATATAGAGATCCTACGACTGTTCTCTAATCAGAGTAAGAACCCAAGTGTTTAGAAAAATAAGGTTGAGGAAGCTCATGTGGGCTGCCAGATTACCTTAAAGTATTGTTTTAGAATTTGGTGCTGTGATTGTTGCATCTTTAGGCCCATAATGTCTCCTCTGAAGAACTTTAAAAATAGAACTTAACATTGTTAATTTGGGACCAGCCTGTCAGATGCACTCTTGTCTATGTTGGAACCTTAGAAAAAAGATCTCTTTGCAGTGGTATGAAATATGGAGGTCTGTGTTACAGAATAGGCTAGCTGCTGCTTTAATTTTAACTGATTTCCTTCAGGAGTCCTGTGTTCATCACACGAGAACCAGAATTGCGAAGAACTCCCTAGATTTGCACATGGGAGTGTAGAAGTGAATTTGGTGTCACGTATCACCCAGCAGTGCTGTGGTTGACCATTTTGGAGTCGACCCTGGTTGCAGTCTGTGTGGAGGGGCTGCCCTTGAGTGTGGGGGTGTCTAAAGTGAGGCTGGTGTGTGAACTCGGTCGGGTCCAGATGGGCCTCCGTCCTCAGCTTACAGGAAGTATGAGGTCACATTTTCTGGCTTTGATTTTGTTGGCATTTGGTTAAGAGAACATTTGGAGTCTGAGAGTGGAAGGGCTCTGAGGACTACATCCCAGGAGTTACTGTGCTTGCATAGTTGGGGCAGTAGAACAGTTTTGGACCAGTTATACCAAAATTCCAGCATGATTTCACGAAGCTTTTGTCTCATAATTTCTGGGTTTGGGAACTTCTTGATGACCTTGATTAACTAAAACAGTTGTGTCCTCCTTCCTCCCCCTCCTTGCTGCTTTAAAAATTTTCATTAGCCTTTACTGTTTCTAACTTTAAGGGGGGAGGAAAAAAACCCCTTACAATATGCAGTATGGTAACTTATTTTTACTTATTTTTAAAAATAGGGAACTCCTGAATTTGTAACTGCAACAGATTGTGTGCATTACTTCGAGTGGAGGACTACTGCTGCCTGCAAGAAAGAGACATTTAAAGCTAATAAAGAGGTAACAAGGGGACTCAAGGTCAGGTGCTTACTACTGAGGACATTCTGGGACCTTTAAGATTTGAAACACTGGCACAAACCTTTTGGGGTAAAATCTTTTTTAGCTTTCAAATTCCATTTGAGTAGAGGTACCACGTGATTTAATTGTTAAAATGATGCTGGGTGGTTTTTATTTTTAGGACAGGGCATTTAAAATATCTTAGGATATGATTAGAAGTAGACTGGCTCACCGTCTACCATCTCAGTTTAGTTAGTTAGTTAGTTAGTTCTTGGTTTCTGGTGCCGTGCAGCTCAGTGACTGCCAGGGATGAGCTTGTGTTTAGATTAGACACTCTCTCTCCCCGCGCCCAGCCTTGGGATGCCTCCTGGATGCTGTGAGTTCAGGCCAGGTGGCCCTAGCCAGTCGGTTCTTTGCTGGTGTCCGTCAGAGACTGGATGGCTACTGTCGTTCCTTCCACTCTTTCTCTGGTGTTTGGTCAAGTCGTCCTTGGTGATTCCTGCAGTGTCCTCTCCCCGAGCCCAGAGCCTAAAGTTGGCTTGCTGTGTGGCCCTTCCCCCTGCCACGTCTCCCCTCCTCCCCCTGCAGGTCTGGAGGTGGTTTTCTGTGCTTCCTGAGGCGACAGGCTTCACGGGTTGATTATTCTCATGTCTCCCCATTAAGTTTTATGTTCTGAAGGATTTGAGTTCAAAGACTCTCTTAGGATCTAGGATCGGAAGATGGGAGCAATCAGTTATTTTCACTGATGGCCCAATACAGTGTCATTCAAGAAGGGCAGAAAGAGAGGAGTTTGTTTTTAAAGAAATAAAGCCACATGAAGCTGTAAATAATAAATGATCAGATACGGAACTGCAAGAGGCAGAATGTTGCCTCCTGGAAGAGAGCATGAGGGACACCGAGTGAGAAAGAAGTCTCAAGTGTGGAAAGACTGAAGGCCTAATACAACAACACTGACCTTGATGTGACAGTGTCAGATTTAAACCTTGAATTTTAATGCTTTGGTTACCCTGTGTGCCTATGTACAGTTAGTGGCAGGAAAAGCATGTGAGAGCCACAGAGAGACACTGCCTCCTGCTCTCCTGTGGGGCCTCAGACCTCTCCGGGTCCCACAGATGTCCTCCTGGGCTCTGGATCTCTAGCTCAGCAGCGAGACCCGTTTTATCCTGTTTTGACTGTTGTCTTCCCTGGCTTTTTTGAACTCTTATACCTGGTGAAAAATTACTTTGCAAAATAAATACATAAATGCTTCTTGTTTTCTATTTTCTTTGCATTGGAGGTCAGAAGTCATAGACTACAGCCCCTGGGCCAAAGCCTGGCCCTGGCCCGTGTTTGCACAGCGCCAGAACGAAGAACAGTTTTTACATTTGTACAGGATTGTGAAAAAAGCAAAGAAGAACAAGAGAGACCTGTGTGACTCAGAGCCTAAGCTATTTACTTTGATGCCCTTTATAGGAAAGTAATGGGGGTGGGGTGGGGAGGGTTTGCTCTAAATCAGTTTTTGATGTATGAGGGGAGGAGTATAGTCCGTGTTTTTTCTCCAAACAGTGACATTTAATTTCTCTTAGAAGCCGATCTACAGATGGACGAGAAGTGTGCAGTGTGTCCTCAGTGATCCTGTCTTAGGTCTGGTTGGCAGCCCGGGCCTTATTCATTCAGTTTTCATTTGTGGAGGGCCTGTCGTGGGCCAAGAAGCAGGAATTTCACTAAATTTTGAAAGGCTTCTTGCTCTTAGAGAGCCCATAGAGGGAGGGTATGGAGGGCAGGTCCTTGCTCATGGCCTGGGTTTGCTGTGCCTCCGGTACAGGTCAACGGAGGCGGAATGGGCAGAGGCGCATGGTGGCTCCTGAGAGGCCGGGCCTTGCTGTGGCAACTCCTGGTGGAGCCGGTTTCCTCTTCTCTGTCTTCAGTGGGTTTGATTACAGCTTTATACCTTACAGGAGATGGTATTGTTTCAAAAACTGTAGTAAATATTTTATGCAAAACAAAAAACAAACAAAAAAAAAACAACGCAAAAAACCCAAAACCAATCCAGATGTGGTTCATGTCACTGGAGTCTTGATTTCTGTATCTCGTTTCGGTTGTCAGTGGCTTTGTCGGAGTTAAAACAGTTGGGGGGGCAAAGCTCATGGTAGTTGCAGACGGTCTAATGCTTGTTGAGTGGATTCTGGTAGGGCTTTTTTAAGATAGTAATTTCTTTAAAATAGTTTGGATGTACATCCCCTTCCCATCGCACTCTGAGGAGTGCAGAGAACTCGGGCCTGGGGTGATTGTGTTCTTAGCAGAGCTCCACGAGTGCAGTTCATATACGTCTGGCGCTAACAAGGTTGATTCACTGTGTGGTGTGAGAGGCTGGCCAACGACCTCCTTCCCCCGCGGCTACATTCCTGCTCTTATGAATGTCTCCATTGCTTTGCTCCGTGGAGCAGGAAGTGGGGAGGACTTTCCCCAGGAGCCTTGACTGTTTTTCCGATGCACGCTCCAATTCTGTGGGGTGCTGTGTGAGGCGTGTCTTCTAGTCCTTCCTGGAGGAGAGAGCCGGCCAGAAGTTGCTGAAACTGCCCTGAGCCAGGCGTCTGCAGACCTCGCTTACTGGAATCTCTCAAGTCTTTGGGTGAAGCTGAGCTGGTGGAGAACTACAAGCTCTTTCAGACGTGGCCCCGGCTCTCCTCCGCGCTGGCTGCTGGCTTGTTCCCTGCTCTCAGACGCCTTCAGCTTGTTAGCTAGGGAGTTGCTCCTTGTCTGCAGGTTCCCTCCCCTGCCACAGGCCGGGTCGCTCCCTGCTGGAGTTACTGTCTCCGCGTTGCCTTGCTGGAGGATGACAGGCTTTCCATTTGCAGGATGCTGGACGTTCTGGTTCCTCTTACTGGAGTCTTGTCACAGTCCACAGGAATACTTTTGGTTTTGGTTGCTTTTCTGCAGGGTCCAGTGTGAGGCTTGGCGTCTGGCCTTCTGACCTTGCTGGCTTCGTGTGCCAGCACACCCCTCCCACCCCACCCCTCTAGCCCCCTCAGTCGTTGGCGGGACCACTGATCCCCCGTGGACACGGGGAGAGTTTGCTTTAGGGGTCCCATTGAAAGGAGTTCATGTGTTCCCTGAGGCTGTGAGGAGCTGCCCTTGACTCATTCCATACGAGCCCTGAAATCTCTGAGAACTGCACTGGGGAAAATGGTTAGTGGGTCAGAGCAGTCCTGCAAGTTTGATCATCTTTCCAAGAAAACTTGTTAGCTGAACAGTAAGCGGTTAACTTCTGTTATACAGATCTACCTGCCTGAGACTGGGGTGGGGGTGGGGGGGGGGCTCCGTCTAAGAGACTGAATGCGTATCACCTTTGCACCATTGTAAAGCTGAGGTCAGGGACCACGTGTTGATCAGGGATTCAGTTTGAAGGCAGAACTGACAGGACTTGCTGATGGTTTTGGATGTTGAATGTCGGGGTCTGGGATGATCTTAAGGTTTCAGCTTGAGCAGCTGGCTGAATGCTGAGATAGAGAACGCTGGAGTAAGAGCAGGTTTGGGGGAGAAATAGAATCATTTCTTCCCTTTTTTTTTTTAACTTTATTTTTTATTTTTTAAATTTTTTATTTTTTATTCAACTTAGTTAAAATATAGTATATTCTTAGTTTAAGGGATAGAATTTTTTCTTTTTTATTCAATTTAGTTAACATAAGGTATTATTAGTTTCAGGGGTAGAATCTCTTGTTTTTTTATTTAACTTAGTTAATGTAAAATGTATTATTAGTTTCAGGGGTAGAATTTAATGATTCATCAGTGGCATATTAACACCTAGTGCTCATTTTTAAATGTTAAATTTGAGATGCTTTTGGGTATCTAAGTGATAATGGGAGGTCACAGTAACAAGTAACACTTAATATGGGCTTGACAGGAACTGTACCAAGAACTTTACATACATTAACTCATTCTGTCCTTACAGCAGCCCTCCGAGCTAATGACTGTCGTTATTTCCCGTTGACGCATGGGGAAACGGAGGCACAGAGGTTAGACTGGCTCACAGTTGTCCTAAGTATCAGCAACCAGAGCTTGGACTTAAGCATTCTGTCTCCAGAGTCTGCTGATGAAAGATCTGCTGTGTGTTGCTAGGATGTCTGGAGTTGGGCAGGAGGTGACCAGGGGAAAGAGTGTAGACAGGGAAGTGACCAGAGAAGTCAGGTGTGGAGTACCTCTGCGTTAAGAGATAGAAGGAAGATGAAGAATGTTCCCAGGAGGCTGAGAAGGAGCATCCAGCAGGTGGAGGGAAACCAGGAGCCTCTGGGGGGCTAGGGAGCAAAGGGAAGAATGGCAGTCAGGCAGTAGGGAAGGGCCAATGACACTCAAGGCTGAGAAAGCACATCATGTCTACAGCAGGCAGTCGGTGGTGACTGGGTGGGAGTGGTTTTGGCAGGGTGGTGAGAGCAACCTCCCATCCCATGTTCAGGCCGAGTGGAAGGGGAGGAAGGGGAGTGGATGAGGATGGACCAATCAGGTAATTTCATTGTGAATTGCAGAGCTCCAGGATGAGGGCTGAGGGCAGGGTAGGGGCAGAGAGGTCATCTGTAAGCTGGCAGATACCATAGCATGCTGATGGAGATGGGGGAGTCAGGAGGGAAAAACATGGTGCTAAATGCAGAGCATCTGAAGCACTTGCTGACCTTTGCTTTGTTTCTTTTGTCTCCGGGGGACCCTACAGCGTGATAGACTGTAAGCGGTAGGGACCAGTGTCCCGTGACATTGGTCAGATGCTCTGCTGAGCTGGTACCCCAAGAAGGCGGTGTCCAGGATTCACCTTTTCTCTTCCTCTCTTCTAGGTGCCGTGCTATGCATTTGATGGAGAGCTCAAGAAGCATGACTTAAATCCTCTGATCAAGATTAGCGGGGGTTACTTGGTGGACGACTCTGACCCAGACACTTCGCTGTTCATCAATGTTTGTAGAGACATAGGTGGGTTTGGGGGTGGTGGTGGTGAGGGATGTCTTAGAAGACTTCTCTGTCTTTGCCCTTCTACCATTATTCCTAGTTGGATATCCGTGTCACGGAGTCAGCCCTCTAAGGAGGCAGGAAGATGTTCTCTGTGCATAAGCCCCCCTGCGCCCCCAGTAAGTTTTGGTTCCAATACAGGTTTTATCCAGACTGTTGGTTCATCTCAGTGGATTCTCTCTGCCAGACATTTTGAGTCCAGGATTCTCGGGTAACTGACTTCCAGCGAGATGGTGGGAGAATGAATGGGGTGGGTGTGCTGGAGGCCCCAGACCAGCTGCAGCAGGGTGAGTCAGCCTTCCTGTGGGGGGCCTGGGGAGGACAGCCTCTGGCCAGCTGGGCGTACCTACGTCTGTGGGCTTGGAGTTGCAGGCTGGGCGACAGGGAGAGAGGGATGGTCAAGTGACCTTGGGAACTGGGTTGTGATGCATATTTTGTCCTAAGCCAGCTTTGGCTTGGCTTTCTTCTTAGGTGCCAGAAGTGGTGTGGGAAGCTTGGGTGTCTTTGCTAAATTAACTGAAGGCTGTACATGGTCTTTATCTAAATAGGACGTTAAGTTTGACTAAGGCTTTGTTTTGTCCGCGCTTTCTAGAACCTAGCTTTGTGTGTTTTTCAGGGAGGTGTTAGTCCCCTAGACCAAGACTTGTCTTTCTGCTATGCCAGCAGCAGTTCTGTCACGAGTAAATTAGCAAATGAAAAGATCAGTTCTAGTGTTATCTTCATGTTCCTGTTTCTCACACTGTACGTGGGACTTTGGCCTTAGAAAAGTTTGGGAAAAAATTATTAAGAATAAACTCAGTAGGGGACGGTGTGGCTGAGTGGTAGGTATTTGAGTTTACGGTGAGTTGTACAAATACATTATGTACCATTTTGATTATTTCTATGTTTAGGGAAAAAAAAACCTGTTGTTTTAAATGTGAGTATACCACATACGTGTTTCACTAAAAGTGACCAGTGATAATTTTAGGTTTTTTGTGTGTCAGGGTTTTTACATCATTCTTTTGTTCTCCAAGGACAGCTTTTAATGTGCTTTTGGAAAAAGGCAGACAAACAAAGCCTGTGTCTTAAATGGGTCTGTAGCTCAAATTTGATTATAAAGCTGAAGAGTCTTGCAGATTATTGAATTTATTTTAGCTTAGAAAACATTTAGATTTCTGGTCTTTTACCATTTCGAGGATTTTCTGAATTCGGTGGCAATTTTTCTTATAAAAGTTTTTTTCTTCCTGATTATTGGCAGTTTGGGTTGAACTTCAGTGACTTTGACTCACAGTAATTTTGTAAATTTAAAAGTTAAGAAAAGTGGATTTACCAGTTTCTGTCCGGACCTTCTCCCTCCCCAGGAAGTTGCCTGGGGCCACAAACCATGTTGATAGTGACCCTGAGACCCTCACGAGCAGTTGTGGGCTGGCTCTGTGTGTCCTCTCTGCACACTTGGGGATCTTGCCTCCTCTTTGGCCTTCAGTAAACCAAGGGATCTGCTAATGCCATGGGGAGAAGAGGCACAACTGGTACTCGATGTGGACTCAGACCAGCCCCTGGTGGAGTAGTGCTGTACGGCCTTGATACCCTTTCCTTTTCATCAGCTAGTATGGCCTCCTGCCAGACTGGAGAAGATAGGGCACCCCCCCCCCCGCCCCCGCGCCCCGACTGAGAAGGCTGGGCCATAGTTACTCCTTTGTGAGGGACATATGTTTTGAGGCCATATCATGTGCGAGAGGCCCTGAGTCCCAGCCCTGGATGGAGCTGCGGTCAGGTACGGTACCGGTCACAGGCCAGGGATGCGAGTCAGCCTGTGACTGTGTACAAGCAGAGTCACGGATTGTCTGACGTCTGGCTGTTGTTCTGGGCACATCTAGATGTTCTTTAATCCTCCCCCAGACCTTCGGGAATGCACCTGGCATTGGATAGTTGTGCCATTAGAGCAAAATCACAGGGACGGCAAGGGATGTTTTTAAGGCCTGGTCCCAGAGCTGTATGTAGGTTCCTTCCATGAACCTTCTCATCTTCCCACCAGTCCACGGAGTGCCTGCGTTTTCTAGTTTGCTTGTAGCTTGGACAAGGGGATAATGCTCAAGTTAGTGTGTCTTTAGGAAGGTGGGGGCAGTATGTACGTTCCTTGAGTACAAGGTATGTGACGGTCCCTGTTTCTCATCACCTCTTCCTGCCAGGAGCAGACTGAGTCTCTTGCCTCTGCTTCCCAGTGGCCCTGCAGGGCAGGACACATGCACTTCCTGCGTCTGGAGAGGTCCCCGGTGCGCCCAGAATCTCTCTTAAGCCTGACTTGTTTCTGGTTTCCAAATTTCTACTAACTTGTGTTACTTTGAGGACTTTCAGAACTTTTAGACTGAGGTACAGTCTGACAGCGTCACATGGGATGTCTTACAGACTCGCTGCGGGACCCCAGTCCGCAGCTGCGTGGCTGTCCCGCCGGCACGGCTGCCTGCCTGGTGAGAGGGGACCAGGCCTTCGACGTTGGCCAACCCAAGGAGGGACTGAAGCTGGTGAACAAGGACAGGTGGGTCAGCACTGGTGCGTGAGTTCCTGCAGATGCTTGTCTGGCCTGTCTGATGCCACCGTGTCTTGGATCATGCCGTAGATCCTGGGGCCTTGGTGGACTCCTTGCTGTGGCTTGTTCTAGCACAGAACTGGTGGTGTATCAGGCCAGTGCTTTGGTCCACAGAAGACTCTGGAGCATAACCTAAATTTAAAAATGTTTGGGAGGTTTCTATATGTGTGTCTGTGTTAGTTTGCCAGGGCTGCTGTAACGAGGGGCCGTAGGCTGGCTTCCGCAGAAGAAACTTATTTCCTCTCCGTTCTGGAGGCTAGGAGTCCAAGGTGGTGGGAGGGCTGGTTTCTTCGGAGGCCTCTCTCCTTGCCTCGTAGATGGCTGCCTTCTCCCTCTGTCCTCACGGGGTCTGTTGGTCTGTGTGTCTGTGTCCTGGTCTCTCCTGATAAGGACTCCAGTCCTATCTGGTTAGCTCCACGTCCCCACCCCCCATGCTCCCATGGCTGCATTTTTATTTCCTCTCTTCTGTATAAGCCTTGTCTTCGAACCCAGTCACATGCTGAGGTCCTGGAGATTAGGGCTGCAGAGTATGAATTGTAGGGGGACATGATTCAGCCCATTACGCTGTCCTGAGTGACAAGTGGGTGACTCCTCACAGGGGAGAGGGGACTTTGCAAAGCGTGGGCACTGAGAGCTCGAGCTAGTCTTCAGAGAAGAGGAAGGCCATCTATTTTCGGCGGGTCTGTGGCCGACGCACCAGGAGCGGCAGGCGCGTCCTGCCGGGAGACCCCCCGCGCACTCGGGCAGCTCGGGCTCTTCCTGGCTGTGGGAGGTCACGGCGGCCGGGGCGCTTGGCTGGCTTCAGGTTAGAGAGAGAAAGATCTTGGCTTCCACTTACAAAGTTATTGTTTAGAGAAGAAGCGGTCGTGCAGCCTCGTGGACAGAAACGCGCTCGGCCTGCTCCGCTGTGTTTATTTTGTTTTCTTCGGTTGTTTATAGTGTTTTCTCGTTTGTCTTACTCGAGTAGCTTTTCTTAGTATTTAAATTTACACATTGGTCACTTTATTTATTTTTAAAAAGAAAATAGCACTCGTTGAAGTTTACTTGAAATCAGCTTTTTAAAAATGGAAATTGAAGGTATTTCGTACTGTGGCTTCCTTTATAGTTTAGTGTTCCTTCTGCTACCCTTGGCCCCCAAACGAGTGAGCGGGATGAACGCTCAGGACAACACATCGATGTGAATGGAATTCATACTTCCATAACACTCTTTTCTCAACGTGTATCATCCAGGCTTGTCCTGAGTTACGTGAAAGAAGGGGCCGGGGAGCTGGACTTCTGCAACGGTCACAGCCCGGCGGTGACCATCACGTTTGTCTGCCCGTCAGAGCGCAGAGAGGTGAGTGGCTCGTCCGCGGAGGACTTCCTGGCAGCGTGCTCATGTGGGCTGTCTAGGTGAGCGCATCTGGGGCTGGTGTGGGGCACTGGGTCTGGGGCCGGAGAGGGGGAGCCAGAGATAGCCACGGCGGTGGAATTCCAGGAAGACATGCTTCGGAGGGGGGGCGGGGAACTCCTGCCTGTGTGAGGGTCCCAGGGGGACAGCAGGCTGGTGCTTGTTTCTCCTTCCCAACCCGGAGGGGCCCCGTGTGTGTTGATGCCTGTGGTATTGCGTGTCTGTGGAGGATGGCCTTTTTTAAAAAATTTATTTGACAGACAGAGATCACAAGTAGGCAGAGAGGCAGACAGAGAGAGAGGGGGAAGCAGGCTCCCCACTGAGCAGAGAGCCCGATGTGGGGCTCGACCCCAGGACCCTGAGATCATGACCTGAGCTGAAGGCAGAGGCTTAACCCACTGAGCCACCCAGGCGCCCCGAGAATGGCCTTTTGTTCTGGTTTGTGTGAGATGATTTTAAGGGATTCATGGAAAGATTTTGAAAATTTATATAGTAATGCTGATCTGAATGAACATTTGAAAAACCACATATATAATCTTAAACCTGTGACTTCCTAGCTAGTATTTGTTAGAATAAGCAAGGTGAAAATCGCTAATTGGTTTATAGAAACGTAGTAAGAAGTGAGCAGAGCACATGGTGTGCAGGCCTGGCCGAGCTTCTGTAGGCCAGTGGCCGGAGTTCGGGGGCTTCTCAGGTGGGAGAGTCCTGGCCGGAAGGAAGGTTGTTGTTTGAGGGTCTTGCCGTGAAGCGTTTCATCCCCTCCTCTCATACTCGCAGACGGGTCCCTGACCCTGTCCTCTGGCTGTTCGCTCAGTTACAGCACACTTGTAAACTCCTTGAGGGTAGGGCCAGGGTCTTGCTGTCCTTGGGCCCGTGCCCGGCCGCGTTGCACGTGTCCGTTGCTGTTCCAGTGTTCTAGCAGGTGTGGGGTGCTGATGGAAGGGAGATAGCCCCCGGGAGGAAGGGCAGGGCTTTCCTCTCATTTATTTCTGTCTCCTCTTAATAGAACGAAGGAGGAGGAGTTGAATTCTTTGGCGAGGGAAGCGAGCTCCCCCTCCCCACAAACAAACATGGAATTTGGTCTGGTTTTGTGCTGGCAGCTGGCCCGCGCTGGCCCGTTTTGTGTGTGGGGGATGTGGAGACAAAAGCGTAGGCCAGGCCAGCTTTCCACTTCGTGTCCGCAGACTTGCAGGGCCACGTGGCGTCCGCTCAGTAAAGACCTGACTGGCCCACAGACGACATGAGTTCTGAAGGTGAATGTTAGGGACGTTTGCGGACACGGTCCGTCTGCGCCTGCGGATGTGGGGTGAAGTTCTTCGTGCCCGACGAGACAGACGTTCTCAGCTGGCCGGGGTCTTTGTGCAGCCCCTTCCTGCTCGTATGAGGAGAAGCGGTTCATTCCACCACAGTGGGGGGAATTGGGAGTCTCTCCCCTTTCTTCTCCGTGGGATACAGGGCAGTTGGTGGTGTTAGGAAAGGAGGCTGCTTTGTTATTCATGGAGCGAGAGGTTCCATTTCCAGCTTAACCATTCGCCGGACAGATCTGGGTGACATACGACACCTGAACACTTGAGGGTTTCTTTAAGTGTTTACCAGGCTCATGGAATGCCCTTAGGAGCTGGAATTTTAGTAAATGTTCACCTTGTCGTATAGATCTTCTTAAAAAAGCTTTATTGAATTTACACACTGTAACATTCTCCTGTTTCAAAGTACAACAAAGTGGTCATTAGCATATAACCGAATTGTGCAACCAGTGGCATGATCCTAACGTGAGAGCGTTTCCATCGGCCAGAAGAAACCCTCTGCTCGGGCGCCGTCCCTCCCTCCGCTGTCCCTCCCTCCGCACCCCTGCTCTGACAGCTGCTAGTTGACTTTCTGTCTCCACGGAGTTGCCTTTTCCTCCTTGATGAGCACGTCTCGCACTGGGGGCCTTGAGTGCCTGGCTTCACCACTCGGGAATTAGCACCCGTCCCCAGATGTCCGGTGTCCCCAAGCCAAGTAGTTAAAGCCTTGATTTTGGGTCGGACAGAACTGGACTTGAAGCTCTGTGTCTTACTAAGTTGTAGCCCATGTGTGTAGCCCTGATGCCTTGTCTTGCACATGGCACGTGGCCGGCGCAGGCAGCATTGGCTCTGGGGTGTTTCCGGAGGTGGCGAGGCTATTCCTGGTACTAAGACCAGTGAGGCCGTTCTCCCAAGGATGGTTCAAAGGGCTACACTGCACTCTGGTCAGCAGGGAACACGTCCTTCCCTGTTCACACCAAACACGAGCATCTGGGCTCATGTTTGTAAAAGCTGGTCTCTGGCAGAATTGGGGTTTGTGGCGGGTCATGCCCTGGCTTCCCCCAGTGCAGGAGCAGATTCAAGGACCAGTGAGGTGTGCCCGAGGCCCCTTTGACAACCGGAGCAAAGGAGTTACGGACCATCTCCCCAGACACACGCACGGTGGTTTCTGCTCAACTTGTGGGTTCGTCTGGCCCGTTCCCTTCTGCTCCAGTAGAAAGGAGGGAACAGGCCGCGTGCCTTCATGAGTCATGGCTGCACGCGGAGGCTGTGGCTGTCAGGTGACGTCGAGTCCAGGCTGGGCTCCCTGGGTGGCCCTCGAGTGTGACTCCTTTGAAAGAGACAGGAACGGGTGCACGTCAGCAGGGTGTTTATATGCCCGTGATGGAACTGAGTTGAGGCAGTTCTCGGTCTGAAACAGGAACGGAAGAACATAAAAACCCAACAGCGTACCTTTGAGCTTTTCAGAGGCATGGAAAATCTGCATTTAAAAACATTACTTTTGCTCCTTTCAAACCGTTCCTGATAGGGCACCATTCCCAAGCTCACAGCAGAGTCTAATTGCCGCTACGAAATCGAGTGGATCACTGAGTACGCGTGCCACAGAGATTATCTGGAGAGTAAAACCTGCTCTCTGAGCAGCGAGCAGCATGACATCACTGTTGACCTCCAGCCACTGCGACAGGACAGAGGTGAGGGGTGCTTCGAAAGGAAGCGTGAAGGCGAACGTGTGCAAAGGGGCCCACTTCGCCTCTGTCCCTGGGTGGGTGTTTCCAAGAGGGGTTCGGGTGTGCCCGAGGTTATGCCCTGACCCTCTAGCACCTGGGGACGTAACAGAGCCTCTCCTCATCGGTTCCCCTTTCTTTAGGTCCGTCCTCCTCTTACTACACTTCAGATGGGAAGGAATATATGTTTTATTTGAATGTCTGTGGAGAAGTCGAAGTACCGTTCTGTAGTAAGAAAGAAGCGGCCGTTTGCCAAGTGAAGAAGGCTGAACCCTCTCAAATCAAAGTAGCCGGAAAATACCAGAATCAAACCCTCCGGTGTGTAAACAGTAATTTCAAGTGCATTGTTTCTGTTTTTGTGAAACGTAACTGACTCCCCTTGTCTCCTTCCTCCGTCCATTTTCCATAAAGTAACCGGCAGGTCCGTTAATCCGGCATTCCTTCCTGTCTGACGTAGGCGAGTTGCCATTTGTCACCGATCCTGGCTTTCCAATAAGACCGTTTCTGTGAAAACGGTTCACTTGATCCTCTGTTTTGTCTGAGGAATCACACTGTAGGAAAGGTATTTCATTAGGTCAAGAGTTGACTCGGCCTTTGTATTTTAAAATACATTTTTCTGAGGAATTCTGATTTTTCTCTGGCAGTTTGAGAATCTGAAATGCCGTTAACATTACATCAAAGTTTGAAACAACTAAGAAAACGCATTCAGTACAATCCCTGTGACCCGTAATTTGGTAGTCATCTTCACAAAAGTGTTATGAGAACGTAGCTCTGGGCCGATGAGTGCTGTCCAGGGTCGCTCAGGCGAGAGCGCGTTTATGGCGGTTGCTAGACACACTGTGTGTTTCTCCGGCCTTATTTATCTTGTACAGAATCCAGAACGAGTGGAAGAGTTTTCATGCTCAGAGCAAAACCTTCAGTGCTTTCCTCCTGCCGGCTATTGCTTTGAAGCTGGAGGACGACAAGCCCGTACATTTGGAACTCATTTCCTTTAGACGCTTTCCCCCAGCTGGCCAGAGAGCTTGCTGTCTTATGTCAGTGCTGACGGCGGATGGTATGCAGAAGGCTTCATGTGGAGACGTGTAACGATTCGAGCTTCTTTCTTGGTTCCCCCAACCCCTGTGTCTGTGTCGCAAACATCCAGGTACTCCGATGGGGACCTCACCCTGATCTATTCTGGAGGAGACAAGTGCAGCTCCGGCTTCCAGCGGATGAGTGTCATAAACTTCGAGTGCAACAAGACGGCAGGTGAGCGCTGGCGACACGTCCTCGCCCGTTGCCGTGACGGGAGCATGTGTGTCCTCGGGAGCCACGTGCAGACAGACCAGGCAGACGTTCTGCTTCGGATGTGGCCCCCTCTGGTCCCCAGACTAGGTTGCTCTGTTGGAGTGGGTAGGAGTGCCCCTTCTACCCCATCCCACCCATGACACACACATCCTGTTTCCATTTTCCTCTGCTCTCTGTTTGTTTTGGGAAGGGGCCCAGCCCTGGGCTTGCTGGGAAAGCGTTTCTTTTTCGAATTCTGGCTCGCACCAGAGCGTGTGCCGGTCAGCAGGGTGGGTTTGCTCCCCACCCTCGAGGGGCGGTCACTAAAGAGCTCTTCTTTTCTGAAGGAAGTCTCAAGACGACCCTTTCTGCAGATGAGTGACCCTGTGGTAGAGGCGGGGTGTGGGGGATCACAAGAGGTCACAGGGCAAGTTTGAGTGGAGCGTTTGGTTTTTCTGAGCACTGAGGATGGGCTTTCTTGAGGTCACAGTGGTGCTAGCATTTCAGAAAGCTGTGCTGTAGTCTGTATCGTGATGCTCTCGGGCACAGGCTACATCTGCAGGGAGGTGACGTGGTCCCATAGTTATCAGAGGACTGTCACACTGGTCGTCCTCCAGGCTGGGACCCCAGGCACGCACAGGCAGGCTGGGCCTCTGCTCGGAGCTTGTACTGGAGCCGGCCTGCTTGTGGTGGGCTGTACCGCCACAGAGGCTCCAGAGACCCCGTGACCCCACCGAGGGCCAGTTGTGATGAGGCTGGTTCCTGTGCGATTCAGCAGGAGCTTGGGGAGGGGCAGCTGCACACGATGTAAACTGTGCTGGAGGCTCGTGTCGGTGACGGTGAAGGGGGCCAGGGAGGCTGTGATCCGCATCAGGCTCTAGTACATTGCCTCGGTGACAGGCAAGGAGGGAGCTTGGAGTAGAGCAGATGGGGAGGCTTTAAATCAAAGTGCCCTTCACTCCTGTGCCCCCCACCCCACCTCTGCTTGTGTTCCCGGAGCACGCACTCCCGTCTCACCCAGGAACCTGCTTTGGTAACATCCACGTTCAAGTGGATTTGTTCAGTATACGTTTTGTTCTTATCCGTCTGCTTAGACCCCGTGAGGCCCCAGGATACCGTTAAGGCTGCGCACTTTCCGGGCGCTCAGACCCAAAGCATGGAGGGAGAGACGGCACGGAGCCTGGAGTGCGGGTCATGCCGGCCAGACCAGGGCTGCGGGCGGGTACGGCAGCCAGGACCCTGTCGGGAGGGAGGCAGCGAGTCAGCGGTTTGGGGTGTGGGCAGCGAAGCTGGTCGGGGCTGTCAGGGAAAGAGGAGGAGCTGCTCGGTGAACTCCGTGGGCCGGGTCACAGTAAGCCAGGTGTGGAGGTCGGGTGGCTGTGGGGACTGGTCTCTGTGGCAGAGGGAGTGGCTCATGCAGAGGCCTGTATGTGGGCAGGTGTGACTAGGTCAGAGCTTCGGATTCTGAACGTGGCTAAAGATGACCCTCGAATGGAGGGTGAGAAGCATGTAAGTTCTGCGGAGGAGTTGGGTTTTCTGTAGAAATCAGTGTGGAGTCCCCAGGGCTTGAGGTGGAGGATAATGACTGGTTTGGGCACTTCTCGCGTGTGGTTTGAATGCCCTGCTGCCCTCCCCAGACTCCCCGTCCTTCTTCCGTCCTCCTCACCTCTTCAGGCTTTTAGGGGACTGCCTCTGAAGTCCCTCGCTTCCACTGTGTCCCCAGGCCTGGGAAGTGTGCCCTGCTCCTCATGCTGTGTCCCCAGGCCACCAGGCCCCTGGGCGCCCGCCCTCCCCTGCTGGCAGAGCTGCTTCGCTGTTGGCTGACTCCTGTGGTTCAAGTTTCCCTCCGACCTTGTCTTTACCCCTTTTGGCCCCGTTCTTTTCTGGGCTTTTTATAAATGACTTGGCTGAGATCTTTGCGCGCGCACTTATCTCATTTGAGCATGCTGGGTAGATAGAATAATGATCTAAATAGATCCCAGCAGGTGAGGAGGATATTGAGAAGGGTACATAGTCTGGGACGGCTGGGATGAGGCGCCAGCGCTCAGAACTTGTGTGGAACATGCTGAGGCTGAAGAAAGCGCTGATGGCCATCTTTCCCTCTTTTATCTTTACTGCTAACGGTTTTCAAACATGCGTGTAGAACGTTACAGTGAAGGTCTATATGCTCACCACTCTTTATTCAACAGTTGCTAGTATTTTGGCACATTGGCTTCATATAAACTTTACGTCAGCACCGATGGATCAGAACATCCCACCCCATGTCCACTCCTTCTCGTGACCTCGGCCTCTCGCCGGCCCGACAGGGTTCACAGAAATGTCCTCATGCGGAAACTTAGTGTCTTCCTAGGCTATTTGAGTTAGGATGGTGGCAAGAAGACCGGACAGGGAGATGCTAGAGGTTTTGTGAGAGGTTTTGAGCCTGCTCTCACGCTGGAGTTGGGTCATAAAATATTTACGACTCCTTCCAGCTCTGTGATTCAACTTCAGACTTTGGAGCAAACTATGTCCTGTTAAAGTTACTGCATTATTATTTCGTCCAAACTTAAATTTAGAGTTCTTAGAGAAAAATCCCTTGGTGGATTTTGTTTATTTGGATAAATGTAATAATGTAATTTTTTTAATGTGAATGGGTGTTAATTGGTTACGTAATATGATGTGGTTTATAGTTTTAACTTGGATGTTCTAGAATTATATATGTTCACGATTCTAGGGCTTAAGTGTTTTTAAGGCCCAGAGGTGCATGCATTCATTCTTCAAGCCCGTGTGTGTGCACATACACACAGCCCTTTGTTTGGCAGCCAACATCTAGTTCTCTGTAATGTGATACTTACTATTGGGGATCTTGTCAGGGAAGGATATGAAATCGGGTTTTTTTTTTTGGATGAGTGATATATTGGAATAGGCTGGTACGAAGCTACCCACAAATTTAACTGGCTCACTGCGTTAAAGGTTTATTTTCTTCAGTTCAGGGCAGGTCATCGGAGGTGCTGGCAGCAGGGCTCCGGTCCGCGGGCCTGTCTCATGCTTCCCATCCCGTGGTGTTGCTGTCTGTAGACTTGGTCTCCGAGGATTCTGCAGAATGGGAACAGCATTTTTGAAAAAATGGGCTAGAACTAAGTGGCATAGCCCAACCTGGGAGGCTGGGAGGCTGGGAAACGTAGTCCAGCTGTGCGGCTAGAGGGAGAATTAAACCAGCTGGGTGAGTGGGTAGCTTTGTCTTTGCTGAAGCGTGAGGTGGGACGATGCTGTAGGCGGAGAGTGACTGGGTTCCGTGGGAGGAACTCCTTTCCCCCTGAGCTGGGTAGTTCCGGCATTATCACTCTTCTACAGTTCACTGGGCGGTGAGAAAGGAATGAGAGTGGAGATGCACACCAGTGATGAAAACGGGTGCTCCCTCCTCAGTAAACTTCAGATACAGAATCAGCTCCAGAGTGGGGCTGGATCCTCAGACCAGGCCTGGTATCATTGAATGGTTTGTAAACTTCACCTGCTGAAAGAGAAATGCGGCGAGTGCTCCAGGTTTGTGGGAAACACAGATCTTTTCCAGATAGTGAGATGCAAACCCAGACAGATCCAGCAGGAGTAAGCGGTCCTCAGTCATGTGGGCGGGGTGACCTGCAAAAGAGTTCCGCTGTGGGTGGAGGGAGGGGCCGATGGTCCCACCCTGAGAGGGTGGGCTCTTTGTTGTCGAAAGGGAAGCTGGGAGTGCTGCATCTTAAGAATGGCTTAAAGTCCATCATTTAAGAGAAAAAAAAAAGGAAAGAAAAAAAGCTCCACAGTAGTGTAGGGAAGTATTGCCTTGTGGTTATGGTTATGAGCCAGACTGTCTGGGTTTGAATCCTGGCTCCTCTGCTTTCTAGCTAGGAAACCATATGCAAATTGTTCACCCCCCCCCCATCTATAAAAATGGGGCTAGAACTGTACCTGTGCCATAGGATTAAATACGCCAAGATCTGTCAAGTCCTCAGCCCTGAGCGTGCTTTATGCAGACCGCCCCTGTAGCCCTTTGATGCTCGGTGCCTGGTTCAGGCTGTGCTCCGTACACCCCGGCTGCTCTTGCTGGTATTATAATTATAGTGTTTATAATATTAAAGATTTAAGAGAAGTTGCAATCAAAACATCATTTGCCCTTGGTACAAAACATTATTTGCCTTTCCTTTAGAACATTGTGCACTCCAGGGCACCAGACCTCAAGAAAGGCAAATCATGCAGGAGGTCCAGAGGAGAGTTGTTAAACCATCAAGGGGTGGAAAACAGAGCTCTGTGCCAGCAGTCCACCAGTTTGGAAAGACGAGGGGATATTTCTAGTAAGGGAAAAATGACCAAAGTTTGCCAAATCCCAGGCTGTGTGGATCAGGGCAGTGGCCCAGGAAGCGCTGGCTCTCAGGCCGGAGCTGAGCCATCAGGGCCCCCGGACGTGTGGCGAGCGGAGCATGGGACCCCGATGAAGGCCTGAGGGTCGAGGATGCTGGGATATCTGGAGGCATGCCCTGGGCCTTGGGAGGGCACGTGGGCCTCGGCCCCTCGATGGGGTGGCTGTCCCCAGTGACCTTCCGTTTCAGGTCAGAGGTGAATCTCGTCACTGCATCACAAAGCCAGAGGCGCTCCTAGAGCTCGAGCTCTGGTCTCCGTCCGCCTGTGGGTGAATCCCTCGTTGGTTGTCGTGGGGGCCACTCATGAGCCTGTTCGGGGCTGACCACAGCCCGTGCACGGCAAGCCCTGCCTGGGGGCTTACTTGTTCCTCGTCAGGCCCCCATTTCATGCCCACGGCGAGCGTGTTGTGAATGGCCTGATGGCTTACTGAGACCCTCCTACCAAGGTGGGAGGGACAGAGGACTGCCACTGAGGGGTTGAGGATTGTCTGAGACTCCAGAGAAGGCGTCCAATCTCTGACACCTCTGATGTCTGGGGCTTGGCACTGCCCTGCTGGCGTGGGTGGTCAGTGGGCTGACCAGGTTTTGGCCACATAATGGAGTGCTTGTTTTTTCCCTTCTCCAATTGCATAGTTAATGATGGGAAAGGAGTGCCTGTATTCACCGGGGAGGTAGACTGTACCTACTTCTTCACGTGGGACACCAAGTACGCCTGTGTGAAGGAGAAGGAGGATCTCCTCTGCAGTGTGACTGACGGGAAGAAGCGATACGACCTGTCGGCACTGGCCCGGCACTCAGGTAGGGCCTGCGCACCCCGTGGGGCTCCGTCCGCCTGGTCACGGGAACCTTCTCTTGCCTCTTTTTCCCTGTGAAAACCTTTGGAAATGCTCTTACTTTTCTTGAACTGTCAGCTAATTGTTTCCTGTCCCCCCCTCCCTTTTCACGCAGCAGTTGTACAAATTATTAGGAATGACGCTGAATTAGGAGGCAAAATACCTGAGTTTGAGGTTGGCATGACTCTTCTAATTGGGATGCCCTGGCTAATCTTATCCTAGTTTAGTAAGAAGTGCCAAGTCCCAGGCCTTGAACTTTGTGATTAGAAAGTTTTTTATTTTAGATACACATTCTTGTTGCTAAGAGAGGAGATCTTGAAAGTTCTCCTTACACACACACATGCACACATTTGTATCTGTGTGTGGTGTGGATGGTAACTAAACATGGGGGCACACAGATCGAGTCACAACGTTGTCCACCTGAAACGACTACCATGTTCCATGTCACTTACATCTCAGTTAAAAACAGTCAACAGCGGGGGGCGCTTGGGTGGCTCAGTGGGTTGGGCCTCTGCCTTCCGCTCGGGTCGTGATCCCAGAGTCCTGGGATCAAGCCCCACATCGGGTTCTCTGCTCAGCAGGGAGCCTGCTTCCTCCTCTATCTCTGCCTGTCTTTCCGCCTACTTGTGAGCTCTCTCTCTGTGTCAAATAAATAAATAAATAACATAAAAAAAATTTAAACAAACAAACCGTCAACAGCAGAAGTTTAGAGTCCTACAGCAGCCTGCTTCAAGTGGGCCGTGTTTCCACCTCGCCCCTGGCCTGTCGGGCTTCAAGGGTCGGACAGTCGGTGTGAAGGCCAATGTGGCTGGGGTCACTCTCTATTTTGACCCCCATGCTTTCCCCCTTTGTCTTACTGTCTCTTTTCCCTTCTCTAAAGTGGGGTCTGCATTTCCTGTGCAACCTCTGATGCTTATGGGGCTGAAAGGAGAATGGGCTGGGAGCCCTTGGATGCCATGTTCCTCGCTGCATCTGAGTGACGAGGTCTGTCCCTGAGACCCAGCTTCACGGTAGAGACCGGCCGAGCTGGAGGTAGTCTGCTCTGCAGGTGTCGTGGGGCATAGGCTATGTGGCAGGCACCAGACTGGGTCCTGGTGAGCGCGACCCCTGCCCTAGGCCTTTGAACTTCATGGGGGGTCGGGGGAGGCGTGTGTGGAGAGACCGAGTGCTAAGAATCAGGTTTCCCAAACAGGGAAGCTGAATCTAGTTGGGACACTTTTAGTTTTGCCCTTTTGGCAGCCCTGGGATTAGGTGTAAGTAGAAGCAAATTGCATCTGTGGAGATAATATCTGAGGTAGAATGCTTGCCTAGAGTCACGGAGTTACCCATGCCGTGGGAGTGATGACTCATGCGCTCTGAGTCCTCATCTGGTTTGGACAGTGGGATAGTAGAAGGAGGGATTCCTCTCTTGTAAGGAGTGTCGGAGAGCTGCTTTTTGACATGAGACCTGTCTAAATGTTCAGGTTTGGTGAACTACCTTGGCAGCAAACGTACTTTGTGCGTTAGTCACTCAGCACCTGTCAGCTGGGAGTGATGCCGTGGTTCAGTGCTGCTTCACACGTGTTCGTGAAGAGCTTGGCTTTGTGCGGTGGAAAGAGAACACGGTGTTGTGCTTGGTCCTCAGTGAGTTGTCTGCCTCCTGCGGGCCTCAGCTTTGTCTCACTAAGCTGGGTGGTACTGCGAGAGCCCTTTGTCCGGCACTGTTGTTTAAACGCCACCGCGTACAGACACACACGGGCCGGTGAGCGATACAGAGACACACGTGCCCCGCCTTGGCTCTCCAGGGACCTGGGCGTTTCCTCAGGATCCACACAGACTGCTGAGGTTGCCTCAGAACTCCTTCCTTGCTAGCTTTAAACAGTCCTCCTGCCTTATAGCTTGTCAGCTCACCCCACTCCCCCTGGCCTTGTCCCTGTTTGTCTTTGCATGGCCTCCTATGGGCTCTTCTCGATTGTTGATATTGGCACATAGCTCTTCAGAGTAACTGTTACCCTGACGAGTGGGTGGCCTTTCCCTTCTGAACCCCAGCATCCTGTCTGTAAAAGGAGACTCTCAGTCTCTGTATGCCCTTCACACACATTTCTAATTCATCCTTTTGGCCACTGCTTGTGGGACACCTCTGATTCGGGGTCCTGCTCTTTCCACTCGTGCGCACGCCCTCAACCTTCTGTGAAGTTCTGATTCTGTTCGTACATGACTGGATCACAAGATGTTTGAGCTCAGGGACCAGTCTGTTTTGTTATTTTCCTGAAACAAAGCATGGCCTGCGCTCGGTCTGCTGGTGGGGAAGCAGGGGCAGGTGTCTTTGACCTTCCTGGTGGTCGGAGGAGGGTGTGGGACCAAAGGCGTGGTGCTCGGCCGGGTGCAAGGCACAGGTTGCCATCTGGATGTGCTTTTCCATTTCTGATTTCACACTTCGGTGCTTGGGAGAGTTTCGCTGATTGATTCTCTGTCCCTACCTCATGGTAAGGCTCCTCTTCTGAGGAGGTATTGGGGCCTGCTTTGTTTCTGTTCCATGAAGAGAAGCCTGAGGAGCTCAGTGAATTTCTGTGCCTTTGGTCTGCTGCATCCAGAAACGTGAGTACTGGGGTTTAGGGACTACATGCTTGGTGAGCTTTGGGCCTTTTCCTTTGGCTTAATCACCATTTATGGTGTGACTCACAGAGAAATAATCATGGCCTTTGGCTAAAAGAATTTTTGTTTCTTTTAAAATTACAGAAGTGGAACAGAATTGGGAAGCTGTGGATGGCAGCGAGGGGGAGACAGAAAAGAAGCACTTCTTCGTTAATATCTGCCACAGAGTGCTGCAGGACGGCCAGGCCAGAGGCTGCCCTGAAGATGCAGCCGTGTGCTCTGTCGGTGAGTCGTGCTCAGAGTGGGGCTCACGGTAGTGGTTTTCCCAAAGGCACATAGAACTCGGCTGCATCCGGTTTGGAGCGAGTTAGAGAATGCTCCTGTGGTTTCTGCCAGTCTCCTCTCTCTGGGTTCTGCATATCCAGGATGGGGAGGAAAGTGCCTCCCATGTAGGTAACTGCTCAGTGTGCTCTAGAAACTATGTGCTCCCCTGCCAGGGAGTGGCCAGAGCCGTCCGAGGTGAGCTGCCCCTGTAACTGGGGACAGAAGGAGCCAGGTTGGGAATTACTTGGTCATCTTTCCCTTTGTAACTTGGAGAATAACATTGCCAGTACTTGTGTGAAACTGATTTTGAGTTTTTAACAGCTTTACTGCCTGCGACTGTTAAGTTACGGCTTTGGACAAGTGGCATCTCATCGTACTCTCCATAGAAGAGTACTTGTGCCCCTTGGGTTCCTTCTGCTGTAATTCTCTCGGTCCCGTGGTTTTCCTGCAGAGGCTGTCTGGTTTGACGCAGACGTTTTGCACGAGAGTTGTCTGCCACTTAAGACTCACCTGGAAAATGAGAGGCCCGGGGGAGTAATCAGAATCTGTTACGAACATTAGATAAAGAGCTGTGAACCCAGGTTGGGTTTGGGGAACTACCCCGGTATTCCGAATTGCTGATGTGTCTCCCGAAGCTGGTCCAGGCACGCCCATGCCTCTGTGTAAGCAGGACTGGGGACAGAGTTTCAGGGCTTCCTAGGAAAAGTCAACTGACTCAAGAATGAAGTAGTCACCTGCCTGGCTTGCTGGGCAGGTTCAGTTAGTTTCTGCTTTGGTCCCGGGACAAACTCTAGCCTCTTGGCTGTGCTTTCAAAAGACCCGTGTTTTCAGGGGAGCAAGGCCCTGGAAGTCGGGGAACCGTGTTGCTTTCTGGGATGGTGTGACATTCGTGCTTGCTGTCTGTCTCTCGTGCCCACGGAGCAAGATGTTGTTTATCATTACTGCTCTGTCCCAGTGGGCCTAGAGGTGGCCTTGGTGTCCTCAGTGTGGCTGCCACGGCCTGGCCAAACCTATGCCTCGAGAAAAACCCACCGACCACGGGGCCAGACTGGGTGGGCTGGGAAGAGGTCATAGCACCCTGCTGGGTCCTGGCTGACGCGTTTGTACCTCTATTTTTACATCGTCATCATTTATAATTATGTCTTCTATTTTCCCTTTTTTCCAGATAAGGATGGATTTAAAAGTCTAGGCAAGTTCGTTTCTTCTCCCACGAAAGAGAAAGGGAACCTTCAGCTCTCCTATTCCGACGGTAGTGACTGTGGTCACAAGAAGATAACGACTAACATAACACTCATCTGTAAGCCAGGTGAGCCCTTTTGAGAAAGGGGAGAGGCGACACGTGCTGGTGGCTTCTGTCCCGGGTGAGACTGCGCCCTTCGTTTCTGTTTCTCACGGGCCGCTGCCGAGAGGGAGAGGTAGAAAGGGTTCGTACCACACATTTCCAGTTCTAGAACCTACAGAGGCGGTCTGTGGATTTGAGCCCCCAGCCCTCACCCAAGACCAGTCCAGAAATGGAGAAACCATATGGTGTCGAGAGCGTCATGTTGCAATTTTCCAAATGAGTTATGGGTCTCAGTGCGGCTTCCTCTTCCTCGGGACTGATACGGCGCGGCTGTGCGGCTGCTTTACTTCCTCCGAAGGGGGAAAATCGTAAGCGCTTGAAAAATGTTGTCCGTGATCTCACCCTTTAGAGACAATGCTCTTCTTCATTTATCTATATTTATAGGTTTACATTGTTTTACAGGGTCAAAATCTGTGTATGTTCGGAATTTTTTTTTCAATGTTCCTCAAAACATGGCATTTTGTGAATACTCTTCTCTGTTTTGCAGTTACAGTTATAATTTTTAGGGACTTCCTTGTTGATAATGGTTTGGTCTTACTATTTTTAACCATTTTCCCTATTGTTGGATTAATAGCGTGTTTCCAGGGCTGGCGATTGTGCTGTTGCAGGTCCCCTGTCCGCCTCCTGTCGAAATGTTTTCTTTGGATAAGTGCCCAGCTGTGGGAGACGGTCAAGGGCTAGGACTATTTTTTTGTTTTTGAGTGTTTTTTGAATTGTGGGTAATATATATGTAACACAAAATTTATTGTTTTTAGGAAACTGTAGTAAAATGCGCATAACGTGAAATTCAACATTTGGCCTTCCTAGGGTGTCCGGTTCAGTGGCATGAAGCACATTCCCGGCGTCGTGCCGCCATCGCCATCGTCTGCCTCCAGAACTTTCTCATCTTCCCACTCTGTCCTCACTGAACACGAGCTCCCCACCCCCGGTCTGGCAACTGCCCTTCTTTCTTGCCTCCACAGGTTTGACTACTCTAAGAACCTCATGTCAGCGGAATCCCAGTATTTGTGGGACTATTTTTAGTTGAGGACCGATTAGTGATCCATTTGTCTTCCTCACTGACAGGTGATCTGGAGAGTGCTCCAGTCTTGAGAACCTCCGAGGACGATGGCTGCTTCTATGAGTTCGAGTGGCATACAGCCGCCGCCTGCGTGCTGTCCAAGACGGAGGGCGAGAACTGCACGGTCTTTGACTCCCAGGCAGGTGTGTGCGCGCACATCACCTTGGTGGGGTGCCCTCTCCAACGGCTTAGGTTTTTTTTTCTTTTCTTAAGTATTTCCTGTGAGAGTTTAAGAGCTACCCCACTTGAGAACTAGACTAACACTGTTTCACCAGAGTTCTGGTGTCTGTGGAGATAATGAGGAAGCTACTACCTCTTAGATGCATGGTAGAGGGCGGTGTGCACTGAATACAGAATGTGAGGACCACAAGGAAATGAATGGTGTTTGGACAGGCTCTTTGCATAAGTTAATGGCCTAGAAACCCGCCTTTGACTTTTCAAGAAGGTCACTGTGTTGTGGTCATCTGGCTTCACATGGACTGTTGGCTGTTCATCGGCAGTTTTGGGCCTTCAGTCTGGTTTTAGGTTAACGCAGTAAAGCGGGCATGGTGGTGGCAAATCCATCTCCAGGGGAGATGTCCGCCAGTGCAGTTCCTGCGGCCTGAGGGGAAAGCATCTCTTTGGCCATTTCACGGCTCCCTGCCAGTGGCCGGCTCCTGGGAAGACTGTCTTTGAAGCCGTGAGCCTGGGGCAACCCTTCTCGACTATGGTCTGACTGACCTTACATATGGCATCGTTTTCACTCTTCCTTAGGGTTTTCTTTCGATCTGTCACCTCTCACAAAGAAAAATGGTGCATATAAAGTTGACACAGACAAGTATGAGTTCTACATAAATGTTTGCGGTGCGGTGTCTCTGAGTTCCTGTCCACCGGGCTCCGGAGCCTGTCAAGTAGCAAAAATGCAAGTAACTTCCTTTTTAGTTATGGGCTTTCCTTAGATAGCTCCTACTGACAGATGTTTTATTCAGGAGTAGGTGTGTTCTCCACAGTCATCATTGCTTTTCTGGGAGCGCTCAACTCTAAGAAGCCCTGGCCTCAAAAGCAGAGGATGCCAGGAGCTCCATTTCCTGGAAAGGGAGCAGGCCACACGCACACTCGGAGTTTATAATACCTTACTTCAGCAAAGCTTGCGTGTCTCGGTTTTTAGACACGCACATGTTTCTCTGTTCGGTGTGGTAATAGCTCAGTGGGGGTGGTTGTACCTTAAACCAGATATGCTGAGTGTGGCCTTGGGTCCTGGTGTGGGGTGAGGCTGCCCTTTGGCCCCACCCCAGACCCCGGTGATCTGTAGCCCAGGGTCACGGACATTACCCCCGCGCCCCCCACCCCTGCACTGCGGTGGCCTTGCTCCAGGTCACAGCATGACAGCCCTTCTGGCCCTGCTGTCCTTCCTAAGAGATGCTTGTTTGCTTGTTTTAGTGATAATAAGGCTTGGAACTTGGGCCTGAGCAATGCTAAACTGTCCTACTATGATGGCATGATCAAGTTGAACTACAAAGATGGCACGCCCTATAATAATGAAAAGCACACACCAAGAGCCACACTGATCACCTTCCTCTGTGACCGAGAGGCCGGAGTCGGTGTACCTGAGTATCAGGTAGGAGCTGTGCGGTGTGAGCACGCGTGGGGTTCCATCACTGAGGAGAGCCGGGAGGGAGAGAACCCTAGTCTCGTAAAGGCAGGGGGCAAGACAACAATGGGTGGAACAGGGCTGGTGACTTCTCTGGAATGAAATGAGGTTCTATCCACAGGTGAGGCGTGAGCTGTGGTCTTTCCTGGGGAGAATCCATCAATGTGTCTGGCTCCCTGAGACACAGGACCCTGTCATGGGCCCTTTATTTCGAAGCAGAGCTATTATTTGTCTGGTTTCTTGGCCAATCAACATCTCCTATGATTTTAATTAATCTTTTTAGATTTGCCAGGGTACGTAGGCACCATTCATCCAAGCTGGTTATTCTTTGGGCTGTACACCTCGGTGGTTACCCACAACCCTGTTGATTTTGTGTATGAAACTTGCATCAGAAATCATGCTGATGCTACTCAGCTGAGTCCTAATCTATTACCGGGACATCGTCATTTGTAATAAGACAGGTGTAGACGGGCAAAGTAGACTTTCTTTCCTGTGGTTCTTACTTATGGAAAGTGCCTGCCATTTCTTAAATGCTGAGTTTGTGTTAATGTTTTGCTTTTTCTTTGCCATATGTCCCGTTTCTCTCCTTGTCACGTGATCAGGAGGAAGATAACTCCACCTACAACTTCCGGTGGTACACCAGTTACGCCTGCCCAGTGGAGCCCCTGGAGTGCGTGGTGACCGACCCCTCCACGATGGAGCAGTACGATCTCTCCAGGTGAGGCCAGGGCCATCCCGCCCTTGGCCTGGGCCCCAGCCTGGGTCCAGGTTGGCTTAGGCTTGGCTGGTGAGCTCATAACTGGGTGGATAATGGGGAGTCAAGTAAGTTCTGGGGGTGCAGGGCCAAGATGGGGAGTTTTAAGCAGAAGGAATTCTAACAACGGTCTGGTCGCCTTTGTGACGTTCACTGCTCTTTGTCATAGCAAAGTCTGTCTTCAGCTGCATCATTTACAACACAGACTGTCAGTACAGCGGTGTGGGGGAGGGGGCCGGTGCAGGGTCCGCTGCGTGCGAGTTCAGTGAAGGTCGAGCTAGTCGTGGGTGTTGTGAGTCACGGTGAGCTGCATCCCGTGGTTTGACGGGTAGGGCAGTTCCGTCCTGTCTGTCTGTAACTTCTTAGAAATGACTTGTCGGACTGGGATCTGTTAGCATCAGAAGCATGCATTTTGCCTTCACATTTTAGTCTCGCGAAATCTGAGGGCGGTCGTGGAGGAAACTGGTACGCCATGGACAACGCGGGCGAGCACAGCTCGTGGAGGAAATACTACATAAACGTGTGTCGCCCTCTGAACCCGGTGCCGGGCTGTGATCGGTACGCGTCAGTGTGCCAGATGAGGTACAAGAATGAGCAGGTGGGTCTCGCCCTCCCTGCAGAGCACGTGACTTGGCGGGTGGAGGCGGGTATTTTAGAGTGGACCCAGCCCCTGGGACAAAGCCCCCTGAGCTGGAGGAGCACCCCCCACACGTGATCGCGCTCGAGTCGTCGTTCAGATTTAGAACTTCACGAAATGCCTTGGAGCTGGTGGCCTCCGATCACGGCACGGGGTGGAGGACGTTCCGATGCCTGGTCTTGATGGAGCTCACGAGTGTCCTTCAGTCCGTAGCCTTCTGTGAAGAATGGTTTTTGGCTCCAGAGGCTCTTGCTTCCGCTCACGCAGGGGAGCATGGCTCAGGACCGTTGCTGTGGCTGTGGCGGGGCTGTGCGTGCTCCCTTGCTTGGGGCGCCCCCTCCCCGATCCAGCGCGGCGACTGCCACAGCTCTGGGCCCTTTGCCTGTGTTCTTCATGCTCAGGGAATCTTAAAATAAAGATGTACGTGTGCTGCTTTGAAAATAGGGCGTCGTACGTCGGGAACGTACTTTTCCTGGTGCCTGTCATGTGGCAGCTTGGAGCGCGCCCTGGTGGGTAGGAGTGACGTTCCGTGCCGTGTGTGTGCGGGCACACCCGTGTGTGTGCTCTCTGTTGGAGCGATGGCCTCAGAGTACAGTCCGTCCTCGTTGTCCGTGGGTTCTGTGTTTGTGAATCACTGTCTTGCCAGCGCAGGCCTGTGGCCCCAGATCAAAACCTGCAGTGCCCCAGTCCTTTGTGGGTGTGTGTGGAGCGGCCCCAGAGTTCATTCCTGGCGGAGGCGGGGCCAGGTGAAGCTCTTCCTTCTCGAGGCCTGTCCGATCGACGACCGTGGAAGGGGACATGAGGGGCTGTGTGGGGTCTGGGGGCAGGGCTCGAGGCCCACCTTGGATGCCTGTTGGGACGGCCTCAGACCCATCACTCACCAAGTTTATTCTCATAAAATAAAATAGAATGTGCCAGCAGGAGTTCTCAGGGTTTAAGATCATCATCTCTGTGGGATGGTGTCTGTATAGGTACGTGTTTCCCTGGGAGTGACGGGGCGATGTTTGTGGCGACTTCACAGATCACAAGTGCTGTGAATAATAAGAATCAAATGTAGCAGTCGGGAAGAAGCCTTGTTTTCTCTGCGGAGGGAAAACCTAATAGACCCGTTTGTTTGCAGGGCTCCTTTTCTGAGGTGGCATCCATTAGTAACTTGGGGGTCGCAAAGGCAGGCCCTACGGTGGAGGACAGCGGCAGCCTCCTCATAGAGTACGTGAACGGCTCGGCGTGCACCACCAGCGATGGGAGGCTGACCACCTACACCACCAGGATCCATCTCGTCTGTTCCAGGGGCAGCCTGGTAAGGCGCGCGTTGCCCGTGACCTTGCTTCCTTCAGGGTCTTCTGTGGCGGAGTGCCAGTCTATGTGTGTCTTCTGGAGATGAAGGGGTCTGGGGTGGTGGTTCCTCTCAGGGTTTTGTGTGGACGCTATCCTGTCCCTTAGTTCTTATCAGCTGGTGATGGGGGATCCTGACGGCAAAACAGGTCTTAGGGACATTCATAGACAAGGAAGCTGGGGTCAGTGCCGCTCAGGGCCACAGATGAACAGTGAGGGTTATGTGTGTAATTTGTGGGCAAATCAAGGATAAAAAATGAAGGCCAGGAAATAGAGAAAGTTACAGAGATTGCTTCTGGCCCTGAGTTCCTCAGCCAGGGAAGAACAGAAGAAAAAATCCCACAAATAAAACTGCTCTGGGGGTCATTGTATGGTCGCAATAGTTTTCCTTAAAAAAAAAAAAAAAAAAGTCAGTAAAATGTATATATAACATAAAATGTACCATTTAAGCCTTTTTTAGGCGTTCAGTACAATGGCATGAAATACCTTCATGGTGTTATGCCCCATCCCTGGCTCTCATGCTCAGAACTTGGCTGTCACAAACCCAGTCGCTTTTTAACCTGGAGTTTCACATTTATATCTGGGTCATGTGTTTTTTTAATAATTGCCAGACTCTTAGATGAATGCAGAGTGTAGATAGTGGAATTCACATTAATTATCAAATAAGTTATTTAAAAGGGTCAGGTACGCGTGCTGAGTCCTCTGGCTTCATCGAAGGAAGAGCACAGTGTATCCAGTGCCGGCAGTTCCGTGGACTTTGTCCCCCACATTCCAGGTGCCTTGCAGATCCTGAGGTCTCTGTGTCATTTGCAAACACACGATTTTTTCCAGGAGATGATTTCTTTAGAGGTCAAGAAGGGGTCTCTGATGAGGGGATGAAGTTATTAGCTGGGTGAGTGTGGCCGGTGTTGTGCAGGAGAGGTGTTCCATGACCGAACAGTAAACACATCCCGTGATTAGCCTGGGGTTGGGTTTGCTGCCTTCTTCCTCAGTCTCAGGAAGGGTTCCCAGCTGCCCTGCCCAGCCCTTGCCGTCCTCTGGGCATGTCTGTGACCCCTCCTTAGAGCCTTGCCTGCCTCCCCTTTCCCACTGTGGTTTCTCGTTGCCGTGGACATACTGGACTGTTCCAGGTGGTTTTCCGGGGTCCTCAGTTTTCCAGCTTTCCTGTGACACCTTATGTGGACTGTGTTGTGTTTTCAGAGTGGCCTCCCATAGTCACTGTATCTCCGAGGGCCTGTGTGGGGCTGGCCATGCCCCATGCAGCCAGAGACTGTGAGCAGGGGTCACGTCTGCAGGGTTCCGCAAGCCACGGGACTTTGAGAACTTTCACGGCTAAAGCAGTTCCTTTTCACAGACACACCGTGGGGCAGTAGGGACTGATGTGCTTCTGTTTTACTGGGATGGGTGTCGAGGCCAAGAGGGTGGGGGACTTCCAGGTCCAAGGGTGCTCGGTGGGCAAGGTGTGGGCTCCCCATCAGGTGGCCGCCATTTCCTTCTCCTGCGAGCCTGGGCGGGTGTCCTGACTCCCTGGGTCCCCGTGTTCTCGTTTGTGTACACATGGTGGGTGATGACAGAACCGGGTTCCCGGGGTCACGGGGAGGCTCTGTTGAGAAATGCTAACAGAACTCCCAGTGGCGTGATAAACTGTCTCGGCGTGAGCTGATGTTGCTGCAGAACGTGGTCCCGCGCATGTTTGGGGAACTTCTTTCTCCAACACACCCAGAAAAGTGCACAGAGTGTACGTGACACGGACAGCTGGGAGCACGCTCACACTGAGCTGGGAGCAGCTGCATGGAGCATGGGCGCCCCTTCCAGTCACTTCTCTGCCCCTGCGCTGGCCTCTGACCCCCCAGGTCACTTCTCCCCAGTTTTCGGCTTATGTAGGTGAACTCTCTGTGCCTGGCTTCTCACGTTGCATGTTCTTAGCATAGAGCGTTTCTCAGAAGCACGGGCTTAAACTCAACACTTGGACATTGGTTGTGCCGTTTACTGCCCCATGACCTCAGGTGAATTTCGTGACATCCAAGCCTGAGGGGTGCCATCTTTTTAGTAGGAATAATGAGGACATTCCATCGTAACTAGCTAGTGCACACAGGTGGCTGGCCGATCACGGACACACAGTTAAACGTTCAGTAGGGTCTGGCTGGTTTCATATATGAGGCCGCTGCTGTCTTGGGGAGATTGAGCTGTTCTGTTGTGCTGACTGTTCCCTGGGTTTACTCTTCCAGAATCCTCACCCCATATTTTCCCTCAGTTGGGAGTGTGTGGTCAGTTTCCTGTGGAACACAGAGGCCGCCTGTCCTATCCAAATAACGACGGACACAGACCAGGTACGGGTGCGGTCATGGGGTGTCTCGGTGAGCCGGCTCTGAACCTTCCCAACCGGGTGTCCCAGCTCTGCGCTCACCCCTTCCCTCGTGCTTCCAGATCTGTTAGTGGCACCCCTGTTTCCTGCGTGTTGACAGCAGACCTCTGGGAGTCCTGTTGCGTGGCTCTTCCCCACCCTGGCTCGCAGATGCTGGGCTAAGAACCAGACCCTCAGCCTTACTCCCCGCTGACTGCAGACTCCTGCCCTTTGCTCCATTCCCTTGTCCCATTTGTGTTGCGGTGGCATCCCCTGCGGGCTCTGAGGGTTCGCTGCCGCCGCCGAGGAGTGAGTGGTGAGCACATCGCTTTAAGATCTCACACGTACCAGTGCTCCGTCATCTACAGGACCTGGCCCGTCTGTTTCGGTGTGATGCTCAGCGTTCTAAAACTCCAACCCCAGCCCCGTTACTGCCATTTCTTCTGTGTGTCTGTTGCCATCCTGGCGTATCCTGCTCTTGGGTGTGGCCTGTGCCCGTGCCCTCCTGTGGGGCCTGGCAGCTGGCCGTGCTGTGATGTGCTCTGTGACTCTGAAGGGAGACTTGTGGTTCCCACAGCCCTGGCTGTTTTCTCTGTGGGGGGACTTCTTTCTCTCCCTCCACCTTCAGAATCTCTGCTTTAGCAGCAGAACCCAGGCTCACCTGAACGGCTGTTCCCAGCCAGGGTCGTGGGCTGGTGGAGCCTGCGGAGGGCGGGGAGGGCAGGGTGCCGCACTCTGTCCTCGGCCACACGTACCGCGGCTGGGGCTGCCGCTCCTTTCCCCGCATCTGGTGGACTGCGCAGGAAACAGACAAGGGGGAGGGGAAGGCTTACAATGTCTCTTAGAAGAGAAGGGACCTGAGGACCTTGTCGTGCCTCCCATCACCATTGCCTTTAAGTGAATAAGTGAGGTGGAAAACAGAACACTTAAACCAACTTTAAGATTTTTTGCTTGTTTTTGTTCTTAATCAGTCATGCCCGCTGTCTGCTGGGGGTTTGAGGTCAGTGAGAAGCCTGTGTTCTGTGAGGTCCGTGCGCGCAGGCTTTGGAGGTACGCTGTGTCATCTGAGTTCCTGTGTCTCTTTCCCCCGTTGCTCCTGCAGGCCTGTTCCATAAGGGACCCGAACAGTGGCTTTGTGTTCGATCTTAACCCGCTGAACACTTCCCAAGGATACGTGGTCTCAGGAATTGGGAAGACTTTTGTGGTAAGAGTTATGTGATGAATTTCCAGTTTGCTTTGAAACAAGGCAGAATGCACTGAAGTCACCCGCAGCTGGGGTGGCTGGTGGCCGGTGTCTTTAGGAATGGCACAGCGATGGCAGCTCTCACCCAGGAGGAGCGAAAAATCCAAATTCAAGGGGAAAGGGAGGAACAACTCAGTCCCATCCTGCTGTAGTGCTGATGTGAGGGTGCCATTTTTCCAAAAATAAATTATTCCTGATCTGTTGCTGTGTGTCTGGAGCCGTGGCTTTGGGCCAGCAGTGTCAGAGTCACCGGGAGTTTGTTAGAAATACGGATTTTTGTGCGGTGGGTCCATCCATTTGTTTTAACCATCCCCCAGGTGATTCCGATGCCCCCTGGAGTCTGAGAACCACCAGTCGAGAGGAAGTGGTAGTTACCTGATCCTAGAAAAGAGAGATGACCCAGGTGGCTATGTTCTAGAATCTTCTGACAGCACTTCTTTCATTGATAGGCCTGGCGGAAGGAGAGAATAACCTTCGAAAACACGAAGTTGGGATAAGAACGTTTTTTGTCAATGTGATACCGAGGTGGGGGTACACCTCACGCAGGAGAGCTTACAGCTTGTTTGGCTGCCCTGCAGAGCGCTGCACAGCGTTGCCCTCAGCAGTTCTTTGGCAGGTCCTCCACCTACCCCCAACTCCCAAATCGTTCAGGCAGTTCGGTTTACAATAGGTGAGAGCGCACGTGCCCACACGTGAGAGTGAGAGGCAGGCAGGCAGACAAGAACGTTGGTGACCCATGTAGAGGACGTGCTGGAAGGTACTCTGCCTCATAAAGAATGTGCTAGAAGCAGGCCAGCCAGGCTCTGCCTGTGGCTGCTGGCAGGGGCGTCAGGAGGTGGCAGGTGTGTTGAGGTTCCTGGGCAACAGCACAGCCTGCTGCCATCTACTTAGGACAACACGGCCTTCCAGCCGGCTCCCTGGCTTTGTGCCCTCGTCCCCTGGGCCTGCTGGGCTCCGCTGCCCCCAGGTCCCCCTGGGGCCCTCCCTCGCTGCTGAAGCTGCTGAGGGAGACATCTGCCCGGGGCCTGCACCCTCAGTCGGAGGGGCCTCAGGTGCAGGCAGCCAGAAGCCAGTGCCCACGGCTCAGCAGGGCAGGCCCGGGCTTCTCTCAGCCCTGATGCGCATTCACAGACGAGACCTTGAAAGAAGGAAAGGGAACCCACCCCAGCATTTTGTCCCCGAGCCTACCCGGTGGCTGAGCCCCTAACTGGCCATTTCCGGAGTAGGGGGCTTCAGTTTTTAAGAAAAGTGCTTTCAGCGTGTGACCTCGATGGTGGACATGCCATCCGCGAGCGCTTAGCGGAAGCGGAGGAGCCGCCCTGTGTCTTCCTGCCACAGAGCATGTCCTGCCTCGCTGTCCGGACAACGCGCTGTCCGCATTCTGTCCCCTGCGATGAGCCTCTTGCCTTCATGGACGTGGTGCTGTGTCCGTAAACGTGCTGCGCGTTCCTCTGAAGCAGCTCACGGGCATTGTCACTGGACTTCAGATGTTGCCTTTCGTGCGAGCTTCAGGGCTTAGCGGCCTGAGCGTGTGGTTGGCGACTTGAGCACCGTCTGGGTCACGGGACGGCGTTTGAGTTGCTGGGGCTCTTGCTGGTGGCGAGTTACGTGGCCCGAGTTAACGTGCGTGGTTCTCGCTGTCTGGCCCCCAGTTTAACGTGTGTGGTACGATGCCCGTGTGCGGGACCTTCGATGGAAAACCAGCCTCTGGCTGTGAGGCAGAGACTGAGACAGAGGGTCTCAAGAATCTGAAGCCAGAAAGGCCAGTTGGACTGGAGAAAAGCCTGCAGCTGTCCACGGAGGGCTTTATAACCCTGACCTACAAAGGGCCGCTTTCCCCCGCCACAGGTGAGCTCTGGACCATTTGTGGTGCAGCTCTTGGGTGTCCCGGGGTCTTCGTGACTGGGAACCTTCTGGGCATGTACTGAGAGCCACCTGCTGTCCTGCCCCCCACCTCCCGCCTCTGGGCCGTGGCCCCACACTCCCGAATCGACCTGTGTGCTCTGCCAGGCCCCAACGTGCGGCCCTTTCACGAGCGGGGTTGTGCTGTTGGCTCTCCTTCCTCCTGCCCCATCCCCAGCCTCCCCACAGCCAGTCCCTCAGGTGGTTCCTGGACGTAAAGCTTTACGATCTCTGGCTTGCTACTAAACCTCTTTGCTTCAGTTCCCTCCCGGACCGAGTGGGGGTGATGGCGTCACCTGCCGTCCCCGTGGACTGCTGTGGCTCCTTCCGTGGCCTGCTGCCATCCTGGCCACAGGAGCCCTTCAGTGGCCCCCGCCCCCCGCCCGCAACCTCCCCAGTATTCCGTGTTCAGAAACAGGTCTTCGTTCACTCCTGTGTACTAGGAACTCAGTATTGTCCGGGAATCGATGACATCAGCTCATTGCTGCGGTTCCCTGTTTTCTGGAATATCAGGACAGAGGACGTTATGTTCACCCCATGAGCCCATGGTTGTGTGGATCGCTATTGCAGTGAGAGTGGCTACTCAGTAGTTCATGTCAGGCCTGGGGAAGCAGACCAGCATGGTGGTGTCGTCATTTTAAAGGGGGGCTGTGAGGTTTGTTCCCAGTGGCCGCTGCTGCTCTGGGATGAATCGTGATGGCTGCTCTGTTTCTTAAAGTCTGGCCTCTTCGTTCCCCAGGGACCGCTGATACCTTTATCATCCGCTTCGTTTGCAACGACGATGTTTACCCAGGGAACCCCACATTCCTGCATCAGGACATTGACTCTGGCCGGGGGATCCGAAACACTTTCTTTGAGTTTGAGACTGCACTGGCCTGCGTCCCTTCTCCTGTGGATTGCCAGGTCACAGGTAAGACTGAGAGGACCTGGCTTAGGAGCCTGGTCGAGGGCGTGCGTGTGTGTGTCTGTCTACATGCACGTGTAAGCGTGTGGTAGTGTGTGGCTTGTTTGTGTTCTGTGCCTCTTTGATCCTTACGCTTGAGATGTTTCTCTTGAAGGGAATCTGGACTAAGGGTTTTAATCTATATTTTGGGATCAGAAGCTGCTTAAGAACAGACGAAAACTCAGGGGAAAGAAATATTATCAGATCTTATTGGAGGACCTAAAAGAAAGGCTGTGAAGCTGTGTAAGGCACACCCCGGATGCCCAACAGGGTCCCCAGGAGGCCTCAGGCTCTGTACCTCCTGTCAGTGGTCCCCCTTGCGAAGGGCAGCTTAGAGGGGCAGAGTGAGTGTATGTGTCTATAGGAAGACTCTGGGCTTCTTGTGGCTTTCCTGAGTCCTTAGCAACCGGTGTCAATTTCGTGCGTGAGGGGTCTGCGGTCAGGGGTCTTCGGTCAGCGAGAAAGCAGGGCTAGCCTGTGTTTCTGTGTATTTCAGACGATGCTGGGAATGAGTATGACCTGAGTGGCTTAAGCAGAGTCAGGAAGCCCTGGACTGCTGTGGACACCTCGGCTGATGGAAGAAAGAGAACTTTCTATTTGAGTGTTTGCAACCCCCTCCCTTATATTCCTGGGTGCCACGGTGAGTTGAGAGCATCTGACTTGAGTTCCGTCTGCCCTCCTCCCGTCCCCTGCCCCAGACGAGCTCGTGGCTCTTGCAGGCAGCGCAGTGGGGTCCTGCCTGGTGTCAGAAGACAACAGCTGGAACCTGGGCGTGGTGCAGATCAGCCCTCAGGCTGCGGCGAATGGGTCCCTGAGTATCGTCTACGTCAATGGTGACAAGTGCGGGAACCAGCGCTTCTCCACCAGGATCACGCTCGAGTGCGCTCAGACCTCGGTGCGTGAGTGGATGAATGCCAGTGCTTGCCTGTTGGCGCCTCCCTTCTCTCCGTCTTCTCTCTGAGTTCAGAACTGCCCCTGCTTTCCTGGGTTTTAGGCCTTCAGTAGCATTTGGCTAGATTCTTCTCCATGTCCTGCGTGTTTAATAAGTGCTCTGTGTTTTTCCTCGTGGAGATTGAAAGTTGGATGTTAATTGTGGCTATCTTTCTGACTGACTTTAAAACATAAAAACATAAGTTGTTGGTTTCTATTATAGGGATCCCCAACATTTCAGCTTCTGGATGATTGTGAGTATGTGTTTGTCTGGAGAACGGTGGAAGCCTGTCCCGTCATCAGAGTAGAAGGTAAGACCTGGGGCCCAGCTCCCCAATAGTTGTAAATGGCTGAAGTAGCAGAGACTCCAGACAGCATCCTAGGTGCAAAAGCCTGTCGCGTTGGCCACGTGCATGGTCCTGAGATGCTACGTAGCAGAGGGATCATTTCCTACCCGTGGGTTTTGACTCTGGTGCTTGGCTGACTTTGCCAGTGACCTCCTCCTCACCTGCCTGGAGTGATGGTGGGTTATTGCCTTCCTGCGTTTAGGAATCTTAACTTGGGGCTTTGATTGGTTGAGTGGATCTTTACCCTGTGACCTCGGCGTTTCTGGAAGGCTGTGTGATAGGCAGTTTGTACTGTGTGTACAAGCACGGTGAGAAAACGTGGAAATGGCATTTAATGCTTATTTTAAGACAGTAGTCACCTGATTAAACATTGGAAGACGTTTTTTGCCCGACAGTGTGAGTGTCGGTGGGATCACAGTTGCCCTTCATTTCTGTGTGTTCTTGAAGGAGACAACTGTGAGGTGAAGGACCCGAGGCACGGCAACTTGTACGACCTGAAGCCGCTGGCTGTCAACGACACCATCGTGAGCGCGGGCGAGTACACCTATTACTTCCGCGTCTGTGGCACGCTGTCCTCAAAGGTCTGCTCCACTAGCGACAAGTCCAAGGTGATCTCATCGTGTCAGGAGAAGCGGGGACCCGAGGGATTTCAGAAAGTGGCAGGTACCGTGCAGTTTTTGCTGCTCTTGTGCAAGAGAGGAATTACGTATTAAGGTGTTACGCTGCAGGGGGGCCTCTTTCTAGAGTCGGAAGAAAGCTACGTTCTGGTGAAATATTAATGGTGCTTCTGATGTCATTTGATTTTCTTAAGCAGAATGTGTACCGGCAGATGTTGTTAGAGCATCTTATCTATTTGTTCTTAGCAATTGCAGCTGCTGATGCTTTATTTTAACTTGGGGCAGGCTGAAGTAGCTAGTGGTGGGTGTTCTGAGCTGGTACTTTCTAGAGTTGAGTCAGAGGGAGGCATCTAGGACGGGGTTTGGCTCGGAACTTATAGCGCAGGCTGTTGTCCACCATGCTGCCTCAGCAGCTGGGCAAGTGAAGCTGTGTTTAAGAACGTTTCAAGATTGTATTGTAGAAAGAGCGAGAGAGCTCGTGGGCACAAGGTGGGGGGAGGGGCAGAGGGAGAGGAGCTCAGGCAGACTCTTCCTTGAGCACGGGTTCGATCCCGCGGCCCTGAGATCACGACCTGAGCCGAAACCAGGAGTCGGATGCTTAACTGAGCCACCCGGGTGCCCCTAAGTTTAAGAACTTTGAAAAAGAAGTAGCTGGTGTGACAAGTGTGTGGGGGAACTCGTAGGGGCCACCTCTCAGGTGACGAGGCTGGGGAGTGGTTGCCGCTCGTCGTTCCCACCATGAGTCTGTAACGTGGTAACCTGGGGCGAGAGGAGGCCTGCGGTACAGCGCGGCCGGGAGCAGGTTCCAGCACCCGGGGCCAGGCGTGCCTGCTCTTCTAGCCCTTTGCCCAGGGGATGTGACGGGTCTGCTAGGGCAGGCATGGTGGTGCCAGTCCTGGTTTTGATCCTGTTCTCTCTGAGCAGGTCTCCTCACTCAGAAGCTGACGTATGAGAATGGCTTGTTGAAGATGAACTACACTGGGGGGGACACTTGCCATAAGGTGTACCAGCGCTCCACAACCATCTTCTTCTACTGTGACCGGAGCACCCAGAGGGTGAGTGGACTCCCAGCTGCCGGGCAGCCGCCCGGCCAGGTACAGCTTCCCCACGCTCCCGGCCCTCGGTCCGCTCTGGAGTTTCAGACTCCCCCGGGTAGCTGAGTTTAGATGCCTCAGTTACAGAAGGTGCGTCGGAACCCTGGTCAGCTTGTGTGGCCCTTCGTGACCACCCTTTCCCGTGTTCGCTCCCGAGATCCGAAGTGTGAGGAGCGAACTGGAGCGCCCCCTCTGACACGTCTCTCCCCTTTCAGCCGGTGTTTCTCAGGGAGACTTCAGACTGCTCCTACCTGTTCGAGTGGCGGACGCAGTACGCCTGTGCCCCTTTCGACCTGACCGAGTGCTCCTTCAAGTGAGTGGACTCATCTGTTGACTCTTCCGCACGTCGGAGGAACTTGGGCCAGCTTTGGTGTTTCGGGGGACAGGAGGTTAGCTTAGGTGGTTTCTCTAAGCCTTCGTCCCTTCCTAGTCAGATGAACACTGGGACTAGGTGAACTTCCAAATCCTTCACAGCTTCGGGTCAGGGATTATTTTGGGTTAAGAACCACACCGGGAGGTGATTGCAGTTGGGACAGAAAACCTCGTGTGATTCCCAGGTGTAAGTGCAGTGGAGTGACCAGGACATCACCTGGCCTCCGCTCCACCCTCGCACGCTGCTTGTGTCTGGGGGCACAACAGTGAAGAAGGTGTGGAGAGGATGAGGAGCTGGGTGGTGTGGGAGATGCGGCCCCCAGACATAGGTTTTCAGGGGCAGTCGGTGGCTCTTTTGGTCTCGGGTCACCTGTGGTTCCTGGAATTGGGTGGTTTTGGGTGTTCTTGAGGTAAGAGAGAGGGCTTTATGGTGTATGACTCCCAACAAGAGTTGTCTTTGGAACTGTCACAAAATAGGCACGTTGTATCCCATCCCTGGAGGTTTTGTCTGTGGTTCTGAGCGGTTAAGGGACATGCTGCCTCTTCTGCTGTGTGATGACCTGAAAGGGATCGCAGGGGTGTCACATTCAGTCCTGGGGAAAGTAGAGTCACTTCCGTGTTTTCCTTCCTTCCTGTTCTGTTTGGTTGCGTTCTTTTTGTTTAGGTAAAGTAATTATTCTTTGGGTTTCAGTAACGTATGGTAAAGCGCACATTCGGGAATCTGTATTTAGTGACGTTGGATCGTCATTTGTTTTGAGATGTTTCTTTTTCCAACAAAATGCCTCGTCAGCATTTCCTTGTGAAACCAATTCATTTCTCATTTCTAGCGGGCATGAACGACCTCCGGGTGGATAGCCCTGATTGGTTTAGCCATTCTTACTGCCCTTTGAGGCTGTCTTCCGTTTTCTGAGATTTGTGTACAAAGAGTCTTTTTTTATATTTTTGTACATAAAGCTTTTCCTATCATGTTTTTTATGCTCCATTTTTAAAAGAATTAATGAAGTCAAAAATGCAATAATCAGAACGGAAGCTTACACATGCACATTGTAATAAATTCATGGAAGTACAAAAATGTATACAGTGAGGTCACCTGGTCGGTAAGTTTTTCTCTGACCACGCCATCTAAAATCTCAACCTCCCCACAACCACCCAGCCCCAGACTTTTTTCCTCTTCAGCTTTAATTGCCCTCTGACATACTCTATACTAAAAAAACTTGTATCCTGTTTCTCCTGGTAATTTCTGTGAATTGCATAAGATGGGTGATTTGTATCTTTTTGGGTCAATATAACACCCTCAGCTTAGCACATATGTTTTGAACCAGTGGGTGCTTTCTGGCCTCCTCTTCCTGCTGGGACCTCGTGGGGTGGCGTCTGTGATTGCGCCTCTGCTCCAGCTGGGCCTGGCGCCCCCGGGGACAGACGCTTGTCTTGCTCCCCGTTAACACTGCGCCTGTTGTGGGGTTGGCTCTGAGGAACGGTTGTGTGTAGGGTGTGTACAGTAGTGAACTTCAGCCCGAGCAGACAGTCCGCACCAGTGCACCTGCACTCCTGTGGCTGCAGTTGCCTTGGGGCTGGATGGCAGGTGGCTGCTGCTGAGAGTGCTCTGAGCTGGGAGCGCTCTGTGGGGTACGCTGTTCGCCCTGAGCGCAGGGAGTGCTTCCTTTGCAGGCTTCATCTTTGCCCTTCTTTGGATTAATACACGACTTTGCTGAGCCGAGTTGTGAAGTTTCCTGAGCTCAGGTTCTGATTCTGACGGAAGGTGGTGGGCAAGGTCCAGTCTGAAGTTCTGTCCCTGGGCGGGACCTGAGGCCCAGGATGTCAGGCCCAGCCTGCACCTCAAATATCGAGCCTTTCCAGTGCTTGGTGTCCACCCGGAGTACCCGGTGAGCCTAACCGCAGTGTTCTCTTCCCTCCAGAGACGGGGCTGGTAACACCTTCGACCTCTCATCCCTGGCAAGGTACAGTGACAACTGGGAAGCCGTCACAAGGACAGGAGCCACTGAGCACTACCTCATCAACGTTTGCAAGTCTCTGTCTCCTCAGGCTGGCTCCGGTGAGAGAGGACTCCTGGTGGGCAGATGGCTTGTGGCCACACTGGGGGCAGATCGAGCAAGAACAGGGTTCTGTGAAGGCGCTTTGGCCACGAGGTGACAGGAGGAAGTAATTATTTAAGGGTCTCAGAACTGATCCCTGGATGGTCTAGCAGAAGTCCTTGTTGGGGGGAAAAAAAGAAAGTCCTTGTTGAAGGCTCTGCTGGGAACATAGTAATGTTGTTTGAGCATGAGTTGGAGGCGGGTGGTGGGAATCATGGTGGCAGGTGACTCTTAGCAGGGTAGGAGGAGACACAGGGAGTGAAAGAGATTGAGCGTGTGCCTGTGTTTACTGAGAGTGATGTGGGTGGGTGAGCCTTTTCACTTGAGGTAGTGGCCCGCTTCCCCTCACTTTCTGTGAGGCAGATCAGTGGCAGCGTGGTTCCTAATCCATGAGGTGGGACTGGTTTTTTATGCAGGGCAGATAGCACAGACGTTTTAGGGACTGGGAGATCCGCAGAGTTCTCAGTAACTCTTAAAGATGGTCCATGAATGTGGGCCATTTGAAATGTCCGGTTGGCTTATCTAGGTATTTTAGCTTCAACACACTGGGGATTCAGAAATAATTCAGGCTGTGAAATCTTGGATTCTCCCCACACCCCGTGCCTACCCCCTTCTGTCTGAAGTAAAACAGCATTTAACTGAGAAGTCCTGTGGCATCTTTGTCATCTCACGTGGAAGAAGCAGCAGATACCAAGTGTTATCGCACGTCTGATGTTACTTACAGATAAATTGCAGACTGGAAAATCAGCAAAGGTAACGACCGTGTCTCCTCTCACAGAGCCGTGCCCTCCGGAAGCGGCCGCGTGTCTCCTGAGCGGCTCCAAGCCTGTGAACCTCGGCAGGGTGAGCGAGGGGCCACAGTGGAGAGATGGTGCCACCGTTCTGAAATACGTCGATGGCGACCTGTGTCCAGACCAGATTCGGAAGAAGTCAACCACCATCCGCTTCACCTGTAGCGAGAGTCAAGTGGTAAGTGACATAGTTTTTTTAGTCCCCAGTGCGGCAGCTCTGGGCCCGAACGGATCCCAGGGCCCGTGAGATGGCCTGACTTCCCCTGGGGTGTGAGTTGAGGGTGCAGTGCTTGGGGCGCCCTGCTGGACAGTGGGTGACGGCCGTGTTGCCTCAGCCCCGTGGCTCGTGGGCACCTACCTCTCTTTGCTGACTCCTGGGGTGTCTGACTTGGAGTTCTAGTCTCAGAATTAGTGGATTCTCCTTGAAGTTTGGTCCCCGGAAGGCCCCCCACGGCTGTAGAGCAAACTATTTGACAGTGCCCTTTGCCTTTACGGATGCAGCTTGGGAGAAGCCGAAGGTGAGACAAACCGGGTTCAGGGCTGCGCTGTACTTCCTAGCTTGCTTACTTAGCTATGCTGAGCTGTTCACACGTGAGTAACAGGAGCTGTTCCGTCTCGCCAAATCGTCGTGAGTTTAGAGAGAAGACAGAGGGGCTGGGCATCACTGCTGGTGCACGGCTGGGGTGCGGTAAATGGGGGCCGGGCTCATTTCCGTGGTCCATGCCTCTCTCTAAGGGGTTGCTGTGTGTGAAGTTAAGCAGGTGTGGGACTGAATGAATGGTTTCTCTAGACTGTTATTTCCCACAGGAACATCTCCACATGTGAGATGAAGGTGAAGCCCCACGTGCTATTCAAAATTAGGGTTGTAGCTAATTTTTGGAATAAGGTCAAGCTGGACCAGCCCACTCAGTGTTCTAGGATGGAGGGCCCACTGGCTCCAGCTGTGTTTGGCCAGCAGTGGCAGGAGGAGCTCTGGGGTCTGCCCTCTGACAGGAGCAGCAGCTGGGGCTTCCTCCTCGGGGAGCTGTACAGAGGCTTAGCCTAGATGGGAGCCACTGGGGACTGGACTCCTGGGCCCCGATGGACCTTTTCAGCTCCGTAACTGGCAGAGGCTTGTGGCAGAGGAAGAAGGAGTTGATGGACATGTGGGAAGAGACATGAGAGTGGTGTGTGAGGGGCTCTGCTGGTGGGTGGCCCAGGAGGCTGGGCTGCAGGGTGGGCTGTGGCCTCATGGCTAGGCTGCTGCAGGTTTATCTGGAAAGGAGTGTACTCTCTGCATCGGTCTTAGCAGCTCTGTTGTGGACAGGAGGCTTGGGGAAATACAGAGGGGCCTTCGCCAGTGCAAGTGGAGGATGAGTAGAGGAAATGATAAGTTCTCTGGCTGGGGCTCTTGGTTTAGTCTATAATAACGGATTTAGTTCCTTTGCGTTTCAGAGTGTTATCAGCTATGTGCTCCTTCCTGACTCACCAGAGCCTTCGAGCCTGCTTCCTCACCCTGTCCCCTGCCTGCCTTCCCTAGCTGTAGCTGTAGGAGAATCTCCGTGTTCCCCTAAGTGGATTTCTGGCTCTGAGTCTGTCTCACCTTGCGTGTGTGAAGGCCCCAGTGCAATCCCAGGAAGATCTTGACCCTTTGCTTTTCTCAGTCTGCCCTCGGTCCATAAAGACCCTGACCAAAATTCAGTGTGGTGCTGCAGAGAAGCTCTTAACTTGATGTAAGCTGACATGTCGTAGAAATTGTGCCGTGTTGGCAGTGCTCTGTCCTTTGCTTGTAGAACTCCAGGCCCATGTTCATCAGTGCGGTGGAAGACTGCGAGTATACCTTCTCCTGGCCCACACCGGCTGCCTGTCCTGTGAGGAGCAACGTGCACGACAACTGCCAAGTCACCAACCCCGCCACAGGTGAGGGGCGCTGCCAGTCACCAACCCCGCCACACTGACGGATGCCACCAGTCACCAACCTCCCCCCCCCACAGTGAGGGACACTATTAGTCACCACCCGCCCACACACACACACAGTGAGCAACACTGCCAGTCACCCCTCCCAATAGTGAGGGACATTGCCGGTCACCAGTGCCTGATAGCGAGTCATCAGTGCCCATAGTGAGGGACCTAACATGAAGCTGGGGAGCAGGACACCCTTGGGCAGCAGCATTTTGTGCACGTGTGTGCACGTTGGCCACTTGTCTTGGCTCTACCCGGTTGTGTTTACCTGGACTTCTTTGGTGGGGAAGACACTGATCCGCCTCCCGCGAGCCTTGCTGGCTCGAACTCCTGCTTCCGAGGGTGCCGGTCCCAGCAGCTGAGGCTTGCAGAGTTGCCTGGAGTCAGTGTCTGTGTTAACCTTCCAGTGGTCGTGTGGGGGCAGCTGGGAGACTGCGACTGCGTGGCTGTGCAGGGACCCAGCCAGCTGCAGCTGGCAGCCCTTGGCCACGGGAGGGATGCCGTCAGGCCCTCCTGAATCCCACAGTCCTAGTGGCTGCTGTGGCCCAGCCCCAAGGACACTCAGAGGCGCTGTTGCCTGAGGAGAGATGAGCTATCCTATAAACTTGGAGACCGCAGCCTCGTGGTACAGACTAGTGGGCCAGGAGCCTTTTTAAGGCCCGGTCAGTGAACGAGGCAAGTGGGGGACTCCCAGCAGGAGTCACAAGTCCCGAGAGCCAGCGTGGTCCACGTGTGAGCGTGCTGGCATCACCGTGTGTCCTCCTGGCCCCCCTTTCAGGACATCTGTTTGACCTGAGCTCTTTAAGTGGCAGAGCGGGACACACGGCCGCTTACAGTGAGAAGGGGCTCGTGTTCATCAGCGTCTGTGACGACAATGAAAACTGCTCCCCCGGTGTGGGTAAGTGCTTTGGCTTCCTGCCTGTCGCCTGGCTCTCCCAGTCCCAGGGCTGTCCCCAGCCCCCACGTTCCTGTGGCGAAAGAGAGGAGTGGATCTGAAGACCGTTCGCCTTCCCTGCTGTAACACTGCGCATGCCGGGGAGGCACGGGACACGTGATGGAGTAGTAGACGCAGGACGCCTGCGGGAACCACGCTGGGCGCTCAGAGTGACGAGCGTTAGCTCTGGGTTTGCAGACAGCTGGTCGTGGGAGTCCGTGACGTGTTTCCCTCTCCCTCCATGTTCGTGCAGGGGCCTGCTTTGGGCAGACCAGGATCAGTGTGGGCAAGGCGAGCAAGAGGCTGACCTACGTGGACCAGGTCTTACAGCTGGTGTATGAGGGCGGGTCCCCCTGTCCCTCCAAGTCCGGTCTGACCTACAAGAGCGTGATCAGCTTTGTGTGCAGGCCCGAGGTGGGGCCCACCAACAGGCCCATGCTCATCTCTCTGGACAAGCAGACGTGCACACTCTTCTTTTCCTGGCACACGCCTCTGGCCTGCGAGCAGGTGGTGAGTCTGGGGCCCGTGTGATCTCTGAGAAGTGCCTTCCTGATGCCTGGGTACCCACAGCCCAGGTGGGCCCTGCTCCCTCCACCGGCTTTCCTACAGTTCACTGTCCCCCGCCGCTCCCCTCCGGAGGGCAGCCCGCGCCGCTCAGCCGCCCGCGGTGGTCCCAGCAATGAGAAGGTGGGCCTGCCCATGCGTGGGGGAATGTTGATGTTTTTTGTGCTGCTTTTGTGCTACTGTTAAATTCCTGGGGTGATTTCGAGGTGTTGAGGAGTGTTCTTGTGAACTCCAGTGAGGTCCTCCCTGTCTGATAGACGGAGTGCTCTGTGAGGAACGGAAGCTCCATTATCGACCTGTCCCCACTCATCCACCGCACGGGGGGCTACGAGGCATATGACGAGAGTGAGGAAGACACCTCTGACACCGGCCCTGACTTCTACATCAACGTCTGCCAGCCGCTGAACCCGATGCACGGGGTGCCTTGTCCCGCCGGCGCAGCTGTGTGCAAGGTTCCCGTCGACGGTCCCCCCATAGTAAGTATGGGAAGCGCGAGGCGGAAACGAGTTTTGCAGGATTTTCAACAATTGTCATGTTGTGTTTCTTGTTTTCAGTGGAGGGTTACTTAAGCAGAAAGGAGGGTGCAAGGGTCTGGGACTGTGTCCTGGGTCCAGTTGGGGAAGATGAACGTAGGGATTTGTGCCGCGAGCCATCGGCTGATGATGGCAGCCTGAGGGTCTCCTCGTAGTGGAAGGAACCACAAACACGTGTGAGTAGCTAGACTTCTGGTGTCATGTTAGGATTCTCAAGGTTGACCCTGATCAGGAAACTTTTCTATAAAGTGGCAAGAAAGAACACCGATAATTTGATTTCTTTCTTTGAAATGTATGTCTTGGGTACAGAAAGGTTGCCCCTCCCGAACACATTGGCAAATGGGTCCTCCTGGGGCGCGAGCAGATCTACTGAGTGCTGGAGGCTCTGCCTCCTAGCACTTTGCAGTACAGCTTTGGCTCTTTGAAACTTGTCTTCATGTTTTATCACATCCCTGCTGTGCTTTATTATTTGAGCTGCATCTTAAAAGGGTCTGTTTTTTTCTTTTTAAGATTTTATTTATTTATTTATTTGACAGACAGAGATCACAAGTAGGCAGAGAGGCAGGCAGAGAGAGAGAGAGAGAGGGAAGCAGGCTCCCTGCTGAGCAGAGAGCCCGATGCGGGGCTCGATCCCAGGACCCTGAGATCATGACCTGAGCCGAAGGCAGAGGCTTAACCCACTGAGCCACCCAGGTGTCCCAAAGGATCTATCTGTAGGCTTTACACAGTCCTGTCATAAGATCTGGAAATGCCCTTTTTTTTTCTTTAAAGATTTTATTAGAAAGTGTGTGCATGTGCGTGTGCATGTGTGTGTACGTGAGTTGGGGGAGGGACAGTGGGAGAGGGAGAAGCAGGCTCCCCGCTGAGCAGAGAGTCCGACTTGGGGCCCAATCCCAGGACCCTGGGATCTTGACCTGAGCCGAAGGCAGACACTTAATTGACTGAGCCACCCAGGCGCCCCTGGAGATGTCCTTTTAAAAATGGGCATTATCTGCAGCGTCAGTGGGGAGAGGTACTGGGAGTGGGTGGGGAAATTGATGGTGATAGGAGTCTCACAGAGTCCTACCTCCATGAGGAGCCGAGGGCCTGCATGTACCCACATCTTTGTAGGAAGCATTTCAATGCCGTCCTCTCTGACCACCCAGCTTGGGACCTCGATGTGAGTCTTTTCTGAGAGGTTGGATCTGCTGTATTTTCCTGCCTGCCTGTCCTTTTTCAGATCTTAGAAACGATAGCCAGTTCCCTACTTGGAGCAGGCATCGTGTCATTGTGGCCTGAACACACCCCACGGTGATGGACGAGAGCCCCACGGCTCACTTTCCCGCTCATCACCCACACACACACCACTTCTGGCCATTCCTCTTTCCTTCATTCTTGGGTTTATTTGCTCAGAAATATTTACTGAGCAGCTGGAAGATGCTGTGCTGAGCAGTAAAAGATCATGGGAAGCAAGCCTTTGCCCTCCCAAGGAGGTACCGAGGGGCAGTGCCAAGGAAACTGAGGAATCCCGGGGCAGTGCTGGGCATGAGGAGGCGAGCCGGTGTGGGGGCAGATCCTTGGACCCCTGTGGCGCACCATCGGGTAATAAGAGACCACGCAGCATTCTTGAGACACCTGGAGAGAGAAGATCCTACTGCCTGGTGTCTTCGAAAATTGACCATGGTTGAAAATAGAATCCTATTGCTAGAAACTGTGGGATCGAAACTGAAGACTGCTGACGAACTGAACTTTCTGAGTGGTGGCTTTTATTGTTGAGACTTGTCAAATCAGTTGCTGTTAACCTAGTTTCTTTAGATGCTGCTCATCTTCAAAACACATGAGGTACTCTGTTTGCAGTTCTGTATTAGCCTGTGTTCACCGTGCCAAGGAGCAATTTCCTGAAATGCTGTTTGCTTTTTCTTTGTTTAGGATATTGGCCGAGTCACGGGACCCCCAATACTCAACCCCATAGCTAATGAAGTTTACTTGAATTTTGAAAGTAGTACTCCTTGCTTGGCGGACAAGCATTTCAACTACACCTCACTGATCGCATTCCACTGTCGGAGAGGCGTGAGCATGGTAAGTGTGCACCGCTCACAGTCTGGGGGCTGAGGCCTGGGTTAGCGAGCCACAGCTACAGGCCCAGAAAGCTTCGGAATTAAGGATGCCCGTATCGAACACGGATGCAGTCGTGTGGTACATCAGTGGGGTGCTGAGTAATTTAAAACCATTAATTTTTTAAAAAAGATTTTATGTGAGAGAGATTATGAGAGAGTCAGCGTGCACACAAGTTGGGGAGGGACAAGTGGGGAGGGGGAGAAGCAGACACCCCGCTGAGCGGGGAGCCCATGAGGGGCTTGATCTCTGGACCCTGGGATCATGACTTGAAACAAAGGCAGACACTTAACCGACCCAGTCACCGGGGTGCCCCAGAACCATTAATTTAACAATGAGTGAGCCCACACTGAATTAATGGGGCAGACTTTTCATAGCGAGGCTCGCTGGGATTTGAAAACGTGAAACACTTGAGCATAGGAGTGCTACTCAGGGTCTGCCAACATACAGAAATGTCAGCTTTCTTTTTCCTTTTTAAAAACTATAGCATTAGTGATATACTCTTATTGGGAACTCAGACTTTTGGCAGCTCTCGTCGTTCAGGATACGACCCAAGATTTAGAATTTAGCCAACAAAAGAAGGCCTCTTGGGAATCAAAATAGCTCTAAAAAAACTACGTGTGTTCCTTCTAAGGAGGTTATCGACTTCTGTTTTACATGCATTTAAAAATAACACAGTTTCCATCACGAGTACTGTTCTGTTACACAGAGTTTCTACATACGTTTTCTCTTGCTTTCTCTTTGTGAACAGGAGATAAATGGTAGGTTGTGGTCCCCATGTCACAGGGACTCAGCCTCTGGGTGTCCCCGCTGACTCACACGGCCCCGCAGTGGCCGCTGGGACCCCACCTTCTCTGGTGGTGAGCTCTTTGCCCCAGGCAGCCCAGCTTCCCAGCGCGGAGTCGGTGCTTCTGAAATTCAGAACACGCTGAGAACTTAGTCCTCTGACGCGAATGCATGGAGGCGGCTTAGGGTGTGCGTCCCACCTGATAAGAATATTCCCGCATTCTGCTGCAGAAATGTGAATGTGCATGATTATAGGACTGTGTGTGTGTGTGAGGGTGTGTTAGAGAGAGAGAGGAGGGATAGGAATATGTAGCTCGAATTGCCTCTTGAAATCCTGAAGACGATGAGCTGTAAGGCTTATCTGGCCCTAGAAGCTCTGGTAGCAGATTTTGGTTCTGGAATGTGTCCTGTGAATTCCCTAAGCGGACTTTCTGGTTTCTTGGCCTGTAGCAGGTTTGTCAGGCAAAGGGAGCTCTGGCTGTGACCGTGGTGGGAAGGGAGGGGGAGGAAGCAGACCATCACTGCCTTGGGCCTCTTTATCTGGTGGCTCACCCCACATCAGGGCCCTCGGATGTGTCCCTGTTCACAGACTGTCTGCTGGCAGTCAGGATAATCCTGAGTTACCGGGGTGCAGAGCTGTGATCAGTGAACCCCTTTTATCTCTGTCCGTGTGTCTGCGTGTGTTCCAGGCAGCTGTGAGCACACACCATAAGCCAGGGGCTTCCTCTGTAGAAGGGCTGCCCCGCTCTGCAGGACTTCATTCTTCACACAGGATTCTTCTGAGGATCCCCTGTCCCGAGGGGCGCTGGCTGTCTCGCCCTCCCACATGGAAAACGCCTAACGACTGAGCTCGAATCCTAACCGCGCGTGGTTGGTGGGGCATGGGGCGGGCGCCGGTTCTCAGAATGAGCCGTGTTCACGGGCTGTCAGATACAAGGCATCTTACATGAAATTTGTGCTCAAGTTTGGAAAGATCTTAAAGAGATTTGTTCCCCTTTCGGTTTTATTTTGAGCGGGAGTATTTTTCCACTGAAGTTTATAGAAAAACCGATTCTCAACAGCAGCTAAAAATGAAATTCCTGACCAGCCGCCCCGTCTGTTTTTGTGGCTATTGCTGGGCGAGGGAGAGCACAAACACAAACACAGTGACGCAGACTCCATGGCCTGGGTGCAGTCCGGCCGCGTGGTGTGCCCTCCGTGGAGGTCCTTGGTTTGTAGCAGTGGGGGAGACGCTGCCAGCGAGCAGGGCAGAGCGGTCGCCCCCCACTCTGCGGTGGCCGGGTCTCGCTGTCACATCCTGCTGGATCAGGACGGTTAAGGAGCCGGCAGTGTGGAGGACACGGAGACTCTGTCTCTAAGTGGAGGGCCCCTGGAGGTCGTGGGGGGACTCCTGGAGGTCATGGCGGGGGTTCCAGCTGTGTGGGCAGGACACCTGGCTATGCTGGGAGGGCCGGCCTGGTTCCTTGCAGCGGGTGGTGACTACGGCGCCTCCTGGAGGGGGGCCACTGCGGGTCACCCAGAGCACCTGGCTGTCTCCCGGCCACAGCCACGGCCCCGGAGGCAGGGGTCTCTTTCTGGTGCCAGCTGGGAGAGGAGAGCTGGTGAGGACGCTGGACTTGACCCACGTGGGTTTTCTTTCAAACAGGGAGCTCCCATGCTGCTGAGGACCAGTGACTGTGACTTTGTGTTTGGGTGGGAGACCCCGCTGGTCTGTCCCGACGAAGTGAAGGTGGACGGCTGCTCCCTGACGGATGAGCAGCTACGTTACAGCTTTAACCTGTCCAGCCTCTCCAAAACCACGTTCAAGGTAACCCCGCTCAGCTAGAGCTCTCGCTGATCTCGGGACACGGCCGCCTGATTCTTTGTGTTGTAGGGGGTGGGCGCCTGTGACCACTGAAGCACAGTACATGGAGGGGCAGTGGGCTTCGCCCCGCCCTGGACACCCAGGACCAGCTTGTGATCAGCTTGTGATCTAGAATCTACAGATTCTAGACTGTGCAGCGGATAAGGCCCAACTAGCGCTGGAGTCATGTCCCATGGCTCAGAGGTTTGCTCCTTAGGGCTTTGTAAGGGTTAAATGATGCAGTGGAGGTCAGGAGGCTGCTTGGGGACGTGCATGTGACCGTGTACCTCATGGGGGCAGGGCCAGGTCTGGTACACCCAGCAGAGGCTGTAAGTCACACCCTCTGTCTCCTGCCAACTTGGCTGGAAGATGCAGACGCAGCTCTTTGTTGAGCTCGGAGGGAACGGTGGATGGAGGGAGCTCGGACTTCCCCTCACCTGAGATGCAGCTGGGGGGGCTTATCTATCTGGCTTGTGTGTCATGGACTGTTTGTGGTATCGGTGAGGCCCTGGGCATCTTGAGTTACTGGTGTTGGAGGCTCCTTCGCCTTGGGGCCTGTGATCGAGATGTTACTGGGTTATGCACCTTGGACCATGCCCACCAGACGCCGGCACCTCCTGGGGTATGGTAGCTAGTGAGTAGTGAGCCCCAATGCTCGTGCCCTGGCTCCTGTGATGGAGAGCTCACGCAGGTGTGACAGGTGTGCAGGTGTGAGCAGAGGGTGGGGCCAGCGCGGAAGGCACGCTGCATGCTCATGTATGCTGTGTCTGCTCTCTGGTCATCAGCTCGGTCCTCAGCACCCCCGTGTTAACAGGTGGGGAGCCTGGGCTGAGGCCTGGCTGTCAAGCCCAGCCAGCAGTGTGTGCTACGGCCGCTAGGGGCTGGGAGGACGAAGAAGGCTGGGCTTGTGGGCGGACGGAGGTGCAGATCCTTCCAGTGGCCAGAGGGAAATGCCCCGACGGTGGGTAAGGCAATGCCCTCTGGAGGAAGGTCAGGATTGGAGAGCAGGAAGGGCGCCCCGAGACACCCGTGCACAGCCCCGAGGCGGCCCCTGCTTTCCTGCAGGGATGCACCTCCCTGCAGTGATGGCTCTCCTCCATGGCGAGACCCACTGACACCTGCGCGTGCTGTTGTCTGTCCAGGTGACTCGAGACTCACGCACCTACAGCATTGGGGTGTGCACTGCGGCGGCAGGCCTGGATGAAGGAGGCTGTAAGGACGGAGGTGTCTGCCTGCTTTCCGGAAGCAAGGGGGCATCTTTTGGACGGTTGGCATCCATGAGGCTGGATTACAGGCACCAGGATGAAGCTGTCATCTTAAGTTATGCCAATGGAGATAATTGTCCTCCAGGTAAATCTTGGGAACAAGATGCGTTTTATGTTCCCGGTGAGTGTGGTGTTAGACCCGGCCACAGGGGGAAACGGAGGCATGGAGATGTGGGTGCCGTGAATGCGGACGCCGGGCTTGGACCCAGCAGCGTTCCGTCCATGCAGCCCTGAGTGTGTGTTCGGGCTCGACACGTCCTGGCCTATGAGCTGCTAGTCACATTGTGACATGGGCCGGCGTCTTGATGTTGGCTTAGGGTGGTGGCTTCCGGATGGGATCCTTTTGAGCCTTCCTAGGTGACGTGCCCAGCAGGGAAAGCATGGCCGGGGTTGTGCTGGTAATCAGGGTTACATAGATGTTCTTCTTTCTTCCAGAAACTGAGGAAGGTGACCCCTGTGTGTTCCCCTTCATATTCAATGGAAAGAGCTACGAGGAGTGTGTTCTGGAGGGCAGGGCGAGGCTTTGGTGCTCCACCACCGCTAACTACGACAGAGACCACGAGTGGGGCTTCTGCAGACACTGTACGTAGAGGGGCATGCGTCTGGGCTCGGGCTGCCACTTGGCCGGCGTCCTCCGCACGCTGGCTTTGTGCTCAGACTTCCATGGATGTCTGGGTTAATTCTGCCGCGTGTAGTTTTTCCATGTCAGGCTTGTTTTCTGTAGAGAAAGGACATCTCGGATGGCTCGATGGGATGTGTTAACATGACTGCGTACGTAGACTGAAGTAGGGCAAGGCTGAGAGACCGAGGCCAGGGGGCCACCAGGGCCCATCCTGTAACTCAGGCGGTGTATGTCCTCATGGCGCGGCGCCACCGAGTCCCGGTCATGGGGCTGCGGGGTGGCACGGGCATCGGCAGGACTGGTGGCAGGCTCGTTGGCCAGCTGCCTGCTGTGTGGTGGGCACGGGCCAGGGTTTTGGGCTGAGCCGGGCTGCGTACCGTTCGGAGACACTTGGAGACCAGGGCTGTGAGCCAGTCCTGCTCACATGTGGCACAAATGGATGTTTGTGCTCAAGAAACGTGACGAGGAAATACACAAAAAACTATTTAATTCTTGTGAACAATCAGGGAGCAAGAGGAGTTAAAGAAATTCTAAGTGTTAAACGTCCAGGGGCTATTGTAGTTCTGCTTTGAGGCTGATGATGGCAGTGCTTCGGGTCTGTTGGATGGCGCTCGGCGTTTTAGGTAACTACAGAGACCTTACTGTGGCTCTGTTTCCCGTCCTCATTCACGTGTGACCAGATGGTGAATACCCGTCCACGAGGGACTGAGCCATTGCCGTGGGGCCATTCAGAAACCCAGGAGGAGACAGACACAGGGCCCTGAGGGGCCTTGGTCTGTTTCGGGTCAGGGGGTGTGAATGAGACAGCCGAGCTCGGGTGGGGGAGCTGGCGGGGGACCGGGCTGCGACCTGACTTTTCCCTGCGCTGCTCCCCAGCAAACAGCCACCGGATGTCCGCGATCATCTTCAAGTGCGACGAGGATGCGGATGTCGGCAGGCCACAGGTCTTCAGTGAAGTTCGTGGCTGTGAGGTGACATTTGAGTGGAAAACAAAAGTTGTCTGTCCTCCAAAGAAGATGGAGTGCAAATTCATCCAGAAGCACAAAACCTACGACTTGCGGCTGCTGTCCTCGCTCACCGGCTCTTGGTTCTTTGTCCACGAAGGAGTCTCGTGAGTACCTGCCACCACAGCCTGACTGTGGCGGGCTCTTGGTGGCCCGCTTCCATGTCCCTGCAGAGCTGAGGTGCCACGTAAACCCGGTGCTCGCGGCGGCTTGAGAGCCCCGGTCCAGTGCCGGCTGGGCCTGGTGCCCAGAGCTGGGTGTGAAGGCAGAGGTGGACGGAGAGGGGCCTTTGAAACTAGAAGCTGGTGGTCCGTGTGTGACAGAGTGCGTCTTGAGGAGCGTTGTGCTCATGAGGGGCTCCTGTCTGCTGCTGGGTGTTGGTGGGGGGGACGTTGACTTTTCCAGCGCTTGGGCACGGACCACATAGGCTGTGCGGGTCTGAGGCTCGTGGGGCTGTGGCGGCCACTCCGTGACTCCACCAGGGGCCCTCCGATCAGGAGTCCTCAGAGTGGGGCGGGGGCGTGGACTTGGAGGACTTTGGTCCTAAGGTCAGCAGCTTGCTCGGACTGGAGCATTGCGGGTCCCAGTTCAAGCCGTTCTAAACGACACCGCCTCCGGGTTCACCCCACCCGCCTGGGTGACACGCTGCCTTCTTCAGTAACCAACTACTCCGGGACCTTCCTTGGAAAGTCTGTTTTGGTGCCGCTGCGTTCGGAGGGGGCGTGGAATGCTTGGTTATCAGAACAGTTCCTGTTTGTGAAAGTGATGGCCAGAGCCGCACCCCCGTGCGTAGGGCAGACTGACCTTGCAGCCCCTCCCCCATCTCTGTGTTGTTCCACAGGTACTACATAAACCTCTGTCAGAAAATATATAAAGGGCCTCTTGACTGCTCTGACAGAGCCAGCATTTGCAAAAAGAGTGCATCTGGTGTCGTCCAGGTCTTGGGGCTCGTTCACACCCAGAAGCTGGACGTCTTAGGTAAGGCCCTGGGTCCTTGAGGTGCGTGACTATAGGTGTTGCTTCGGAGTTGGGAAGCTGAGAGCATCCTCCTATGGCCAGGAGGGTCAGCGCTGGCTTGAGTTTAAACTGCCACATACCATTCCCAATGACTGTTTCTCAAGCATTTTGTTAATTCCTGAACATTAGAGTAAGTACACTTTGTATTCCTAGAGATGGCAGGTCCTAGCAGGTGTGTGCAGAGGGGTCACCTGTCCGGGGAACTACCCTGAGAGGGTCACAGTGGCTAAGGTTCCTCTGGCTCCTTGCTTTAGCTCGGGCTCGAGCGCCGGAGTCTGCATACACATGCTCCAGCGTTGAGTTGGAAAAGTTGAACAGTTACGCAAGAACTTGGTAAACATAATTCAGAGGTACATTTTTGTAGCGTCTTAACAATTTAGAAAATACCGAAGCTCTTTTTAACGTGTTAGTAAAAATCTCATTTTGCAGTTGGTTGTTGAGTGAAAGATTCTTTCATTATTTATTTGAGAGAGAGTGAGTGAGCACACACGTGAGAGTGAGTGTGGCGGGGATGGGGAGAGGGAGAAGGAGAGAGAAAATCTATAACAGGCTTCATGCCCAGTGCAGCGCCCAACACAGGGCTTGATCTCACACCCCTGAGATCATGACCTGAACTGAAATTTAGAGTCAGACAACCGGACCGAGTCACCGAGACATCCCTGTCTTTCGTTATTTAAAAGGCAGATCTTTCTTAGGAACATCTGGGGTGTGTTTGGGGGACCAATAAAGAAAAACACTTTTACCTTGTTGGAGTAGAATGGGGTCCTGCATTGTTGTGACTGGAGTCTGCTCGAGCTGTTGGAGGGGAGACAGGGAATTCCGAGGGAGGCACCATCCCCATGGTGGAGCAGCTCGTCAGTCCCGTTGCCCCGAGTGGCCCTTCCAGCGCGCCGCTCACTGCTGTTGCCCACACGGCTCAGGATGAGGGTCGAGGGTGGCCTTCCGCTGCTCTCGTGGTTGTGTATGGACACTGGATCAACCCTTCCCTGACTTCCCATAGCCAGCTGGAAGAGGTTTGCAGAGTGAAGGCCTCAAGGAAGGTTTGGCCTGCAGGGATCGCCTAGTCCCCCGCACACCAGGGGCCTTACCCTTTGGCCCTCACAGGATGGCTGTGCAAGGCCAGAGCCCAGGGGCAGATGCCCGGGAAGGGCTGCAGCCATGTGGGTTGGAGAGAGGGACTCTTTGTTCCAGGAAGTCACCCTTATCTGCAGCTCTGCTTTCTGCCTAGCAGTTCTCACAGCACTGTGGGGGTGGGCTTGGGGTTAGAGTCCATGCCCCAGGTTGAGCAATGAGCTGGGGAAGGTCGAGCTGATGGCCGGGGAGTGTAGGATATCCATGGTAAGAGCTGTGTTGCTTTGGTTCCTGTGCTCCAGCAGTTTAAGGATTTCTCTTTAAAGCAGTAAAACTTCTTTCAAAATTTTGCACAGGAGCCTGATATTTAATTCATCCAGTACAGCTTTGAATTTGGGCAAGGCTAAGGGCCTGGGCCTTTGGCTGAGCAGTGCCCTGTGCCTTGACCTGTGTCCCAGGAAGAGTAAGTGGGAAGCCGGTACCAAGGCCTGTGTTTCCCCTACCACCCGTGTCTCAGAGGTGTGAGAGTCGGGGGCTGCGGGGTGTGTGCTGCTCCCGAGGCCCCCACCCTGTGCCCCTGAGCCAGGCTGGGCTCAGGCACCCCCGGATGGCTCCGGGCAGCCCCCTCACAGTAGCTGGAAGCAGCAGCACCATTGACCTGGCAGCCACGCAGGGTCTTGTGTGGGCCCATGTGCCTTGTGGACCCCGCACGTCAGGGCTGCGCGGTCTCTCGTCTGTGGTGTTTTCAGAAGTGGGAGAGTTAGACGTGGAGCCAGGACGCCGGAGAAAACCAGAGCTGTTCTGTTTCTGGTTTTCCTCTTTGTAGTTGGGAGGTCTAGCCCCTGGCCTGTGACTCTCAGGGTTCCCCGGGGTGGGGGTGTGTTGGAAAAGCATGTGCAACGACTCTAGAGTCCTACAGAACTGGAGCAGCTGTGACAGCTGCCACCGAGCGAGGCTCTTCTCTATGTGCCCACGGTGCTGGGCACTTCGGGCCGTGTTCCTCTCAGGCAGGCGAGGAGACACGCTCAACAGCCTAGAGTCAGGCCGCGAGTGCATGGGAGGGGACGGGGTGTGAACCCAGGTCTTCCCAGCCCTGCCGGGTGTGGTGCGGACCCAGAGCCGTCACCCAGCTTGGCCGTGCTCCGGACCCAAGAGTGCAGGCTTAGAAGTTGTGAGAGGGCCAAACGTTTGTTCTGTTTTGGCCTTTAACATAGATGCTGATTTCTGACACCGAAGCTTTTTATAACCAGAAATAACGTCACTTCTATCCCTTTATGTTTCAGATGACAAAGTCATTGTAACTTACTCGAAAGGTTATCAGTGTGGGGAGAATAAGACGGCATCTGCCGTCATAGAGCTGACCTGTGCGAAGACCGTGGGCAGACCGTCGTTCATGAGGTGAGAGGGTCGGGCCTGCAGGGGGAGCTGAGGAGAGTGTGGCCTGAGAGCTCACCCCATCTCTGCCCCTGGTTTTCACTTGCGGGCGTGCGGGCATGCTGGTGTGCAGTCGTGTGCGCAGGGAGAGGGTGTTTGTGCAGCCACTGAAATTTGGGGCCTGGGGAGGGGGCTGGGGCTGTTAATTGTCCTGTGGGGTATGGGGCTGCTCCGCACAGGGAGGGATTTCCTGGAAAAGGGGCGGGGACACAGGGTCACTTGACCAAAGCGACTTGTGAAGTGATGTTTCACTGGCCTCTGCCTTCAGTATCGTTGTGGAACCAAAGGAGCAGCGGTTGGTGCTGCCCAGGCCGGCTGTTCAAGCGGCCTGAGGCCCCCACGCAGGTGGGGCTGGTACCTGGGGTGCTCTTGGATCACCCTAGAATTTTCCAGGCAACTGGGCGTCTAGTGCTAGGAGCAGTTTGGCCAACAGAGGGAGCATATGAGCTGCTGTTTCCCAACGATTCTTTCAGAAGCTGGGCTGGAATTTCGGGGGAGACCCGGGAATTGTCCTAGGATTTCAATCAATGTAGGAGTCAGAAAAGCTTGGAAAATAAACTTCAAAACTTTGGGAGCAAGTTTTTCCAATTTTCAGATGTTGCACTGTTTCTTTTCCTTTCTTTTTTTTTTTTTTTTTTTTTAAATATTTATTTATCTGAGAGAGAATGGGATGGGGGCAGGGAGAAGCAGGCTTCCCGCTGAGCAGAGAGCCTGACAGGGAGCTCGATCCCGGGACCCCAACTGAGCGAAGGCTGATGCTTAACCAACCGAGCCACCCAGGCACGATGCCACGCTGTTTCTTAATAAAACAAAACTGTTAAACAGTTGCCTACTTTTTCACGTTGCCAATGTGCTGGGTTATCATCTTCCCAATTACGCTGTTGAGAAAAGTCGGTAGTAGCCGTTCCAGCCCAGAGCTGCTGGTGCCTACTATGGGGACGGGGAGGGTGGGGGACTTCCGTGGGGACCCGGGGCTCAGGACCACTTGGAGCCCTGGACGCCAGTCTTGCAGGCGTGAGCATCTGCGTGTGGCCGCGGCTGCCCGAAGCGTGGCTGGGCGTGACCGCCACCCTCGCTCGCTCCGCAGGTTCGACATCGACAGCTGCACTTACTACTTCAGCTGGGACTCTCGGGCTGCCTGCGCCGTGAAGCCCCAGGAGGTGCAGATGGTGAACGGCACCATCACCAACCCTGTAAACGGCAAGAGCTTTAGCCTTGGAGATATTTATTTTAAGTAAGTGGAACATTCTCCTTTTGCGCGCTGGAGTGTATTCAGAATTAAACCAGCAATTTAGATCTTTGCCCCGTGGCAGGGGGAGCTGCAGGGTAGATAGGCAGTGTGTGTCGGTTACTGTTTCTGGGTAGCTGTCGTATTTGGCTTCAGCCAAGGGAAAGCATTACTCACCTATTAAGTTTTAACACCAAAGATGGTGCATTCTAACAAGAATAAAAATAAAGTCGCTCCTCCTCCTCTCCTTCTGATAATCCCAGGGGTTGTCCGCCTGACCTCAGCGGCAGGCCACAGCTGCTGGCCATGCCTGGGGTGGGCTGTGGTGGGCACCGTGCGGGATGCTGCTCAGAGCGCAGGCTGGGAGGCAGGAAGAAGATGGCGTGGAAGTTGGCGCCCTCGGGTGTCTTCACAGGCTCCTAAGCCGGCCGAGCTAGGGAAGGGCCGTGGCCTGCAGGCCTGCACTTGGGCCTGGCTGTTTGGGTCTATCAGAAGTGGGTTTCTGGAGGGACTGGAGTCACTGCCGTCCTTTTTCTCTTCAGGCTGTTCAGTGCCTCTGGGGACATGAGAACAAATGGGGACAAGTACGTGTATGAAATCCAGCTTTCCTCCATCACAAGCTCCAGAAATCCTGCGTGCTCGGGTGCCAACATATGCCAGGTTAAACCAAACGACCAACACTTCAGTAGGAAAGTTGGAACTTCTGACAAAACCAAATACTACATTCAAGGTAATTGCTTTCCATCAGTGTTCCATGTTCATCTTCTTCAAAGGAGGGACTTTAAGAATTTCATGAAGAAACTCCCTTCTGTTGAAATCCCCAGTTTGAAAGCAGAAGCCTGATCTGAGTCTGTGTCCTGCTATGCAGTCATCAGAATGATTCAAAAGTACATGTAAGATGAGCATTTCACTGTAGGAAAAAGTCACCCCAGTTCACAGATAAGTGCCTGAAAACCAAAAACTTGGTCTCAAGCCAAGGTTGTGAGGTGGGGCGAAGGCAGAAGGTAAAGTGTGTGTGTCCAAGAATTGCCTTCAGTTTGCCTTTGTCGTGTTGCTTCTTCACTGGGCAACTTTAGATGTTACTACGGAAGAGTGAGAGACGTTACGTTTGTCAAAAGGTTGAAGAGAAAGGGGAGACACTCTTTACAAAGTTAAATGTGTTTAAAAACCCAGCTGGCTCTGTTGTAAAAAGAGCTCCTAAGAGATTCCCCGAGAGGAGAAGCAGCTGCTCCCCGAGTGGTAGGAGCCCAGATGTCCATGTGTCCACGCACAGACGCTGAGTGCCACTGTCCCTGCTCGTGGCCTTGCCCTGAAGTCCCAGCAGACGGACCCGCTAGGTCAGCCTGATGCGCTGTCTTGATTTCACATCATGGAGTAAACTCCCATGGTTCTCTGTTCCTTTCCAGTAATTCCGAGTTTGATTAACTCGGGTCACGTCTGCACGTGCATTTATTTATTCGTCATTCCTAAAACCCCTTTCAGACCTTGGCACTTTCAGTGTTCACCAACGCTAGAAAGTCAGTTTAGTTTTAAGACCACCTTTTGCATTTCATGAAGAAACGCAGTTTAAATCTCTTCCCGAGTCTCCTGTCATTCCAGAGGGCTAGAGTAGGAAGCCCGGAGCCCCGTCTCGCTGTGATGTGGAGCTGCCATTGGCTGCCCGTCAGCGTGGGGATGTGCGCCCACATGCCGGCCTGGTGGGGCGGTCCGTTCAGGTCATGCCTCAGCTGGTTATGACACGAACTCGTGGGGCCTTCCCGAGCCCAGCCCGCAGAGCCTGGGGCTCCGGGCTCCTTTCCATTCACAGGCGTGGCTGCCTCACACACTGAACGCCCTGGCCCTGCAGCAGTGGCGGACTGTGCACGTCGAGCCGCCAGCAGACTTCGGAGAGGGCAGCGTCCACCCATGGCTCGCTCCCTTCCGACACCAGCTGCGGGTTTCGGGGCGCTTCTGTCACTGCCCTGAGGTTTGATCATCTGTAGGACTCAGGACTCATTTGACCTGTTACAGTCACGGTTAAGGATGGAAACTGGCCACGGGAAGAGGCATCTAGGGTAGCGTCCGGAAGGGAGCCGGATGCTTCTATTGTCCTCCCTCTGTGGCGAGAGGATGGGTTCTGTTCCCAGCGCTGGTGTGTGACAGTGTGCATGGACTCTTTCCAACCAGGGCTGCTCACCAGTCCCCCAGTGTCCCAGGCTCCGTGTGGAGGCTTGTTCAGTGGGTTGGGTGGCGGGTCGCCCCCTGGGTCCATCTCCATTTCCAGAAGTGCTGATACCTCGTGGCCAGCCCCTGTTCTGAATCCCGCTGTTAGCTGAGGACAGAGCCTGACCTCTTCTGGAGCAAGGTTCAAGTCTTTCCTGCTCCCTGACGAGAGGCAGGGGCTCCGTAATGTGTGTCAGGAGGCCTATGAGAAAGCACACATGTGGGACTCTTGAAGAAGGACCTTTATCTCAGATTTTAAGTCCATGCAAACTTTTTACAGACCATGGAAAGGTGAAGTCGGGCCTTTATTGAAATATTGATGGTAACGTTGCCTGTGTTGTGTCTTCCTTTTTGACAGATGGTGATCTAGATGTGGTGTTTGCCTCGTCCTCTAAGTGTGGAAAGGATAAGACGAAGTCTGTGTCTTCCACCATCTTCTTCCACTGTGACCCTTTGGTGAAGGATGGGATCCCCGAGTTCAGCCACGAGACCGCCGACTGCCAGTACCTCTTCTCCTGGTACACCTCTGCTGTGTGTCCTCTCGGGTGAGTACGCTGTCCTGGCATGGGCGGGAGCCTCCTCGGTCACTTTGCCCTTGGGACGTGCACGTCCTAGCTGTACCCCAGCCGGCTCACTCAGAATGCAGCTCGAGCATCTGTCGGTGTGAGTTCTCCGCCCCCAGTGCTGTCCTGTGGGAATATTCTGGCATGTCTGAGAACCAGAGAGGCAGACCCACGTAGCCAGGACCCCGCTTCAGTGGCTCTCCAGGTCTTGTTCTTTCTGGTCCCCCCACACCCCCAGGGCCACCGTCTGCCCCTCCCAGTGCGTCGGCATCTGCCCACAAGCACACACGAGGCTGCAGCCCCCTCGTTCTTTCCGGCCTGCCCCGGCCGACAGTTCTCCTCACTGGCTCGCGGGAGGCGGCCGCTGTGGCTCCTCTGTGTTTCCCGCACATTTTTCCGTGTGCTCTAGTGCAGATTGTCATGGGGTAAATGTTCCTTCAGCTTGAACAAAGTATTGTCTATGTTTGAAGGAATGAGAACTTGTTCCACAGATTTTGAAAATCGGCCGTATGCCGGGTTCTCGTGGGAGTGTGCGTTTGAGTGCTGAGGACTCCCAGTGGGGGAAGGGCGGTTGGGGCTTCTGTGCGGCCTCGGGGAACCCCCCGCTTCTCGGCCCCACGGACTTTGTTCCTCCGCCCGGTCCACGGCCACGTTTAAAGGCCCTCACGTAGACACGTTACACGGTGCTTTCCTCTCGGATTTGTTTTCTTCCTGTTTCATCCGTGTCAGCTTCTCCCAGGAGCCTGCTGTTCTCTGCGCTGAGACTAAGATCGGGAAGAAAAGTTCTTGCCTTGTAGTTGTTTGCTTTGTGTCCCGGAGGAGGGTTCCTCTGCAGCCCGAGCTAGGGACAGCGGGGGAAGTTCCGGATCCCCTCTGTCTGGCCTCCAGTCAGCTTTCGCTTTTGAAAAGCGTCCGCTTTGTCCTGCGTTTTCCAGGAACATGGATGTAAGGCCAGTGTTAGCCAGTTTCTAAATGCCGGTGTTGTGTACACAACACGGGGCAGTTAAGACCCAGTAACGAGAAATTAACTGAAAATGGAGACACACTGGGACACTAAAGCACACTTTGGAGTAATTCCTGGCTCCCAGGAGCGCCCAGAAGTAGAAACGAGGGCACACTTGGAAGTGAGTGAGGCCGAGCGCCTCTCCTGTCAGAGCACCAGTGCGGCCGCGGGGCTGTCCCCGCCCAAGCAGATGGTGAAGGGGAACGCGGGGCTCCTCCTCCTCGTGGATGGGGAACAGCTGACTTGGCTCCGGCTGAACCCTGATCCGCATGGTTATCCGTACGTAGTCGGGCCATTGGCTGCCCTCTGACCCAACTCGAACCGAGTGGTTTTCTGAGTCTGTAGCATCTGTAGCCACCAGTTCACTGCACGTGTGGCCTGTTGCGGTGCCCTCGTTCCTCCTGAGCAGCCCAGAGGGTCCTGTCACGTTCCTCTCTGCCTTCTCGGGGGGGGGGGGGGGGGGGGGGGGGGGCGGGGGCAAGAATTGCCACCAGGGGTTCTGTCGCCGCCATGAGTGCCCACGGGACCAGGAGTGTCGAGTCAGTCCACAGACGTTTGGTTCTCTGAACAGAAAGGGAGGTCTGTCCTGGTGCTTCTGATTTTCTATCAGTTAATTTTTACTACTTCCTTGGTTAGGGTCCTGGACCAATCTTAGCTGCTGGAGTAGCAGGCGTGTTCATCCCTAGTCCTGTCTCCCGGGACGAGCAGCCTGGATAGATGGTGCCATGCCCCACGCTGTCCTGGGGGGAGACCCTCAACCCCCACGGTGCAGACACTGCGTCCCCAGACGAGATGCAGGGAGGGAGAGGCCTTCGGGCAGCAGGCGGCCACTGTTTGTCCCCAGAGAGGAGGGCTGTGGGTCCTGGGAGACCACTGGGGCCCCTTGTCCCTCTCGTCCACCTCACAGGTGCCTCTGTGCCCTGACAGTTGTCTGGTGGGATGAGCCAGGACTCCGGCTGCGGTCCTCTATCGCTGCTGTGCGCCGAGCGCCAGGCAGCGCCGTCCACCCGTGTGCTGGACTCCTGTCTAACCTCACTGTCCAGGGACTCAGTCACTGCCAATTTCTGCATCCTGGCTTGGGGACTGCGAGGGTTGTCGCTGGGGTGGCATGCCCCCAAGTGATGTGGCTTCCTTTCAGGGTGGGCCTCGATGGTGACGGTACAGGCGAGGACATGCCAGAGCACAAGGGGCTGTCGGAGCGAAGCCAGGCCGTCGGGGCGGTCCTCAGCCTGCTGCTGGTGGCGCTCACGGGCTGCCTGCTGACGCTGCTGCTTTACAAGAAGGAAAGGAGGTGAGGAGAGGGAGGCGGTGCAGGGTGAGGGGCTGTCCTGGGATCTGGGCCTGTGTGTGTGTGTGTGTGTGTTGACACTGTGGATGCAGTCTCTGAAGTTTTATTTCGTAAATGGCTACGTTTCTATGACAAGGCGTTCGATGTGACCGGCGCTGTGGAGCCTGACTCCGTGGAGCCCGATTCCGTGGAGCCTGTCTCAGGCGTATGAGCTGGGCTCTGGTGCTCCCATCACGGAGCAGGTGCTCGGGGTGCTCAGCCTGGCCCACTGGTTTCTAGGACGTCGGTCTCTGGTTGTGTCCAGAGATAGAAGATGAACACCTTTTTTTTTTTTTTTTTTTTTAACATATAATATATTTTTATCCCCAGGGGTACATGTCTGTGAATCGCCAGGTTTACACATTTCACAGCACTCACCATAGAGATGAACACCTTTTATGAGGACACTGTGTCCTGCTCAGCTGAGCCCGCTGCACTGTCTTCCTCCTCCTCCTCCCCTCCCCTTGCCAAAGTGAGCATTTGTGAGATGCGTGCCATGTGTGATGCCATCCTCTTGGCTCACCTTTCCTGGGTAAAAGGGCTCATCCCCGTGTGTGGCTGTCCACCCAGGAGATTGCCATGTCATGCACGGGTGAAGCCCAGAGCCCAAGAGCCCTGTGGTGTGACCATCCCCTGCGAGTGAGGGCTGGCGTCCGGAGTCCTGAGTGCAGCCATCCCACCCCGGAGAGGCTGGCAGGGGAACAAAGAATCAGGGCAGAGGGCTGGGTGTGAGCTGGTCTTGGGTTAGTCGTTTGGCACACATAATCTCAGTGCAGCCCGGGGAATATGTGGCCTTTTCATAGTCAACACGGGTCAGCGGAGGAGCACAAATATTAGGTAACTTGCCCTTGCTAGACCACTAGGAGGTAGAGCAGGGTTCAGATCTACTTCTGTCCCATTCCAGAGTGTTCTTTTCACTGAACTGGGTTATGGCCCCACTGCTGTGGGCTAAGTGGGCCTGTGCCGTGGAGGGCTGCGTCGCCGGGCTGCCGGCTTCTCTGTCGGGTGCGCGAGGGGCCGGGGCTGGGGCAGTGGGGCTCTGGCCCTGCCGCTTCCGCCCTGCAGCGGCTGTGCTTGCCCTGCAGGGAGCTGGTGGTGAGCAGGCTGACCCGCTGCTGCCGGAGGAGCGCCAGCGTGTCCTACAAGTACTCGAAGGTAACGTCCCGCCTTCCCCGCCCCCGTGCGCAGCTGGCCGGCGGTGCTGACCTCAGTCCGTGATAAGGAAAATGCCTTCATCGTCGGTTGTCCTACGAGAGGGAAAACATCATCCATTGTTTTTAACCCAAACCCCTATTTGTCCTTTTTTCCTTCAAGTTTTTCTCATTGTGGTTACAGCTTCAGTTGCTTCTGCTTTGTTGGTTATTTTAAAAAAATAAAAAAATAGTGAAAATTTTTGTGCCATCTGCCATTTGGATGGATGCTTTCAGATAACTTTCCCCCAAACGGGCATTACTTGGCTAAAGGCTCGAGGCTCATGATACCCTCGCCAAACCGCTTCCTAAAGGCTGATCTCCGACACGGTCGTGTCCCTCCTGTGGCTTCTCTTCGGGCTCGGCCCCGCCCGTCCATCCCTCTCCGACCCCCACTGACACCTGGCTTGGGTAGAGGCCGCTTTCCTGCCCTTGGCGACACTGTGTGCCTCGGTGGGGTCTCAGCCGTCGGTGACGGTCGCCAGCCCTCCCTTCCTCTCCTCGTGGGGAGCCTGGGAATGTGGGGGCTGCAGTGGGCAGAGGAGGGGGTCCCCGACTCCGGGTTAGGTCGTGGAAGGGAGGGCCACAGAGGAACAGAACGCAGCGGGGCCTCAGCTGGGCTCCAGGGTCCTGCTTTGTCTCTGGCAGGTGAACAAGGAGGAGGAGGCGGATGAGAATGAAACGGAGTGGTTGATGGAGGAGATCCAGGTGCCGACCCCGAGGCCCGGGAAGGAAGGACAGGAAAACGGCCACATTACCACGAAGTCTGTGAAGGCCGAAGCCCTTACCTCCCTGCATGGGGACGAGCAGGACAGTGAGGATGAGGTTCTGACCATCCCAGAGGTGAAGGTGCACTCGGGCAGAGGGACTGGGGCTGCGGGTGTGCCGCACGGGAGAGTCCCGCAGAGGAGTGGGCTTCGGGAGAGCGCTGAGGGTGCTGGGGTGCTGGCGAGAGGGGACCGGGCCCGCAGAGGGAAGCCCAGGCCTGCGCCGCCCAAGACCGTGAACTCCGGCAGCCTGGCGTCCTTCCATGATGACAGTGACGAGGACCTCTTACACATCTAGTCTCCTGCGCCTCCAGGAGACGTGGGTCCGGCGTCGCCAGGCACTTCCAACCAAATAAGACTTCAGCTCGATGATGCTTCTATCATTTTTGCCTTTAACAAAAACTGTTTCAAAAGGGAAGAGTTTTTGTGATGGGGGAGAGAGTGAGGAGGTCAGGTTTACAGTCCTTGGAACAAGGCTCTGCTCCTGTCACTGGGGGCAGAGCCGGGGCCCTGGGTTTTGTCCCCAGCCCTCAAATAAAAGCGTGGCAGCCGTGCACGTCATATTATGTGCCCGGGCCACACGCGTCTTGGAACCGAGGGCTCTGTATTTGAGAAAAACCCTTGCTGCTTTAGGCCCTGTAGGGTTTTGACCATTATATTTTAGCATTTAATTCTCTCCTCCTATTTATTGACTTTGACAATTACTCAGGTTTGCGAAAAAGGAAAAAAAAAAAGAAAAAAAAAAAAAGAAAAAAAAAACCCAAAAGAAAAAAAAAACCCAACCCAACAGTCTTTTTCCTGCCGGCTGGGGTCCCGTCGTGGTTCATCCGCTGTCCGGGGGAGGAGCTGTCGGTGTGCTAGGAAGGTTCTGTAGGAGATTTTGAGCTGGTCAATCATGTAGCCTCTAAGTTAGAATGCTCCATCCTGTCCTTCCTCTTTGCTTCCTGATTCTGAGGGGAAGGCGCACGTGTGGGCACACCCACGCGCGGGGCTCCCCGAGTGCCTAGGCTTGGCAGGGTCCGCCTGTTCTCGGCCTGTGGTCCGTGACGGCGACAGCTTTTTTCATGACATCCTCGATCCTAGGTGCACAGGACACGTGTATCAGTATTTCTTTCACCAGCTGGTGAATTCACAACCCACCCAAAGATTGATGATTTTCGTGTGTGTGTGAGGATGGAGTTGAGATGTCAGAGAAAATATCTTTTTTCCAGATTTGGGATATAGGTCTCACCTCTTCAGGTTCTCATGATACCACCTTTAACTGTGCTTATTTTTTTAAGAAAAAAAAAAAAAAGTGTTTATCAACCATTCGACCTATAAGAAGCCTTAATTTGCACAGTGCGTGACTTCATGGAAATGGCATGAAAGCCGATGGGCCAGCATCTCGCCCTAGCATTGCACTTGGGATTCCTGCTCTGGGGGTGCTGGGTCGGCCTCTCAGCGCTGCAGGACGGGAGGGCAGGAGCACTGTCCTTCCCTGGCTGTTGGCACCTTTCTTGGAGTGTTTAATGAATGACTTTTCTCGGATTATAGAATTGTATATAGACCCCGCGGCATTCGTGTACTGAAAAGCTGCCCTCGGTTTGTACTCAGTTTGGCTGGCTAGTTTGATTTCAACATGAGTGTATTTTTTAAAGTTGATTTCTTTCCTCATTTTTTTTTCAATCAAATTTACTGTAATATAAAGTATTCAACAATTTCAATAAAAGATAAATTATTTGTCGGGTGTTACTGCTTTTTCCCCCTCGATGGCGAAATGTTGCCGAGCCCGCTCCCATGTCTGCCCTTGTGTTCTGTGAAGTTCCCGAAGAGGTCTGGGTTTGGGTTTTGGTGGCGCGGTGCTCGCTGTCTTAAGAGCTTGACCATCGCTGCCCTGGCCTCCACAGACCTCACCGTCCTCACCAGCTGTTGCTACAGGTAGTTTTAGGAAAATGGGCCCTGACAGCAGATGTTTTCAGAGAATTGGTTTTTTTGGTAAGAGCACAACCCTCATGCTTCGTTTCCTTGAGCCAACTTTCTGATGCCCTATTGTTGGAGACTGTCCAAGAGCAGTGGAGAGGTAGAGTTGTGGGGAGGTAAGCACAGTGTAGGCAAGTGCGTGTCGAGGAAATCCATGGTACGGTGGAAATCTGCTCTCACTAGAACACTTAAAACCATTTGAAACTAGTTCTACGCCAACCACTGAAATTGCACAGTGCACACGAGGGCCCTTTAGAAGGGCTGACTTCCGTCCGGGCATTCAAAACATCTTGCGGAATCATGCAGTCCTTCATGTGAGTGCACTGATGGGCCTGGAGGACTCAACTAAGTCTCTTTTTGGGGCTCAGGTCACGAGGGAATACTGAGCGTGTTGGGGGCAGGTGGTGTGGACGAGGTGAGGTTTAAAGAAACCCCCTTTACCAGCTTCTGAAGAACACCCATGACTTAGGTGCACTCACACGACTTGCTTCTCCAGGTGGACTTCATTGACTTGGGGTTAGCCTTCCCCTCGAACTAGCCTTGCCGTGTGGCCGGGGAGCATGGGGTGAGCGAGGGATGCTGGCAGAGAGCCACACGTTGGGTGCTGTGGGCGTGGGGCTGGCCGCCCGGCTGGACTATCCGTGCACCTGTCCAGGCTCCGGTGGGGACGGCGATCCAGGCAGGTGGGGAGGTAAGGCTGGAGGGGGCCGGGACTCGAGGTGTCTCCTGAAAGTCCCAGTGAGCTGTGTGCACCTGCGCCGAAGACCTGTGAGAATGTGGAAGGGCAGAGTTGTAGCAGAAAGGACGGGATGTACGCTAATACCCGGTGGGCCGTGTGAGCCGCCCTGTGGCCCTGCACACCCTGGAGAGCCTCTCAGCTTGGAAGGAACGAAATAAAGACTTTTCTTAAAGATGGAGGGAAACGGGGCGCCTGGGGGGCTCAGTCCATTAAGCATCTGCCTTTGGCTGAGGTCATGATCCCAGAGTCGTGGGATCAGGCCCCCCCTCAGGCTCCCTGTTCAGTGGAGAGCCTGCTTCTCCCTCTCCCTCTGCCTCAGCTCCCCCTGATTGTGCCGTCTCTCTGTCAAATAAATACAAAAAATCAAGAAGATGGAGTGAAAGAACAAAGCAAAGCTTGTGACTTGTTTCTCCTGTTCTTCACCTCTTAGTCTCTGTTGTGTGCTGACCAGTTCGCAAACCAAATTCAGTGAAGAATTACTTCTAATACTCTATTTTGATGCTGCGTTAGAGGGAAACCGGACTGAACACATGGTGCAGTTCGTCGTCACCCCTGGACAGGGCAAAAACCAGGGCCCTCGTCTGCGCACCCCACGGTGTGGGGTGACCTGGTGGCTGCTCTCAGCACCATCCTGGAGGAAGCGGTTTTGGGGAGCTGGCCGTGTGGGGTGCGTAGCTGGACACACTGCGGGGTGCGGTGCCCCAGAAAGCCCTGGTAGAAGGCAAGGGCCACGTCCCAGCAAACCTTGGGACCTTTGGCTGGAGACTTTTTTTCCTTTAATTTTGAGATAATCAGGACATACCGAAAGTTTGAACAAAGAGGACAAGGAACTTTTTTCCTTCTCAGTTGCTTTTTTTAGTTTATTCCAGCCCTGAGAGTTTCTCTCTTCTTTGTACTTCCATGGCCTTGACACGGGAGGTTGCCCTCCTCACCCTGCTTGGGGTCTGACACCCTGACAGGCCGCTGTCCCCATGGGCCGCCCCTCCCCCGCCCGGCCCTGGAGGATCCCTGTTGTGCTCTGCCCCACCTCGTGGCCTTAGCACTCTTGTTCAGGAAGCATGGGACAGAGACCTCAGGTGGGACAAAATCATACTTCAACGAGGAAGTTTTGTCATCATAGAGTGGTGCTTCCCAAAGTGTGCCCCGGGGAACCCTCGTTCCGTATGATTTTAGTCCGTGTTCTACAAAACCTGGAAAGGGACCGTGCCCAAGTCAGTTTGGAGGGTCCTAATTAGAGAGCCTTTCTTGCCACGAGACCTCTAGAGTCTTTAAAAGGAGGGCTGGCTGAAATTACGATAAAGGGTGCGGCCGGTGAATCTCCAAGAAAGGGTATGGTGCGCAGGGCTTTCGGAGTGTTTGTCAGTGTCCCCTGGGGGCGCCTGGTGGCCGGAGCCGGAACCCCGAGAGATGCTGTCACTGTGGACCACAGTTCTGTTGTTTTCAGGGGGGTCACAGGGAACGGGCTGGGGGGTGCTGTCTGAGAGACACGGAGGGCCCAAGAGCTGTGCCCTGTCTCAGAACCTGCTCTCCCTGAGGAAGCCCCTGCCATTTGTGCCCCCGCAACACCTCTCCCCCATCTGGGCCCAGTTCTCAAGCCGCTGACCGTGGCACTGACGTTGATGGGGGCTCTGTGGATACTGGCAAGCCTTTCTCTTCTCCACACATTGGAACAGTGAGTTGATGTTGTTAGGGGTCGAATCGTGTCCCCCCAGGTTCATGTGTGGAATGCTAAGCCCTCACACCTCAGGATGTGACCTTAGATGGTCTTTGCAGAAGTCCTCAAGTTAAAGAGGTCGGTGGACCCTGATCCACTAGGACTGGGGGAAAAAAGGGAAAATTTGGAGAGAGACAGATGTGCACAGAAAGAGGATGTGAAGACACAGGGAGGAGACGGCCTTCCGCAAGCCGGGGACAGAGGCCTGGAACACACCCTCCCCTCACTGCCCTGGGAAGGAAGCAATCCTACCTTGGTTCTGGAGTTTCGACCTTCGGGACTGGGACATAATACCTTCCCGCCTGGCCTGACTGCTTCATTACATAATCCAGGATCCGAGGCCCTGTCGTGCTCCTAGAGGGGCCAGACAGCCATCAGGCCCAGAAGGACCCGTGGCTGCGTCCAGGGCCGAGGCTGCGCTCCACCCCCACTCCCCGGGACCTGCGACGGACTCTGTGCCCGAGGGAGAATGAATGAGTGAATGTACGGGTGGTTTTGCGGGCTCCCTTGTGGGGATAGGGTGGGTGGGTCACTGAGAGCCAAACGGGTTCTCGTGGGCCAGGCTTGGACTCAGATACCTTCAAGACATGGGTGCAGGCTTCTGGGACTGGGCTGCCGGCACCCAGTTGGGAACAGAGCTGAGAACTGAGTCCAGCAGATGGTCTTGGCTCCTAACCCCACTCACCTGTGCTGACCAGTCCGTGCTTCCGGGACCCCAGCCGGCTGGTCACACCCGTGAACACTCGGTCCTCCGGGCTCTGGAGGCAGGAGAGTAAGAAGGAATATGCTAGGTGGCTCCCATTTGATATGTGTGTGGGAGAGATGGAGACAAGAAAATGGTCATGGGCACGCCAGGCACACACGCACCACTGGGTCAGGATGGTCCCAGTGCCTGGAGGGGGACACTGAGGGGGACACTGAGAGACAGGAGGCTCCTCCATCTGGCCATCTGGCTGAGCCCTGGGGCACAGCATCCTGCCTACAGCCTCCTGCATCAGTGGGTTTGGTGTGGGGAAAGCAGAGTCATCGGAGGGGCCCTTACGTCGGGGAGGAGCCTGCGGTCGCTGAGGAAGCCAACGCCTTTGATGACACAGTCGAGCCTCCCTGTGGCTCCCATGCTGGTTCCTCATTTCTGGCGGTTTCCAGACTCCTCAGTGCACTTGAACTGTCCCTTAAGGCCCTTAAAAGAAAGGTGCTGTCTGGGAGAAGGTGCTGGGGGTGAAAGCTGTGAGGAGAGGACACGGTAGTCCCTTCCTGGCAGCACAGAGAGGGACCCTGCAAACCCAGGGCTGGAGCCTGGGACAGCTATGGGGCCGAGGGGAGCACGGAGGAGGCCTGCCCGCGGGGTGGGGGGCACGGTGGTCGGTTGTGGTCCTCTGTTGCGTCTCCCCGTTGTAATTCTGATCCCTGAGAGGCCCCCGGCCTCCCCTCCATGCACCTGAACCAGGTACTGGGAGATGGGACAGGAAGGGGCCTGGTCTGAGCACGAGAGGGCATGCCAGGCGCTTGCCCAGACCCAGACCCAGACAGGCTGCTTTCTCCCCCGAGAGTGGACGCTGGGGAGGTGGGGACGGGGAAGGGCCTTGCTTCCACTGCAGGATGTGTTGAAAGCAGACCCTTTGCTCCTGGCTTCTTCTGCGGCAGAAGACCTGTGTGAGGGTGCCAGTGCATTTGTGTTACAAAAAGCCACTTGTTTTTCTTCCTGTGGAGGGAAACCCAGCTCTCCCCTCTCCTGTGTGTCTCCCTTGCTACTCAGCCAGGACATTTCGCTTCTGGTCACCAAACGTGTGGGATTTGCCCTCACGCCCAGCAACTCGGCTTGCATCCGTCCCCCCAGGAGAAGGGCTCAGTCCCATGAGACTGTCCCCCACTTCAGATGCCACTTGCAAACCGTCGGTCCCCAGGTGACCCATAATTCTGTCCGACTTGGATGCAAATCGGGGTTCCCTGACCTGTTCCCCACTGGTTTGCCAACCCGGCTTGCGGGACTCAGGGACACACTTAGATTTACCCGTTTACGAAAGGATATGACAAAGAACAGCGGAAGAGCCGGACCAAGAGCTAGGCAGGGCCAGGACTGGGAGGGTCCCAGGCCCAGGAGCGTCTGCAGCCGTGGGGCAGGGCGCGCCCTCCTTCCCGTGTGAGCGTGTTCACCAGCCCGGCCGCTCTGCAGGCCCTGCACTCTTGGGGTTCTTCGAGAGGATTGACAGGGACCGTGAGCTCTATCTTCAGCCCTTCTTCCTGCTCAAGAGAACAGGGATGGCCTGAAAGTTCCAAACTTCTGTGCATGGCGTGGTCAGTCCTGTGACCAGGAACCATCCAGGAGCCATCTGGAGTCACCTCATTAGAACAAAGGACATGCCTGTCACCCAGGAAATTACAAGAGTTTCAGGAGTTCTGGGCAGAGACCTGGACACATTCCCTGTGATCTCACGCGAGTAGGAGGAACTGCCTTTCAGCTGGGAGCGAGGGAGGTCCTGCTCTGGGGGAGGTTTGCCCCCGCCCTCCTCCTTCCTGCTCTCCCAGCCAGGGCTCAGCCCTCTGGCAGCAGCCCCAGGTGGCAGGGGAACGTCAGAGCCGCAACCCCCTGACATGGTCCCTGCTTTGTACCAAAGCACCCGGGATAGCCCTGGGCTGGAGGCCGGCTCCGAGCGCCCAGAGTCCAGAAACACAAGGGCACCCCTGGCACTGGGAGCATCACTACCTGCCTCTCGTGGGTGCAGGGGGAGCGACCTGTCCTTGTCTGTGTCCTCCCAGGGCGGAGATGGGGGCCCGGAGAAGGTATTTCCTGTCTGACGGCATGTTGATGTCCTCTGTCAGCAGCTCCGCTCGAGGCTCCTGGGGTCCCGCCCTGTGCCTAGAAGGCCCCCTGGTCCCAGCATCCTGCGTGTCGGGTGGTCTTACAAGCCAGCAGCTGGGAGCTGCCCGGGAAATGATCAGGTGATGATGCTGGTGGAGTCCCACAGGGCTCTGGAAAGTGGGCTGTCCCCTGTCGGGGTGAGGATATGAGGAAATGGGCTTGTTTGGGGACCCTGGCTCCCCTGCACCCACGTGCCCAGGCTGAAGGACTGGCCAGCCAGAATGCCACAGGCTGCTTCTCCGTTCAGCCCGTGGCCCCACCCACAGCGAAGTCGCTGCTCCCAGGAGCCCACGGTATCCCTCCCCTGTACTGCTGCGCAGCCACATGGCCACGACACTAGCCGCAGAAGGCCACACACTCTTGTCTCTGGTTTCTGGGGGGCAGGAGGGCGGCCGCAGTGCAGCTGGACCCTCCACAGTCTGGGGAAAGATCCGCTTCTGAGCCCACATAGTCTCTGCTCTGTAGGCCCAAGGGTCTCCGTCGGCCGGGGTGCCCCATGGCCCTGTGGACTACCCCACAGGGCCACGTGCTCCAGCAAAGCCAGCAGTGGGGGGACAGACGCCCAGCAGGGCGGCTGTTCCACTGGACGTGATGTAATCCCACGAGAGTGTGGCCACGTTTGTGGGATTTCACAGGGACAAGCCAGTCTCAGGAGGCGAGCACCAGGAGGTAGGGTCATCGGGGGCCACCTTCCCCTCCCTGCCCGCCACACCCTTCCTGCCTTTCCTCACCTTCTGCTTGTCCAACCCCCTGCCGCCGTCCAGCCCCACCATGCTGTCAACCCACTAGAGGTAAGGGGCACCGCAAGGCTGAGGGGCCGGCTTGGGGGGGCTCCCCTAGAGCCCTCTGCCTGAGCCGTCCCTTTGTGAGTCTGTGCCCCCCCCAAACTGCGAGCCGCGTGGGGGTAGGGGCTGCCCGTCTCTGTGTCCCAGGGCCTGGTGCTGCTTGAGACGCAGAGGGACCCCGCAGGTGTTTGTCGAGGGAGCAAAAGCGCTAACGCGTGAGTTGCCGAACCAAGGGCAGGTTAATAAATTAAGGCATGTTGCTCCAGAGCAGAGCAAGGTTCAAGTTCAATGACGGTGTGAATTTGGGACGTTGCCGCTAGCTCCCTAAGCCTCTGTTTTCCCAGCTGTGCAGTGGAGAGAGGGATAGCACCTCCCGCAAAAGGCCATCGCGAGTTGTTAGAGAACCCATGTTGGAGCCCTGAACTGGCGGTCGATGGCCCTTGTCACCTGGCTGACGGCTGGGTCTTTGGCCTGCGCTCGTTCACTGCTCCCTTTCCCACAGGATGCCAGCCTGCAGAGTCCTCAGCAGCAAATGGGACCCGTGCTCAGCAGAGGGGTGCTCGTGACCAGAGGCACAGCAGGGGTGGGGGGCTCCGAGTGGGGGCCTCAGGCCGGCTAGCGAGTGGGAGTGCGAGCTGCCTGATTATGCAGACTCCGCTGCTGTCAGGGGTCAGTTTGCGGTCTTTGATTGAGCGGGGAGGAGGGGGAGGGTGGGGGTTATAAAAAGAAGTGTTTGACTAGGTAATCTCTCTGGAGGAGCCCTGCAGAGGCCTCCGGGGTGAGTGGGGGGAGGGTGGAGGAGGGCGGGTTACCCAGGGGCCTCTCCCTCTCTCGTCTCTGGGAGGGAGCTCTGACTCCAGAGAATTCGAACCTCTGCCTAGCTGACTTGCTTCCCAGCCAAGCCATGTGGCCGGTCACGCTCCTGCCTTCCGCCCTTGCCCGACACAGGCCGCGGGGGTGAAAGATTGCTTCCAGTTGGTCGGCTTCCAGGCCGAGCGTGCTCGGACGGTGGTGTGCTCTCCAACCAGCCCACGGCCCAGAAGTGCGCACGGAACCTTGGCCCCGGCCATCCGGGCAGCCCAGGCAGTCTGGCCAAGGCGATGAAGGTGCTGGCCCCGTTATGCTCACCGTGGATGATGTTCTGGAGCAGGTCGGCGAGTTTGGCTGGTTCCAGAAGCAAGCCTTCCTAACCCTGTGCCTGCTCTCCGCTGCCTTCGCCCCCATCTACGTGGGCATCGTCTTCCTGGCTTTCACCCCAGATCACCGCTGCCTGAGCCCCGGGGTGGCTGAGCTGAGCCAGCGATGCGGCTGGAGCCTGGCAGAGGAGCTGAACTACACGGTGCCCGGCCCGGGGGCCACCGGCGAGGACTTCCCCCGCCACTGCCGAGGCTACGAGGTGGACTGGAACCAGAGCGGCCTCAGCTGCGTGGACCCGCTGGCCGGCCTGGCCGCCAATAGGAGTCACCTGCCGCTGGGGCCCTGTCGGCACGGCTGGGTGTACGACACGCCCGGCTTGTCCATCGTGACCGAGGTAAGGGCAAGCCCCGGGTCTGGGGGAGCAGGTGGATTTTAGGAGCAGGGAGGAAACACACAACAAATCCTAGGGGGTTTGGTTTCACATCAGGTTAGAGGGAGGAGAGTTCTATCCACTGAGCACTTAGGACACTTCTGGCTCTGTGCTGGGCACTCTGCATCCTTCCACCATCTGGTCCCCTACGGACGCTGGCCGCTAGAGGGGCAGGTGGAGGTCAGGGAGCCCTTTGCAAGCCAGGCTGGATTGTTGAACACGGGTCTACGGGGAGACGGGTTTTCCTCTTCTTTCTGCCCTGCTGGCTTCTCCAAGAGCCCGTAGAATTCACTTGGGGTGCCGTTAGAATGGTGGGTCCCCCTCCTTCACGCGTGTGACAGCTACGGGCCCTCTGGGGTGGTTTGGAAGCCGGAGTCAGGCTGTTTTAGTCCCGGCCGTGCTCCAGATCTGCTGGGCATCCCTGAGGATGTTACCCAGCGTCACGGAGGTACAGGTATATCCGCTTCCCACAGGGTCAGTGGGTTCAGCTGTGGGTGGCGGACCCGCTCCCGGCCTGCAGGAGGGGCTGATGGGGTCAAAGGGCCTCGCTCGCAGAGTTCAGTGGGTCCTTTCTGTGTTGTGCCTCGAGAATATTTTAGTCAAAGGCCACCTGATTTTTTTTCCTTTGCGGATCTTTTTGAAAGTGTCACCAAGCGTGGGCCCTTGGAAATTGGCATCAAGGTTGGTTGTTGAAGCCACAGACCAGAAGCTCTGCAGAGTTGCTCTGTTAGCAAAGCTTGGTTTGGGTGCTTACCTGAAACCGGAGGTAACTGAGTGGTTTTGGCATCAACACAGCCAAGGCTCTTACTGGAGGAAGAGGCTGTGTCCTCTCCTCTGGCCTGATCAGGTCCCTGCTGGGGGGGTCGGACTGGGAAGGGGACAGAACGGGAGTTTCCCCTTCAGGAGAAACAGGTGCAGGTGTGACTTGCTTTACCTGAAAACGCATGAACACCTGGTTTCCAAGGCTTCCTCTGGTGCCAGCATGTGCTAATTCGGGGACAGTGAGCTGTTAACGCTGATTCGAATTCAGGGCTCTGGGGAGGAGCGTGGGGGTGAAGGGTGTGACCCCTCCTTCTCCGCCGGAGTGCAGAGTCCTTATGGAAGGCTGCCAGAAGAAATGCAGGACACCGAGTTAAATTTGAATTTCAGATAAATGATAAACAATTTTTAAACATAATTATGTCCCAGATGTTACACAATGTTTGATGCTGATAACCGAGGCGGGAATACAAATGTTGCACGAAGACGTACTTACACTAAAAAAAAAATGTGTTGTTTATCTGAAATTCAGATTGGACCAGGTACCCTGGGTTTTCTTTCCTAAGCCTGGCAACTCGGCCTTCATGCCAGACGAGGAAGTTCGCTGTGGTTTCTGCAGAGGAGGAAGACAGTCCTAGTGGGACATTGGGAACTGTCTGGATGCGGGGTGCATCCCCAGAGGAGACACAGTCCTGGCCTGGGCTGGGGGGAAGGGCCCCAACTTGCCCGAGGGTTCTTGGTGGGAGGGGGGTGAGCAGGGCCACTGAGCCTGAGCCTGGACCACAGGAGAAGGAGGGGTTGGGGCTGCGGAGGAGCCGGGCAGGGTGGTGGCCAGGAGGGGTGGGGCAGCGGACACGGAGGGGCAGCGGGAGGGGGAGGGTCAGACGCAAGGGGGCCGAAAGAGCTCCAGAAATAGTGACTGTCTGTGGCAGCCCAGCTGGGCTCCCAGGAGACCCTAGATCTAAGCGCTGGCAAGGACTGAGGGGCTCCTGGCACTCTCATTCACGGGCGGAGTGTGCCCCGTGCCAGGCGGTGGGGGTGTGCCAGAGGCAGGGGCGCGGGGGCTCTAGGGTGGGAGAGGGCAGGAGCCCTCGGCAGCCCCCCACCCCCACGCCTTTAAACCCGCCTTGGCCTCTGTTTCTCCTCCTGCGCTGCCGCTTATTCTCAGGGGCTTTGCCTTCATGATGCCTTTCTGCAGGAATAATCTTTAACTCAGCCATGCCTTGGACGTTGGAACCTGCTTGAGGGGGGATGCTGAAGCACCCCTTTGCACATCCCAGCGGCGCTGCCCTTCCGAGCTCGGGGTGGGGCCTGGGGCTCCATCTGGGGAAGGAACATGCACGTTCCCTGACCTCTGAGTCCCATGTCCTTCCGGCTGCAGCCCCGCAGTGGGCTGGGGCCCCCGTCCTGGCTGGTTAGCTCCGTCTTCCCCGGCCTGTGAGTGTGAGCCGGAGAAAGGGCTCAGCCCCAGGTCACGGGAGGGCTCTGTCACCGTTCCCAAACACGTCTCATCCTAGAGATCTCCTGGCTTCTGGCCTGAGATCTGCTGAGACCGGATCCACAGCGGTCTGTGTTCTGACAAGGACTCTGGGGGATTCTCACGATCAGACGAGCTTGGAGAACACAGACTGTGTCTGAGACCCCAGACCCTAGCCCTGGCAGAACCCCAGTGGGAGCAGCGACCCATCCAGTGCCCCCCACTCCACACCACCCAAGGCTTTCCTGGGGTCTGGGCCTGTCTTCCCGGTATGCACAAATGTGCTGGGGGCAGTGGTTGGGTGTGAGCTGGGGGGGCACGAGGCATGGAAGGTGACCCTAGACACAGACCCTGAGCCTCGTGGGGGCACAGATCTCCACAGACAAGGCCAGATGCCCCTTCCTCCGGCTCCGTGAGCGCCCTGGTTTCTGTACAGTCTGGGGGACAAGACGGCACCCTGGGCATCTGAGGAAGGGGGGCAGGGACACCTTACAGACACGCTCATGACGAAGATTAGAGCGAAAGACACAAACTGGTGTCCAATGCAGTGTAAGTGGGATGTGGTCTTGGACAGGTGGGTAGAGGCTACGAGAAGACAGTGGGTGGTTGGAGAGGCAGACCCTGGGACAGCCAGATAACACCCAAGAGCGATCTGTCCCTCCGTTTCCTAATGGCAGGGCCCACTGCAGGCCGGGAAGATGGAAGATGGCAGAAGCTCTGCGGGGATGCTGTGCTTTCAGCTGAAGGGAGTGAATGTTTGGGTTTGGTAGAGGGAATGCCCACGTGCTGAGTGGTAGCCTGTGGTGCCTCCCAAAGCTGTGCCACTCCCAGGAGCCAACCCTGGGGTGCAGGCGGGGGTAGCAGGTCACAGGACAGGCTTGGGATTCATTTCTGAGTCAAGTGGTAACCCAGAGTGCTACCCAGATTTTATATTGAAAAGTGCTCATGTCAAGGAAGTAAGCAGCCAGTTAGAGGGACCCCCAGGCTGACGGAGCCCAGAGCCCTGGGGCCCTTAATGGTTGACCCCAGGGCCCGGGACTGGGGGTGGGGCGAAGGGGCTGGTTTTAACCAGCACCTGAAATATTTGCGGGCAGTGGGCTATAGTCAAACCTCTATTCTAAAGGGTAAAGTGTTTGTTATTTACCTAAACCCTATTCACAGGACTCCTCCTCTTCTGTGCTCACACCAGCTCTGTGAGTGGGACAGGACAGGGGCAATACACACGGTTCACACTGGGAAACTGAGGCCCGCAGTGGTGAAGTGACTTTCTTACTGTCACACATCTCCCAGCGTCATCTGGTAGGGGGAGCCATGAATCCGAAGTACTTAGAGCAGGACAGAGACAGGGAGAGAGGAAGGGTGTGCCCCAGGGCTGTGCCAAGAATGGGGATGATGTGAGGGCCCCAGCCGTGGAGCTCTACACCTTGCTTCTACCTTCTCTGCACCCCAGTGAGGAAGTGGGATGCTTCTCCTCCTCCTCTTCTTCCTTCCCCTCCTCTTCCTCCTTTTCCTCTTCTTCCTCCTCCTTGGGGTTGTCGGGGCTTCTCAGTGCCCAGGTGTGTGCCCCCTGCGGTGCAACTTCCCCTAAAACTCAACAGAGCCCTTCCCCAGGTGGGTCTGTCCTGCCTTTGCCCCTGGCTCCCTCCTGCCCTGTCCCTCCCCTCGCTGGCTCTGGGCGCAGTGCTCCCTCTGAGTCTCCGGCCAACCTGGGTCCTGAGCGCAAGACCCCAGTGCCCACACTGCTCTCACCAAGCCTGGCTTCTTGCCCGAGTGTCTTTGCTCAGCCCCTCCCGGGGCCACTCATGGCCACACCCCCCATGACAGAATCTCCAGGATCATCGCTGGACCTCACATAATTAAAAATATAATTAACAGGTACTTAATCGAGGGCTTTTGACCAGTTCTGAAAACGTGTTCGATTTATTTGGCTACATTTCTGTCTTTAGGAAATTGCTGTGCTATACTTCTTTTTAGAAGACCATCTGCTGGCCATGTTGTCTTTCAATAACCGACGGCCAAGGTCAAAGCTCTTGACAGTGGTGAGGGTAAAACAAAGATACTTGAGATATAGCGTAGCAGGTGAGATTCACCGGAAACCTGAAATTTGTTTTATGAAAATGTGGTAAGAAAAAAATGATGAGAAACCCTTGGGCCTATCACACTTCGGGGTAAACACTGATTTTGTCTGGAGAGAGGACGGAAGGGACACTTGGACTTATAAACCGTCTTGTGTTTCCGGCCCCTCCGACCATGGCGTGACCCGCAGTTTAACCTGGTGTGTGACGACTCTTGGAAGGTGGACCTCTTTCAGTCCTGCGTGAACCTGGGCTTCTTCCTGGGCTCTCTGGGTGTCGGCTACATTGCAGACCGGTACGTAAAGGCCAAGCCAACTGAACGCAGCGGCAATGCCATGAGGAGAATGGATCACAGGGGACAGTGGTGGGAGTGTCCAGCTGGTTGAAACCTACCGCAGATGCTGATGGAGAGAGACCTGGTAGCTAGAGCTTTGGAGTGGGGTAGGGTAGCAAGATGGAGTAAGGGTGGGGATTCAGGATGGACTTGGGGGGCCAAAACTCATGCATATTGTATAGTTGGGTGGTGGGCTGAGAGAAGACGGGGACAAAGCCAAGGTATACACATGCAGCCGTTGGGTGAGGTGAGGGTAGGGACAGACGGGGTTAGAAAAAGGCTTCAGTTGTGGGGGGAGGGGGTGGGGAGCCATCCTGAGTTTGGTCCTGTGCTAAGCATAGCCCAGGAGGCAAAGAAAAGATACCACATAGGGAGCTGGGTACGTGAGTTGTGCTCAGAAGAGCGGTTTGTGGGCGCCTGGGTGGCTCAGTGGGTTAAGCCGCTGCCTTCGGCTCAGGTCATGATCTCAGGTCCCTGGGATCGAGTCCCGCGTCGGGCTCTCTGCTCAGCAGGGAGCCTGCTTCCCTCTCTCTCCCTCCCTCTCTCTGCCTACCTCTCCATCTACTTGTGATCTCTCTCTGTCAAATAAATAAATAAAATCTTAAAAAAGAAGAGCGGTTTGTGCTAGAGATAAACATTTGGGATTTGTCAGCAGGAGCTGGTATTTAAAGCCGTCAACCATGGTTGAGATAAGCAGTGGAGCGCATAGAGGTTGTTAGGGAAGGAGTTGCTGGCAAAGGAGATGTAGGGGAAACGACAGGGAGGTAGAAAGACACCCACTGTCCCAGCATAGTGTGGAGTTATAGAACACAAGACGGGACTGGCCTGACGGGGAGGAGTGGCCCAGATCTGCAGACAAGGCACCCCACGACTACCAGGGACAAGGATGGTGTCAGGGGAAGGCTGAGGAGAAGCGAGAGAGGAGGAAGTAGAGTTTGGGTGCGTGGACAACCCTGTAAGGCAAGTGGGGTGGGAGGGACAGGGGACAGGCAAAGGGTCCAGGATGGGGGTGACCGCACCGCACCATGGAGGGCTTGAGGAACCAACGGGGCCGTGGAAGGGCTGGGTGCCAGGGGAGCAGGTGGAGCAGCCTTTGGTCGGAGGCACAGGAGAAGAGATGAAGGTGGATGCAGATGACATTAGTTCTGATTGTTTGGGGGTGACGGGTGTGAGCGTCCAACGGGAGGTTTCTACATTAGTGCAGGATGAGGATGTTTACTCGCTGGTGTGGGGCCGTGCTGGGCGGGAACATGGGGCTGGAGGTGAGGGGCAAGGAGTAGGGGATGTTGGGCCCGGGCTGGAGTCTAGGAGGCAGGGGGCAGGGAACGCCGAGGTTGCAGGGTGGGGAGATGTGGGGGTAGGGACCAGGTCGGGTGTGTGACCACACAGGAGGTTGACCCGCTGCTTCCTCGAGTAGCCACTGGAGTGTGGGATCAGGTTGGAAAGATGGAGTTAATGAAGCTCCCTACTGGGATGAAGAGTTAGCAAGTGATTTGCCCGTTTCATTCATGAAGAAAGGAAAGGGAAATAATCCTCAATTGTTATACCATGAGAACTGAATATTTTCCCAGAAAAGTTTTTGAGGCCGCTGATAAGGCTGGCATGTTAATAATAACGCAGTCTGCCGGGCGATGAGGGGGGCACCTGTGGGGACCTGCAGAGCCCTGGGGAGCAGCCCTCCCTGGCTGAGATGCCACATGCCTGAGAGCATAGGGATCCTGGCTTCCTCCTTACAGTGAGTTAATGAACCTCAAAAGGGCCACTGTTCCCTGAGGACCACACATTTGGGCCCTTGGTCGGGAGGCAGTCCTTCAGGACACAGTGACACATGCTTCCCGATCAAGACCCTCGCTGTCGCTTGGTGCCCATTGGACCCCAAATACTCAACACCCACCCCCACTACCCTGTCTCCTTGCCTCTGAAGGTTTGGCCGAAAATTATGTCTCTTGGCCACCACCCTCGTCGGTGCTGTGTTGGGCGTCCTCATGGCCGTGGCCCCGGACTACACGTCTCTGCTGCTCTTCCGCCTGCTGCAGGGGCTGGTCAGCAAGGGTAGCTGGACGTCCGGCTACATCCTGAGTAAGTGTCCCCCTGGGATGCCTTCCCACCGGGCAAGTGGAAGGGGAGGGAGCCAAAGGTGGAGGTGGGATTTAGGGGGAGAGGGTACGTTGGCAGGGTCTAGAGAAATTGTGCTAAGTCTAGTATGTGACAGCCTGTCTGACCGGGCAGGGCACTATGTGGGGATGGTCTCCCTCCCTCCCTCCCTCCCTCCCTCTCCCCTTCCCTTTCTCCTTCCTTCCTCCTTCCCTCCTTCTCTCCTTCTTCCCTTCCTCTCACGTTCCCTCCCTCCTCTCTCCTTCCCTCCCCTTCCCTTCCCTTCGTCTGCCTCAACTTCCTTCCCTCTCACCCTTCCTCCTTCTCACCTTCCTTCCCTCCCCCTTCCCTCCCACCCACCATCTGTCCCTCCTCTCTCCCTCCCTCCCTCCCTCCCTTCTACATTCCCCCACTCTCACCTTCCTTCCCTCTCACCTTCCTTCCCTCCCACCTTCCTTCCCTCCCACCTTCCCTCCTTCCCATATCCCCTCCCTCCCACATTCCTTCCTCCCTTGTTCCCTCCTTCCCTCCCTCCCTCCCTTCCCCAGAAGGCTTGTAGGTCACATACTCCCTGGGCCTCTGCTGGTGACTCACTGGTCTCCCTTATTGGCTTCTCTTCTCCCCATCCCTCAGTGTGGCAGGACCCAGGACTTTGTCCTCCCCGTCCCCAAACCTGCTCCACCTGCAGACCCCCACCCCAGCCCGCTGTCTGGCGGTCAGCATGGTCCGCACTTCTCTACTCCTGCTTCTGGCCCCTCAGGGGTCCTGCCGCTGGCTTTCCTTTCACAACACACCCGGGGCCACCATCTCTTCTCTGTTCCTGCCCCTGGATCCAGGCCAACACCATCGCTTCACCTCCACGTGGGTCCCTTGTCTCAACTCAGCAGTGGGCGTGGGAACATGTTGCCGCTTTGGGCACGGGCTCTCCTCCTCATGCGGCCCAAGCCAGCCTCTGTACGGGGCCCCCAGGATGGCTGCAGGTTCGGCCTCTTCCTGGAGATCCTCATCCTCAGTTGCCTCTGCCTGGAATTTCCCCCGTGAGGTTCACCCCCTGCTTTGCTCTCTGAGACACTGAGACCCCTTCACTCTCCAGCTCCCGATCCCCTCCCACCAGTTAACTTTCCGTTCCCCTGGGGCACAAAGTGCGTTCTGGCCTGGCACATGACTTGCTCATTTGCTGGCTGTGCCCTCTGCCCTCTCTCATGAAGATGTCGGGTTGTAAGGGCACGACTCTGCTGTGGGGGCTGAGGACACGCCCCGGACGTCTGGAGAGGTGCCGGGTCCCTGGTGGGAGATGCTTGTTAAGTGAATTACAGTCCCAGGGCCATGAGAAATGTCACAGCTCGGTCTGGAGCCTGTCGGGGCAAAGCTCTGGGGAGGAGGCAGGGCCCGTGTTCAGGTAGACTAAGCCCTAAAGCACCCGAAGGACAGTATAGACAGCAAAAGGGGGGATTAAAAAAGGAAGCACTGGAGAGAATCGGGACTGACTGCCAGGCTTGAGCTGAGGGACATTAACGGACAAGGGGAAGGAGCTGGGGTCAGGCGGGGGAGGTGGGCAAGGTGTGGGTGCTCGCCCGGAGGGAAGGAGGCCACGGGGAGCACAGGAACCCTGATGGTGACTCATGTCCTGTTTCAGTCACAGAGTTCGTGGGCCTGGGCTACCGGCGAATGGTGGCCATCCTCTACCAGACGGCCTTCACGGTGGGGCTCGTGCTGCTCTCCGGGCTGGCCTATGTCATCCCTCACTGGCGGTGGCTCCAGCTGGCTACCTCCCTGCCCACCTTCCTCTTCCTGCTCTACTACTGGTACGCGGGTCCTCCACGGGGGCCCTGCTCTCTCTCCACCCCTGGGACCACGCTTGGTGAACTCCCACTGCCCGGTGACCTTGGTGGCCAAGGGCCGTCCTCCAGTGGCCACGGTGACCTGTCACTCAGGCACAGGGCTACTCCCGCCCTTTGTGCCATTTGGGGTGTTCTAATATTACAGGATGGCCCCATTACGTGGGGGAGCTACCCTCAAACAGAAACTCTTCGAATTTGCATCCTCCTAGAGAGAAGGACAACGCTTCACGTCAGATGAGAAGGCACCTAGCCACAGAGCAGGCATTTGCTGTTCGTTGAATGAATGAATGAATAATGAATGAATGCATGAGAGTTCCTGGGGAATGTGTGCATTAAGCCGTTGTGAGACAAACCAGTCCCATGAGGTATTAATCTTACTAGTGGAGCCTTTGGCAGGGTCCCAAGGCATAGACAGCTGGACAGATGAGTTTTGAGTTTTGATTGTGGGGCAGGGAAGGGGTGTGCAGAGGGCTGTGGAGAGAATATCTCATCCTAGCACCCCTCATCACCATTCTAAGGACAAATTACCGTGGGTAGTGCCGAAGTAGACCCAGCCTCTAAACCAGGGCTCGCCGCCAGGAGCCGTATACCTGTGGTCAGGATGAGCCTGCTCTCTCCCCATCAGGGTGAAATCCAGGACTCCCCCGTGGGGCAGGATGCCCAGGCTGCGTCTCGCGGGCCCCGCCGATGGGCCTCAGCCTGAGTGTTTCCAGAAGACCTCATGCTAGAGATTCCCAATCTTCACGTTGTAACATCCTTGTCCCACAAGGGTCAGGGAGCACATGGAGCCTTGATTCTGTACCAGGAGTTTCCAGGGGGACGAGGGTGGCCAGTGGCTTGCAGAGAGTGGGACCCCTCCCCCATGAAATGAAGGTCACAGAGGAAAGCAGCCGTTCCCTTTTTGCCCCTAAATCTTAGCAGGTGGCACTGAGAGTGTGAGGGACCCACCCACAGAGCTCCTTTGTGGATCCCTGGGCTAGCACAGGATGACTCCAGACCCTCGTCCACTAGCTGCTTGAGGAATTACAGTCCCGAAGTGAGGAGGGTCGGTTTCCCAGAGCCATGGCCTCGCTCCAATCAGGCCTTCGCATCTGCACTCTGGAGGCGCCCACACGTAGTGACGATCCGTGTCCACAGGTGCGTGCCCGAGTCTCCCCGGTGGTTGTTGTCACAGAAGAGAAACTCTCAAGCGATAAAGATAATCGACCACATTGCCCAGAAGAACGGGAAATCGCCTCTCCCTGATCCCAAGGTGACAAAATAGCAAGGGGTTTCTCACATCACTGAACCTTGGGTTGGGTTTATGATTTATTTATTTACTTATTTTTTAGAGATTTTATTTATTTGAGAGAGAGAGTGATCAAGAAGGGGGGGGCACCAGCAGAGGTAGGGGCAGTGGGAGAGGGAAAAGCAGACTTCCCACTGCGCAGAGAGCCCGATACGGGGCTCGATCCCAGCACTCTGAGATCATGACCTGAGCTGAAGACAGATGCTTTACCCACTGAGCCACCCAGGTGTCCCTGGTGGTTTAGAAAATGCTTCTGGGGCTGCCTTGAGGAGCGGGAAGTCCCTGGAAGAACTTGGGGTGATGAGCACAGGAATGGGGGGTGGCTCTGAGGGCTTCTCCCGCTCCCCCAAGCTTGGACACCGCTGATGCTCTTACTCCCTCCTAGATGCTCTCTCTCGAAGAGGATGTCACCGAAAAGCTGAGCCCCTCTTTTGCAGACCTGTTCAGCACGCCACACCTGAGGAAGCACACCCTTATTCTGATGTACCTGTGGTAAGGGACCTTCTGGACCTTCCCCCGCACGGAATCAGGGTGCTTGCCAGAGTCCTGGGGTCTGAGTTAAAGGCAGTGGAACAATGCAGGTGGAAAAGGAGTTTTTAAATGAATTACAAACAGTCAGTGAGCTCATAGAAAGACATCTTTATTTCTCCCTTGAGGATGGAGTAATGAGGGAAAGACGGCATTCCAGTAAGAAGAGTGTGTGACGTGGGAGGGGTCAACAGCAAGATGAGGGAAATACGATGGAGGGACCCCAGGGCTGCCGCCCCTCTCACGGGTCTGTCTTCTGGGAACAGACATGTCTTGACGTGGCATGGGAAATGGGTGAGATTTCAGTGGCTCTCGGTGCTTCCAAAGATGCAGAGCCCTTCCTCACATCTAGGCACTTTAGAGACCCTGCGTGGGCAGAGCTATGCCTTTATTGCCCACTGATTACAAGACCCACTCACACATAGGACCTCACCCACGTACCCCGGCTCACCCCCAGGGTCTGCACCCCTCCCCAGGCTGCTTTCTTGCAGTCCCCTACCCTGTTCCTTCAGAGGACATCAGGCAGGCTCCCCACCCCCCAGGCTTTGTCCTTGACATGCGGGTGGTTCTTAGCAGTCGCTCCCCCAACCCCTGGGGCTCCCCCTTCATCTGGAGCCACTCTGCTCCTTGTGCAATTGTTTCTGCTTCCAGGAAGGTTTTACTAGAACCAAGGGTCCAAGCTAATAGCGTGATGCCTGGCACATGGTAACCTTGCAAATATTTGCTGAAGGTCGAATGAATAACCACAGTTCTATAGAACCCATCCGTGGTGCAAAAGGTGCCAGCCAGGCTGACCGTGCCCTCCCTTTGCCCCTACCAGTCACATGCGTGTCCCTGTGCTGGCCCCAGAGTCCTGCAGCCAGCCGCACGATGGTCCCAGGAGCCTCTGCAAACCCCAGCTGCCCGGTGCACTTCTGCCCCCCACTCCCTCCTCCCCTTTCCACTCACTGCCCCCACTGCCATCCCCTAATGCACTCTCTCCAGGGGGGAGGGGGAGGGGTGTGCTTTGGCCTCTCGGCTCTCACACTCCTGCACCCACTCCCCTGAACATTCTGCTCTGCAGAACTCCCCTGTCTACACCCTCCGCTGGCTTCCTAACCCACTGAGGATAAAACCAAATCCCTTTCCATGGCCTACCATGAGCCGACCCTGGACCCCCCTCCTACTGGCCTTCCCTCCACCTGCTCCTTCCCTCCCAGCTCTTTCCGGACCTGTGACTCCAGACAGCTCCCATTTCTCTGTGGCTCAGCTTCCTCGTCAGCAAATGGGGATCACGGCAGAACCTCCCTCGCCGGCATGTTGGCAGTTTCATGAGATAATTTGTGTAAAGGGCTTTGTAGAATGTGTCTAGTCCCACGGATGGCTGTTTTAACATGTACATGCAATTCATGGGCTCTGCCAAAAGATGGCAGCACT
>NW_019154146.1:7934854-7943032 GCF_002288905.1 Enhydra lutris kenyoni | reverse complement strand
CTGATCTCCCGCTACCTGAAGTAGTCTCAGCTGCTACTTCTCCGCCATCTTGACTCCTCCCCTTGTTAACTGGTTTTTGACTGGAAAACCAAGCTTAGACCTTCCTTTCTCTTAAAGCAATCCCTTTATTGGTACCAGGTGACTCTTCCCACTTAACTGGGACAAAGGGAGGGCATGGTGAGACCCTCGGAAGTTAGGAATGATTCAGGACTAGAAACAAGAGCATCACAATGTTTCTTGGTGTGCAGTTGTATAAAACAAGGGAGTATATTGATGAGAAATATCAGTTGTGATCTGTTTTAGAGCCAAGAGGCAATTTACATGCTGGGACAAGAGCACAACTTCTTATCAGCCAAAATCTCTTCTCAAACTGTAAATACCAATATAATGATCAAATGTTTCTATCCTCCAAAATTACGTAATGTCACCAAAAAATGACCCATGGAACTCTCTAAAACCTTCTGGAGTGAATTAGCCAGTCCCTATCAGTGTCTGAGCCATATTCGGTACCCCTGCTATTCCTCTCTGGAATGCGCATGGAGGGGTCCTGCGGCGGGCTGCAGGGTGGAGGAGAGAGGGGGAGACGTGCTGTTAATGACAGCACCACTGTGCCGCTGGAAAGACTTGGCTGGCGTCTGCTCTGCTGCGCTCTGTGGACTTGACCTTGGGACGATGATGATGATGACTCCAGTAATTGCTCATCTTTAGCGAGTGCTTTCTATGTGCCAGGAATCACTCCAGGCACTCAGTGTGGGACAGGGAAAGTGTGAAGAGAGGGTTGTGGAGAGAAATAGCTCATCCATGCGCCTTTTGTCACTGTTCTGCGGAGGGCAAACCTGATCTGTGGGGGCCACTGGAGTAGGACACAGCCTCTCTAAATGAAGGCTGGCCGCTAAGTCTTACACATCTGTGGTCAGGACAAGCCTGCTGTGCTTTTGTTAGGGTAGAACAAGGGGCTTCCCACTGGGAAAGGATGCTCTGGCTGAATCTGGGTGCTGGGACAGGATGGGACTGTGTCTGAGTGTTCTCAGAAGACCTTATTCATTTGTTGCATTTACTGATGAGGCAGACAGAGCTTAGTTAAGTTCCTCAAGATCACACAGCTCATACAGCGTCTGATCGCTGAACCTGCTTACTCCTGCTACCCTCCGCCCATCCCCCCGTAGCCGCTGTGGCCTCAGGGTCCTCGTTTGCTGGCTCTAGGACATGGGGTTGTACCCCAGAAGTCGTGACATCACATCAATCCTGAGAGAGCCCCTCACCGATGGCCCCTCTAGGACACCCTTCCTGACTTTTATCCCCTCTTCTCATGTCACTCCAGGATGTTCTAGATTGAGCGACACCTGTTCCTCTCTGGTGGCCAGACTCCGAACCCTCCCCCATCCCACAGACAGGAGCCTCCGTCTGAGCCTCTGCTTCTCCTCTGTGCTCAGGTTCACGAGCTCCGTACTCTACCAGGGCCTCATCATGCACGTGGGTGCCACGGGCGGGAACCTCCACCTGGACTTCCTGTACTCGGCTCTGGTTGAATTCCCAGCGACCTTCATCATCCTCACCACCATTGACCGCTTCGGCCTCATCCGCCCGTTGGTGGTGTCCAATCTGGTGGCGGGGACAGCCTGCGCCGTCATGATCTTTATCTCCCACGGTGAGCTGGGTGTTCCCTCACTCTCTAGAGGATCGTATTATCGAACCATGGAACAGCGTTTTGGCTCCTGGATATGCCCCTCGAATGAGAACAAAGACTAAGTCAGGGTGTTACCCTAGTCTACAGCTGTGTGTGTGTGTGTGTGTGTGTGTGTTTTAATTTTAAGTTGGTATAATGTACACATGTGAGTAAATGACAAATGTCAAGCTACTTACCTGTCCCACCGTTGACTGACACCTGTGTGGTTTCCAGCGTCTGCCTCCTGGGGTATAAGCTGCAGGGAACACTCGGGCACACGTCTCTTCATGGGCCTAGACTCTCCTTTCCCTCGGATACAAACCTGTGAGTGCGTTTGCTGGGTCAGGTGTGGTATATATGCAGCTCGAAGTGGATACAGGCAGGTTTCCAAAACAGCTGGACCAACGCACACTCCCACCGATGATGCCTGAGCGTTCCAACTTGCCAACACTGGGTATTGCCAGTTTTTTTGACACCAGCCTCTCTGGTGGGCGTGTGCTTTCGTCCATCGTCCTTACACCCAGCAGAGTGACTTTGGTCAGTTTCGGTTTGAGTGCACAAACCGCCTTTCCTATTTGTTACGTTTGGGGAGGTGGTTGAAGAAGCACAAGGCAGATTTGCCATTTCCTCAGTTTGTATTGCTTGGGCTTTCCCCTTGTGGGTTAAATGAGCTGTTTCGGTAAGCTCTTACAGAGAGGGTGTTGTGGGATGTGTTTCCTGAAAACTGTTTTCTCAAGAACCAGGCTGTATGGATCAGGCTGAAAATAAAAAGACAACTCAGTCTTCTCCTTCCCCCTCGCATGGAGAGAACAGTGAGGACAGGGAAAGGAGCAGAGTCCGTCTGAAATAGATTTTATCCACCATCATCCCCATCTTCCTATTTCTGGAATCCTGCAAAGACAAATGGGAAGTTTTTTGTTTGTTTGTTTGTTTTTAAGTAACAGCAGTGCGGGTAGAGAAGGAACCCAAGATCTCAGATTGTCAGTTATCATCAGGACAGAACCCAGGCATCGTGCTCTCTGGTCCCATCCCCCCCTGCCAAGGTCTCTCCCCCCACCCCACCCTCTCCACTTGCCTCTACCGAGTCCTTGTCATGTGAGATGATAAACACTCACGCCCTCCTCCAGGAAATATTGCAAGTACCTTCTGTGTGGCCAGCACACATCTCGACCCTGGGATCACAGCCATGAGCAAAGCAGAGAAAGTTCTTGCTTCACAGAGTTCACATTCTAGAGGGAAAAAGTGCAGGTGAAGCAGGGTGGGCATTAATCCTTTGTGCGGTGGTCAGGGACAGTCTTGGCAGACCTGAATGAGGGGAACAAGCCAAGTCACCATCTGGGGAATGTGCTTCTGGGCAGGAGGATGGAAGCGGGACGATCACCGAGGAGGGTAGAGCTAAGCACTCAAGGAACAGCCAGAAGCCCTGTGCCTGAAATTGGGAGAGCAGGGCGCGACCTGGGGGACAGAGGTGGGCGTTAGCAGCAGGCAGCCTTGGACAGTGTCCCCCATATGGAAGGAAGCACTGGGGGCTTTTGGGCAGGGATGCTCCCCACGGTCCCTCTGGCTGGTGAAGGGAGAGGTGCCCCCAGAGCTAATGGGAAACAGGACAACAGAGTCACTCACCAGATTAAAGACCCCAGAGTGTGTATGCAAGGCCCTCCCTGTAGATCCTGTCTGAGTGAACTTCCTCTTCTTTTCTCTTCAGGAGGCTGGGGGTATCCATGATCTGACTTGGCTCCCACCACAAGGTGGTGAGCAGCAGGGGGCTGGGAGACTGAGTCGGACCTGGTGGGGAGCTCGTTCCTAAGGCCACCGTGTCCTCTCTCCGGGGACTCTCACGCTGGCGGAGTGAAATGAGCATGTCCTCCATGAACGGCCAGTATCTGGGGACAGGGGTCAAGAAGACATGATGTCTGTGACCCCAGAGGCTTTAATGAGTCCCCTGGCATGTCCTGGAAGCCACTTGCTTGTTAGTGTGTGGAGTAACCGAGGTGGAGCCAGTGATGGGGCCCAATTCCTCGATCGGTCCTCAGTAGGGGGAGGGCTTCCGGAACCCTCGTGGAATGGGGAGCCCCACAGCCGTCTGCTAAGACGCAGCAAGGGTTTGCTTCCCTGGTGCTTGAGTCTGAGACTATCCTAAAAGGTGTTTCCTTTAAGACAATGTGTTTGGAAGTGAAGGCCAGATTGAGGGTTAGAAATCCGGTCCCTCAGCTCTAGGGCTGCTGGCCGAGGGGCTGTATTTCTTGTGGACCTCCTGTGTCAGGCTCTGGCAGAGACACTATTGCATGGTAATTAAGAAGCCAATGTTTCTGGAGCAGTCATGGTGGACGTTTCACATTTGTCATCTCAAAGTCCCGTAATAGCTTGTAGGCTGGCTATCACTATTCCCATTTTACAGCTGAAGAAACCAAGGCCCAAAGAGGTAAGTCACGTGGCTGACAGGAGGCAGAGCTGAGATCCAAAACACATGTTCTTTCCTCTGTGCAAAGGAGTCTCCCTCCTGTTTCACCATCAGGTTCTGAAACCTCGCAGGACTCAGTTTACTTATCCCAAAATGAAAGGGTTAGACAAGGCACTCCTTCTGGCTCTTCCAGCTCTGAAGTCCAAGCTTCCTAACGGGGCTCGTCAAGGCAGGGCACTCATGGGCTCAGTCCCCATGTGAGTTCCCCACCTCTGTGTGTTTCCTGTCCAGATCTACACTGGCTGAACATCACAGTGGCTTGTTTTGGCCGCATGGGAATCACCATCGTGTTCCAGCTGGTGTGCCTGGTGAACGCCGAGCTGTACCCCACGTTCATCAGGTGGGTGCACAAAGTGGGGAGTAGGGGAGTGTGGTGGGGTCGCCACTGACCTAGCTGGGCACTAGCCAGGCTCAGCGAGGACCAGCACTTCCAAGACAGTTGCTCAAGGCTCCCCCAGAGGTTAATCCGTTTGGACATTGAGTTGGGGGGTGGGCGTTAGAGAGAGGGTCAACGGCTAATTACAGGAGAGAACATGAAATGGGAACTTGGAATGGAGTGTGCAGCGGGCAAGCCCTGAAGACCAAGCATCTGCATAGAGAGAGCCCTGGTCAGGGGGTAGGAGACTGACTTTCAGCCCAGCCCTCAGCTCCAGCTCCTGCCTAAGTCCACAGCCATGCAGACACCTGTAGACATAAAGTACTCAGAGCTCTGACCGTACGATGGCACACAAAACACTTCTAGACATCTGTCACTTCGCCCTTAGCGTCACCATTATGCCCATTTTACAGATGAGGAAGTTGAGTTTTAGAGAAGGAAAGAGCACTTGCAAGAGGCACAGAGCCAGAAAGTGGCAGGGCATCTTTCGGACCTCGACGGTGGGCTCTTCCTGGGACGACACAATACTTTTCTGTAAACGTAGCAAAAGGCCTAGAAGATTCATCGTAATTTAAAAAGATTTATTTATTTATTTGAGAAGGTGGGGAGGGGCAGAGGGAGAGAAAGAATTTCAAGCCGACTCCTTGCTGAGCTCGAAGCCCTGTGGGTGGGGAGGGGGAGCTCAATCCCACAACCCTGAGATCATGACCTGAGCCGAAATCAAGAGTCAGACGTTAAACCGACTGAGTCACGCAGGTGCCCCAGGCCTAGGAGATGTACTGTGTAAAGTCAGGTTTAGACCAAAATTCACTGTCACACGTAGTTTGCTGAGTTTTGATTGTATATGTATTCATTAATCTGCCACACAGTCACTACGGGGACATTGCCATCGCCTCCAGAGGCTTCCTCAGGTCCCTTTGCAGTCGGTCCCCCGCTTCCCATCTCCAGCACCTGGCAACCATCTCTCTCCCTTCGGTTTTCCCTTTTCCAGAATGTTATTATGTAAATGAAGGAACATGGCCTTGTAGCCTTTTATGCCCTCCTCTTTTCACTTAGCATGACGGAGGCCACCCACGGGCTTGTGGGCATCCATGCCCTGTTCCCTCTGAGTGCAGAGTGGTGTTCCAATGTGTAAATGATGCACCACGATCTCCTTAGCCATTCGCCGGTTTATTGGCACTCACTGTTTCCAGTCTGGAGTGATTCTAATCTAGCTGCTCAGAAACATTCAGGTATGGGTCTTGGAGTGGATATATGTTTTCATATCTCTTGGGCAAAAACTTTGGAGTGGTTCATACGGTGCATGTTTAAATGTATGAGGAGCTGTCAGGATATTTTCCAAAATGGCGGGCCATCTCGTGTTCCACCAGCTGTGGGGAGAGTTCTGGCTGCTCTACAGCTCCATCAGCACTTGGTGTTGTCAGTTTTTTTTTATCGTGTAAGTCATTCTGGGAGGTAGTGGTATTATTGTGACTTTAATTTACATCTGCCTCATCACTGACAATGTAGAGCATCTTTGTATGTATTTACTGCCATCTGTGTTTTAGGAGACTCAATTTTAAGTGAAGATGATTTTTATTGTAAAAGTAATTAACTGCTTTAAAGTTCCAATTCTGACCTTCTTTAGAATGTGGTATGTTTCCTGAAACCCTTTTTTCTGTCTGTATGGTTTCCTGTTTCCCATGCCATCATGCCAGTGGTTTCTCAGAACTATTCCAGGTCCCCAGTCTCTTAGCTACGCAGCAATCTGAGACCCTCAGTCAACCAGAAGACACAAGTGTGGCTCTGATGTACTCTCCTCTTCCCCATCTGTCCTTCATTAAAAGACCGTCTTCTACTCTCATCTGTAAAAGGTTGCTTGGACTGAGTGCAAAGAGATGAAGGCAAATTAAAGAGAAAATCTACATTTGGCTGTCCTGAGCCCAGAGTCTAAAATAGCTGGGCCAAACAATTCCGTTGTCATGGCCACCAGACCCAAGGGACAGACTGAAAGTGTAAACTGTCAAAGGTCCTGAAGGCCTGCTCCTATGTGGAAGAAGGCCAAGCAGCCCATCTCAAGGAGCCCTTGGCCATTTGCGCAGAGAGTCTGTGATGAAGATTCTCGGTAACTGGCAACAGAAGCCAGACATTGAGAACTGACTTTAACCATGACCTACACACACACACACACAGCAAGAAGGCTTTCGTGGAAGTTCTGATATTTTCAATAAACAGAATCAAATCTAAGTCATTAAAAAAAGATTATTTTGGTTACTTTATTACTTTACAAGGACTCCAAAGTCAAAAAATTATTATCAAAGCCATTTTGAATGTGCTTCTTATTCACAGGAAGTATTAGAAGTGAGCAATAGTCTCCTTTTAACTACAGCACATATTGTCAAGAACATTCTTTCGGTTTCAATAGGCAGTGCCTTGTGTTGAGAACAATCTTTCCTTTTTGTCTCCTCAGTATGGTATGAGTTCCCTGAGTAAAGGAGTGACATGCCATACATCTCTGTGCCTCTGCACCTGGTCTCCAGTTGTGCTAAGCAGTGACTAAGTACTTCTAGAATGACTGAATGAATCAAGCCCCACAACCCCATGACTTTTACATCAGGGACCTAGTTTCCTACTTCTTCCAGCTTCTGTGTGGTTATTCAATTTTTTTACTTTTTTAAGACACAGTTTCTTAAAATAATAATAAAAAACAATGGTGCCTTTTCTTCCTCCTCTTGGACATCACACTGAAGTTATCAGAAGAATGAGAATTTTAAAAACCCTGCAAATTCCAGCTTTGCAATGAGGATGACCCTGAAAGACAAGTGTGAGAAGAAGGGCTGCCTAATACAGTGAGGTTTCAGAGGGTCTGGAAGATTCCAGGGATGCACAACATGACAGCAACTCTGGGACAAGGCCAGCAGTTTTCCAAAGTAGGAAGCATACCTGGGAGGGTATAACCCACGAGCCCTTGTTTACAGTAACAAGATGGATATAGGGGCCGGAGGCATAGGTTTCATTCCCCGAACACTAGGAGGCTGAAGGTGAAGCAGGGAGAGTGAGTCCAGGACAGAACCTTTAGGGGTCTTGGGGACAACAGCGTGCTGCAAGGCAGGGTGGAGGAGAGAGACTGTGTGGTGAGGATTCTGCACTGCCGACCCCTGTAGACTGGGAGTGAGAGATGTTGAAGTACCTGTTCTCATACAATCCTGGTTGAACAGAGAATTTTCACTAGCCTAGAACATGATCTGGCCCCTCCCCATGAGTTCTTCTGAAAGGGCTGATATAGGAAGAAATCAGGTATTAAAAGATGAATAATAAGAAAGTAATTTACCCAGTTATACAAACACATCATGAGAGAAAGGGAGAAAAGGAACAGAAAAAGCAAATGACAGATAAAGAATACTCTCTTGAAAAATATTGTCACAATGGAGGTGAAAATTGTAGCCCCACATACCTCAATTAAATGCAATATTAATTAATCAGTCATATGCATAAAATAAGAGTTTAAAGCAGAGATTAAAGTTCTTGAAAGAATATGGGACAAGACGATTAAAATGGAAACCTATCTGAAAGCAGTGTAAAGGAGAAGCGATCTAGTGAGGGAAAGGCAAGGTAGGATGAAGAATTGCAAAATGAGGAGGAGTCAAGATGGCGGAGAAGTAGCAGCTGAGACTACTTCAGGTAGCGGGAGATCAG
>NW_019154146.1:7912942-7931854 GCF_002288905.1 Enhydra lutris kenyoni | reverse complement strand
CGTGGGATTATGGACATTGGGGAGGGTATGTGCTATGGTGAGTGCTGTGAAGTGTGTAAACCTGGCGATTCACAGACCTGTACCCCTGGGGATAAATAGATATTATATGTTTATGAAAAATAAAATTCAAAAAATATATATATATAAAAAAAAAAGAATTGCAAAATGAAAGTGAAATAAGCAAAGTTTAAAAGTCTTGGAGATCACCAGCACATGTGCACACATGCGCGCACACACACATGTCCCAAAGAAGACAACTGAAATAACGAAACAAAAAAACTCAAAGGGAAAATAAAAAATCCTTTCCAGAAACTTCTGGAAATAAAAGAAGGTTTGACTCTACGATTTGAAGTGGCACTCAGTGTAACAGAAAAATGGACTCAGAAGGAACAATGATAAAGAATATCCTAGTTACATTATTGGGCCAAAACTGTAAGTCACAGATATAAGGAGAATATCAAGTTGATTATCAGCTTGATAATCATTGAATGTGGGATTAAAGTGAATGTGATTTTGACAACAGAACAGCAGTAAATGTCATAAATCTGACATTAAAGAAATGCTAGAAGACAGGGAAGGGAAAAGAAAGGGAATGTTGCATCTGGTATCCTTAGTATACTTTTTCCAGCTTGGAAAAAGCCATATTACTAAAAGCTGATATGGGTGCCTGGGTATCTTAGCGGGTTGAGCATCTGACTTCTGATTTTGGCTCAGGTCATGGTATCAAGGTTGTGAGATTGAGTCCCACATCAGGCTCCAAGCTCAGTGGGGAGTCTGTTTGAGATTCTCTTTCTCCTCTTTCCCTCTACCCTCTGCCATGCTTGCCTGTGGGCTCTCTCTCTCTCTCAAATAAATAGATAAAATCTTTTTTTAAAAAAGCTGGTAAATTATGTAGTGCTTTAGGTGTACTTAAAGATGTAAAGGGTAAGGCAAACACTAAAACAGTGGTATAATTTACTGAAAGCAGTGCTTGAAAGGATGGAGGAAGTGGAAATATATAAATTTTGTAATTGTTTATAATAGGAAGTTAATGAATACTGCCTAAAGGAATAGAGCAGTAAATGTATTATATAAAGTTATAAAGGTTAACATATGAATAAAAATGCAAACCTTCCAGGGCCCCTGGCCAGCTCTGACAGAAGACTGTATGACTCTTGATCTCAGAGTCCTGAATTTGAGCCCTACATTTGATGTAGGTTACTAATATATATATATATATATGTAAATACAGTTTAAAAAAATACAAACTTTCCAATTATCAGAAAAAAATACACATAGCCAACACATACTGAAAAGAAGACACTAGAAGCAATAAAGAGCATGGTATAAAAGCTAACGACAGAATTAATCCCAAGTGCTTCTGACATTTAAACAAATACAATGAGGCTCAACTCCTCTATTGACAAAAGGAAACTTTTTTGGTTACAAAGCAAAACTGAACACTTTGCTGCATAGCTGAAGTACAACTTTTCTTTGGAAGGGTTGAAAAGAAAAGAATGCATGAAAGCTTATCAGTAAATGCAAACAAAAAATATAGCAAGACCCATATTCTTATCAGACAAAGTTGAATTTATGTCAAAAATGTGTTTAATAAGATAAGGAAGTCCCTTAACAATGATAAAGAGGAAATCCATAATGGTCTCACACAGAGAGTTTATAAAACACTTAATTCATAGAAAGCTCCAATAATACTAAAACTGTTCTAGAATATAGAACAAGGAGAAAGGTTTAAAAATTTTTTATTTTATTTAAAGATTTTATTTATTTATTGGACAGAGAGAGAGAGCACAAGCAGGGGGAGCAGTAGAGGGGAAGGGAGAAGCAGACTCCTCAATGAGCAGGGAGCCAGTGTGGGGCCTGATCCCAGGACCCTGAGATCATGACCTGAGCCAAAAGCAAACACTTAACTGACTGAGCCACCCAGGTGCCCCCAAAAAACATTTTAATAAAACTAGAATAATATTGGTATCAAAGACCAACAAAGATAAAGAAAATAAGGAAACTATAGGCAAATATTATGTGTGAATATTGATTAAAATCCCAAACAACATATTATCAGAAGAGAATAGTGGAGACATTAAAATCATAATATATCATATCTAAGATGAGTTATTCAGGAACACAAAGACAGTTCAGTATTAAAAAAATCTAATAATATAATTCATGCTAGTATATTGAAAGAGTTTTTATAGAGCTAATAAATTAAAGCTATACTATTATCTCTTTAGATAGTGAAGGGCATTTAATAAAATAAAATAAAAATACTATTATCTCTTTAGATAGTGAAGGGCATTTAATAAAATTCAACATCTGCTGTTGTTATTACAATCTTTCCATAAAACAGGGATAGATAATTTTGCATATAATTTCCTCTATTTCCAGCTAAGAAAAAACATATCATTAAACACTGATAAAGTAAGTTATAAATATATTTAAAAATATAATGGCAAACACTAAGAAATGATATAACCAACTAAGATGAGGTAGTGGTGGGGGTTTGGAAAGGAAATGCAATGCACTACTTTTATAATTACAATTGTAGGGAGAAAGAGATTATGCAAATGAGCATAATGGAGACTTAAAAGTAATGTACTAAAGAATAAAGCTTTTCCCAGTTTATTGTTCCTAATTTCACCATATTTTTAAAACAAAGTCAAGATTATTTATAGGAATACAAAAATATCTAGCACTAAACAATGTGAAATTTATCAATAGTCACAAGAAATATGAATGTTCTAAACACCCCAGTTAGAAGGTGAAGATTGTCAGACACGACAAGAAAGTAAGACCCAACTGTGTACCGCTTACAAGAAACTCACTCTAAATATAGTGGCGGGGCACCTGGGTGCTCAGTGGGTTGAAGCCTTCAGCTCGGGTCGTGATTCCAGGGTCCTGGGATCGAGCCCCACGTCAGGCTCTCTGCTCAGCGGGGAGCCTGCTTCCCTTCCTCTCTCTCTGCCTGCCTCTCTGCCTACTTGTGATCTCTGTCTATCAAATAAATAAATAAATAATCTTAAAAAAATATAGTGGTGGAGATTGTTTAAGAGTAAAGAGATGGAATAGCACATTCCATGCAAACAATAATCAAAAGTGACCATCTTCACAGAAGACAGAGTGGGTGTCAGGGCAAAGACCATTACAAGGGATAGAGGGGATCCTTCCAGGTAGATCTTTTCTCTATTCCCCCCTCTAGCTTTCTTTGTTCTCTATTTCTCAATACCTTCTCGCTACCCTTCCCTATCTCTTCATGTGAAAAAAGAACTCTACTCACACCAACCAATTCTCCAAGTCTCCAGACACCACTGGGGTATCCTATTCAATTCTGACGTTAACCCCCTGGTTAACTGTTAAGAGCAGACCCCACAAGCTAAGGGCCCAGCCCCGCAAGACTGCCCCCCCACCTCTGATGCCAGGCACAAGTCTCAGGCTGTCACCTGCACTTCTGACTCACTGGTATAAATCAGGATTCCCATAACCTGCTCTTCAAGTTCAATAATTTGCTATCATGGTTCACAGAACTCAGAGAAATACTTAATTACATTTAGGGTTTATTATCATAAGGGACATAACAAAGGCTATAAATGCAGATGCAGAGGTACTTAGGGTGAGGTTTGGAAAGGTCCCCTGAGCACAGGAGGACCTTTTGTCCCCTGTAGGAGATTCTGTCCTCATAGACTTGGGGTGGGCTCCCCTCCCAACACATGGGTATTTTCACCAACCCAGAAGCTCTCTGAACCTATAGTTTGGGGTTTCTATGGATGCTCTGTTACATAGGCATGACTAATTAAAAATCATTGGTCATTGGTGATTAACTCTATCTCCAGCCTCTCTCCCCTCCCTGCTCTTGCTCTAGGATAAGGTTAACATCTGGAAAGTTGAATCACAGACATATCATCCTTTTTGTTCTCTGTATTTTACCAGGAATCTTGGGGTGATGGTGTGTTCCTCCCTGTGTGATCTGGGTGGAATCATCACCCCCTTCCTGGTCTTCAGGCTGATGGAGGTTTGGCAAGGCTTGCCACTCATTTTGTTTGGTAAGACTTCATGGGTTATTCATTATTCTTTCCTTCCAGCCCAGCATGATTGCTTAAGACCTCTTTGACCAGTGAATGATATCCTCTGGTGAGTTTACAGGAGACAAGGACGGTGCCTGCCCTTCTGTCGTCTCCTGGCTCACTCTGTCTTATTTCATGGGAAAGATAAGATGCCATTCCCAGAAGGCAGGCCAGATGTTACGTCTTAAGGTTCTAGAGCCCAATAATTCATCCCATAGGACAAAATTTGGGAGGCATTTTGATATAGCCTCCCGCTTTCTTAGGAATTTGACTCCCAATTTTTGTGCATATAACATGTAATTGTGGGAGGCTTGAAGATGCTAAATTGTCACCCTTCTTTTGCTTAACAATTGAGAATAGACACAAAGAGGTATTAGCTTTGTTAGTGATAATGTTGGATTAGAGCAGGAGGAGAACACTTTTCCTCCTCCCCAGACTAAGACCTTGGGTCTTCCAAGACCCAGCTTACCTGTTTGGCAGAAGGCAAAACTGCTGTCTGTGTGCAGAGAGCTGCTGTGTCTGCGCCCCAGGCAGACCCACCAAGGGGTTTAATGACCCAGGAAATCTGTGCTTTTAATAAACTCCGCCAACCAAGTGCATTTAAGTGCTAACTAAACCTGACTTTGGGAGGAGAGAGGGGAGAGAAATAAGGATTGGGGAGGAAAGAAGGGAGGAGGAAAGGGGAGGGAGAAACAAGAGTGGCCCACCCTGACCAGAATATATTCTTTTTTTTTAAAAGATTTTATTTATTTACTTGATAGACAGAGATCACAGGTAGGCAGAGAGAGGGGGAAGCAGGCTCCCCATTGAGCAGAAAGCCTGATGTGGGGCTCGATCCCAGGACCCTGGGATCATGACCTGAGCCGAAGGCAGAGGCTTAACCCACTGAGCCACCCAGGTGACCCCCAAAATATATTCTTTATGCTTCATATCATATATAGTAATATAATATTAACATATAGTAACTATAGTATATTTTATAGTTTATAGTAGCTATAATATGTATTATATATAAAAATAATACATTATAATTATCTAGTATGTATAGTTTTATATACAGTAGCTATAATCAATATAATACATATTATGTATAATAATAAGTAAATTCCCTAATACTTAAACATCAGTTATGGTAGAATTTATGTAGAAGTAAAATGAAGACAATATTCCTTATTCTTACTCTGACATTTTCCCAGTAATCCTATTGTTCAACTTTTTCCCGAGATGCTCCTGACTTCTAAAAACCAGGTTCATTACCTGGTTAACCTTTAGTTAGCGGCTGGCATCCCTCGGAATGCCATTGGCTGTGTTCTAAGGGCTCTATGTGAACTCTGTTTCCTTTGAAGCGGTGTTGGGCCTGGTTGCTGGAGGAGTGACGTTGCTTCTTCCTGAGACCAAAGGTGTCACCTTGCCAGAGACCATTGAAGATGCAGAGAACCTCGGGAGGTAAGGCCATGGTGCTCAGGGACTCAGGGCCCTGTGCCTCCATGTCCTCTCTTGGTCTTAAGGGTGTAGGAGCTTTGCAGGTATGGTGTGCATTTTTTATTACTCCTAGAGTTGCTGGAGAGAAAAACAAACAACCAGTGGCTTTGGGTAAGGAGAGACTGGAGAGCACAATTACGTGTTTTTAGTGGTCGGTTATCTGTTCTAAACTGTGGGATGGAGAATCTGTGTCTGAGATGCTGACTGACCGAGGACCAAGTCCCTAGCTCATCCCTGGAGCGAACTGCTCTGTGTTGGGAACGTTTTTTAAATCAATCTTCTGTCCTTTCAACAATTGTTGGTTCAGGCTCTTTAGTGACTCTCTTTACAAAAGAGAACAATTTAAAACATTCATTCCTGTACCAGGGACAAGTGCTTTAATGGAGCCTCAGATGCTTCTCTTTTCATTTTTTGTTTTTTGAGAAAGAGAGATAGATAGAGTGAGAGTGAGTATGGGGGTAAGGGCCAGAGGGAGAAGCAGAGAAGCTCCAGCAGACTCTCTGCTGAGCACGCGGCCCAATGGGAGCTGGATCCCATGACCTTGAGCTCCCGTCCTGAGCTGAAAGCAAGAGTCGGACACTTAACGGACTGAGCCACCCAGATGCCCCTCAGATGCTACTCTTAAAGTGGTAAGAAAGGAAAGGAATAAACAGTGCTCGAGGAGGTGGCCACTTAGCTTCCCCTCCAGACTCATTCTGTGGATTCCATAGGAAAGACACATGTGTCCCTGTGATGAGGAGAGACAATGGTCTGTGGCGTCAGAGAGACATGGACTCAAATCCAGTCATCCACGTGTCCATGTGACTTTGGGGATGTTGCTGAAACTCACAGAGAGTGAACTTCTTTGCCTGAGAAAGAGCCACACTAGTACTCAGTTTGGAGGGTTGCTGGGAAAATGCAGTAAGGTAAAGTAGGTGACATTTTATTTTTTATTGAAGATAAAGTAGATGACATTTTATTATTTTAAGATAAAGTAGATGACCAAGCGATCGCCTGGCACACAGTAGGTGTGTGCCATTTTTTTTCTCCATTCTTCTCGCATCTTGTGTGAACTCCTTGGTGAGTCTCAAAACTAGGTATGCAGAAGAATCACCAAAAAAGAAGTTTACTGAAATGCAGATTCCTGGGCCGTCTTCTAAGGTTTTTGACTTAGTAAATGAAGGGTGGGACCCAGGAAATCTGTGCTTTTAATAAACTCCGCCAACCAAGTGCATTTAAGTGCTAACTAAACCTGACTTTGAGAAATTCTGGGTGTCTCAGTACTGATAAGAAACAAACATTCTATTTTAACTGTAAACACAGAGAGCTAATGTTGATTAGCAGATTTTAAGCCATTTCAGTACAATTTGTCCATAGACACCTGCTCATTCTTGAGACCGCCCTCTGCTGGCCTCTGTTGCTTGCTAATCTCATTTCCACCTTTTGTTTTGAGATTTATTCCCACAGACAGCTTTGCAATAGTTTCTTCTTTCTTTCCTTTCCTTTTTCTTTCTTTCTTTTTTGGCAATAGTTTTTTCCTTCTTTCCTTCTCTCTCTCTTTCTTTTTTTAAAGATTTATTTATTTGACAGAGAGAGCAGGGGGAAGGGACAGAGGGAGAAAGAGTCTTACGCAGACTCCGAGCTGAGCACGAGCCCAACACGGGACCTGATCCCACGATCCTGAGATCATGACCTGAGCTGAAACCAAGAGTCAGACACTTAACCAACTGAGCCCCCCAGGAGCCCTGCAATAGTTTCTTAATCAAAATCAAAACATTGACTGTTTATTTTAACTTTCACTTTTATTTTTGGCTCCTACAGGATAGCAAAGCCCAAAGAAAACACGATTTACCTTCAGATCCAAACATCAGAACGTGCTGGCACCTGAGAGAGATGCTTCACAGGGACTGAGTGGCAGAGAGGAAGATGGGGTTTTCATCTGAAGAAAAGAAACCCTGATTTCTCTGTGCTCTTCCTCACACTTGCCTGCCCCTAAACCAATAGCCTAAAGAACACTAAATGTGCTTTGCTTTATTTTCTTTCTTTGAAATCTCCCAAAGCCCTATCTTTTATCTACTTACTTTTCCTGGCGAGAACTATCGGTGGTTACCAGTTATTTAATTATCTGAAATATTTGGAAGATCCAATAGAATTTAAATATTACTATAAAAGAGGCCTCTGTCACTGGTTTCCTAAAGGCAGTGTTGTTTTATTCACTATTTGAAAGCAAATGTCATTGTATCTGTAGTATCTATCTTGGCAAAAGTATTTTAATATGTTGCCTTCTTGAAGGGCACTTTGTTTTCAAATATGGCGGCACTTCCTGCAAATGGTACCTGAATCATGTTGGAAATATGATCCTTCTCTGAAGGCTAGAAGAACTGTAACATTTTTAGGAAGCAGTTTTTGTCCCCTTTGCTCCAGGAATATTGTATTTGATTTCACTCTTGGTTTTTGTTCTTGATGGTGATTCTAGAAGTTTAACTCCTATGCCAACTGCAAAATATTCTAGTAAATACATCAAAAGGAGTTCGGTGTACTGTGAGTTATAAATGGTTCCTGTTCTGGTCGAAGAAGTGATTTTGTTCCTAGAGTACACCAGAAGGTTTATATTAAAATTTCTTTACCTGTGAGATAAACCAAACAACATGATAGCCAGCCTTCAGAGCACATTGGGAAACAAAGTTTCTAATGTGAATGGGAGGCCAGGTGAAAAAAGGCGGGTGAAAGACAGGTGCTTGTGTTACAAACACTTCTGGCCTAATGGGCTAAGCTCAGTGATGGTCTCCAGGACATGAAACCATGGCGGTCAGGTATAAGCAGCATTTGGTCTTCCTTTGAGAATGGACATTGGTTACTTGGAACCTGAAGCTTTGCACTTGACAGGAACGGAAGGGAAGGGAAAGGAAGGGAAGGGAAGCCATGTCAAAGCCATGTTGAAGCCATGTCTTCTGAATTCTATTTTAAAACCCATCTGGATACATGGAGGGGACCAGTGCTTCATTTCTGTTTCCCTCCAGCAAGTCCCTTCCCCAATATCTTATCTTTCCGACCATAACATATATACTCTTCACTGGTAACAAATATGTAAACTGTGGACTTCAAATTGTTTTCTTACATGTCCTCTCTGATCTTTCTTAGCCTCTGATGAAACTTCTGAGGAGGCTTTAGACAAAGAAGAGAGAGTGTGTGTGTGGAGGGGGCGCTGAGGAGCCTCCTCCTCAGGCATGTATGTTCACCTGCTCTCCTGGGAGTGGTGGGGGGCAGGGAGGCTTGGTCCTGGTGACCAGGTTTTAAGTGGAGCCCACCTACAGAAAGTGTATTTAAATGTTGCCTGTCTTGTCAGGGAGAGGCACAGGCTGTCCTTTCCTCCTCGCCGCCCTCCGTGTGGCCACAATGGAGCCACCGTCAATCCAGACGGAGTGAGGGTGGAGGGGGGGATTGTCAGGTAGTGTGAAGGCGGAGAGAAGTCGGTCACAGAGATAGGTGATGTCTAAGTACTGGGAGAGCTGGGAAGGTGTGACACAAGTGTCAGGACATCTAAGGACCTCCTGTGAGGACGTGGAGTGAGGCCCCTGGGCTCCTCCTCTGGGGGGCAAGGTTATGGGGTACTATGAGTTCAGCAAACAAGTGATGAGTGCCTGCTGTGTGCCTTGGTCATCCTGGGCTCTCAGAAAAGCCCGCAGACAGCTGCAGGCAGGCTACGCTTCCAATGGCCCAACCAGGAACTCCCAGGAGCTCCCTGGGAGGTGAGTCATGTTGTGCTGGTGGGCGTGGAGGAACAAGGCAGCTGAGCTTCTCAGCGGATGGAGGGACATGAGGAGGATCTGGAAAATCACCTCCCCAGCCCTGCCCCAAACATGTCTTCAGTGCCTAACATGCAACCTTTAGAGATTTCATACTGTGGGTCTTGAAGGCCAATCACTGAGATGGCAGAAGGGAAGATGGAAGAAGGGAAACCACACATTGGTCCTCAAGTGATGGGGATGGGGCCACTCATTACGTAAAAGCAAGTGAGGACTGGAGGACCTGGGACACTGCCCAAGAGGGGCGGGTGTGATGGCAGGGCAGGAAGCCCCACTTCCAGCCTTGCGCCTAGGACATGGCGCCTTAGTGAGGCGACATGAAGTCATGGGAAGAGCCTGGACTCTGCTATGACCCAGAAGTGGTTCCCACATCTCCTCCACCATCTGCTGATTTTATGGATGGAAGCAAGCTCTTTAACTGTCCAAGCCTCTGTGTCCTCCTGGCGCCCACCTCCAGGTGGCTCTGAGGATGTGGTGAGAAGGATATGGAAAGCTGAAGAGCATCACCTGGGGACATCACGTCAGGCTCCATGTAACATGGGCCCTGTATCTGTATCATACACGGGAGTCAATTGTCTCTAGCTGGAGAGGAAACCGAGCCATCCGACCAGCTCCCTCCCTGTGCCTGGTTGTGTCCTAGTGTCTGCTCCACCTCTATGTCGTCTGTGAAGGTGAAGGTTGAATGCCTGATGTTCTCAGATGTCGCCAGAGCAAATCAGAGACGTGGGGTTAGGATTCGTACAAAGACACCTTTCAAAGATGCATTCACAGATGGGAGCTCATTCAGTCACGGCAATAACATTTTATTTATTGTATTTTTATTTTTTAAGATTTATTTGGTGGGGGGCAGAGGGAGAGGGAGCAAGAATCTCAAGCAGACTCCCCACTGAGCAAGCATCCTGATGCAGGGCTTGATCCCAAGACCCACGAGATCACGACCCGAGCTGAGAGCAAGAGTCGGACACCACCCAGGTGCCCCATGGCAACATTTTAAAGCTGGTATTATTATCTGCATTTCAAAATTGAGAAAGCTAAATTCAGAGATGGTAAGTGGCTTGTGCTAATAAAGCAAGGAACTGGGCCTTGACTTTAGATCTTCTGGACCCCATTGGCGAGGGCTGTGGAAGTTCTCCACAATTATCAAACTGCACCTTTCCTGACTCCTGCCTCTTGATTTTTAAAACTTAAAAACACCAAGAAACATACACACACAAAGAAAATCACTTCAAAACCCACCATCTGGCAGAATCATATGGAGGGAGGATCAGGTGCTCACTCCCCACCTGACCTCACACGGGGGCACTGCTGAGAGCGGGCTGAGTCTCCATCTTGCCTCTCAATACCCGAATGGCAGGGAATATTGGGAATATCGGGCAAGCTGAGTCTGGGAGCACGAAGGATGTGCATCTCCCCCCACTCCCCTTCTGCACCCCAACTCTGGCTGCCATGAACAGCAGCTATCGCCCCACGCTGAGCTGTCACAGATAAGCCAGAAAGCAAAAGATGCAGGTCTTGGCACCTAGGTTGTCTGCTCAGGCTGGTGGAGATTCAGGACAGGACAGAAGGCATCTCCCGCCCATCAGGGGAAGAGACAACAGTGCTCTGGGCCCGGAGGGCCACGGAGAGAAAAGCTGAAGGGCCAGGTGCTGGTCTTTGAGAACATGTTCTGGGGTCTGGTCCTCCTATTCTGGCTCCCAAGGGTGAAGTCTGGCTTAAGTTTGCCTCTGAGTTACCAGAATCTTCCAAATATCAAGGTCTTTCACAAGATAGTTTATTTCTTTCTCATGTTTAAGAAGTTGGAGGATGGCCCCCAGAGCTGGTGGGGTGGCACAGAGCGGGGCCAATGCCGCTGGTTCACTGCTGTGCTGCGCAGGACTTCCCTCCCCAGGTGGCTTCTGGAAATCACTGGTTACAGCCACCCCTACCTCGGGTATATGCATCACAGGAGATGGGGGACAAGGAGGAGGACGGTCTTCCTTTAGGCCCTGTGTCTCACCAGCCAGCAGCACATCTAGAGAGAACAGGAAACCAGGGGGCTTGTGGACCTCACATAAAACTGGGGTTTCATTACCAAGGAAGTGGTGACAATGGACATTGGAGGAGAACCAGCTGTCCCCGCTCTGGTTGGTGGGATATCTGACCCTTCAAAACAAATCTGAGGTTTTGGGAGGAGAGGGGACCTGCATTTTTGGCCGTGGCACGAGGGAGGGCTCCAGAGACCCAAGTCGTCTCTCTGGGGAGGCCAGGGGAGGAGAGCACAAGTGCCCTGATTGACCGGAATTCTCTGAGAGAAACCTGAAGCGATCAGGCTTGCCTGGAGTTGGCAGGATATAGTTTTCCACCACCTGCCGGAGCAAGGACTGGAGATGAAAAGCCACATCAGAGAGCAACAGGCTCCCGTTCTGGCTCGTTTATGTTCTGTGGCCTGAGAGCCATGCCCCGCGGTCGGCAACGTGCTTTTTCAACATTTTTTCCATTTGTGAGCACATGGATCTGGTTTTTTGCTTAAAGGCTTCATAGTAATGAGTGGAGCAAAGCCAGTGAGTCAAGGTGCAGACCCCACCTTAGCACCTTCTCTTTCTGGCATTTGTCAGAAATGTCGAAACTGGAAAGAATCTATCTCTGCTCCTCCAAGCATTTTGTGTGCAAACTGACTGTGCTTGCTGAACCAAATCCTATTTGCCTTATCTTATGAATTAATTTTGTTCTTGTTCTTTCTCTCTCTCTCTCTCTACACACACACACACACACACACACACACATATTACAAATACATTTCACACCACATGTTACATTACATATAAAAAATCACCCCAAACGTGGCTGACTGCTTTTGAAATCTCTCAGTGGGTACATTTCCCAAACCTGGCAGTGAAAAAGTTTGCTCTGTTTTAATTAAATAACTCCCGTCTCTACTAAGTACTACGCCCTCAAATGCGAGAGACAACGTTCTTAACTTCTGCCCCGTAGGAAGAGAGAGTTCCGTCTGTGTCAGCAGTGCTGCTGTCCCCTTAGTGACATACTTGATCCCACGGACCAGATGGCCTTTAGTTTAGCAAATAGACCCCGCAGGACCTTTCCCGAATGAAGACAGGGTTGGGATGGGGACAAGGAAACGAAGAGAATGCCAGTTGGCTGCCCAGATTTCTGTGGAGCGCAAATCTGCTTTGTAGATTAAAAATAGGGGACCAAGGGAGCTGGAAAGAAGATGTGGGAATAAGGTGCTCCTTTGGCCTGGTGGCCCAGTATAGGTCAGGCAGTTCCCATGTCCCCCCTGCCCCCACCACGTCCTTAACCTGCTAAGAAAGAGGTGAGGATGTGGAAGATGGCCAGGTGTCCTAGAGCTGGCACAGCTCTCATGTAACAATGACAGCTGAGATCTAGAACATCTGTTCTCTTACTGCAGTGACAAAGCCCTTCACTGCCTACAAGCAAAAGGGATTATGATAGCGACGTGGTCAAAAAGAAATTGATCTCATCTTCCAGTGGTTCTCCCTCACCCAGACCCTGGCTGGTGACATCAGATGGAGTTTCTGCTAGTCCCGGGAGGATAATAACGGGGTCTTTGAAGAGCCAGAGAGCAGCTGGGAAGAGAAGTTGGTAAGGCATGGCTCTGTCCTCCATCCTGCCCATCAGACTCTAGTTGTGCTTCACACCAGGGCTAGAGGGAGGGTCAGGACTCTTCAGAGGATCACCTGGATCATGCAGGTAACCTAATTCCCAGAAACGCTTTCAGTTTGCATCTGTGCCTTGGGAGCCCTCGAATGGTGATGAAAATGTTCACCCTGTGCCAGCTGGGTTATCGGTCAGTGCACCCCATCTCCCATCTCTGAGACTTCTTTCCCAAGTGCTGATGTCATCGCCTTTGACCCCATGTGCTGGTGCTCACAGACACCCTCTGCAACTGGCCATCAGCTCGAAGCTGCAGAGTGTTTGGTCTTTATCTGCTCTGGTTTGGTCATCGACATGTAGAAGGCAAGGCTTTTGTAGTCTGATTTTCATGTCCATCCTCATTTATACTTCCAGTCAAGTGTCTTGAAATGATTGGTCATTTCACTCCATGGCCAAGGTGCCCTCTGGCATTGCTCCACTTGCTACAACAGCCTGTGGGGCCATCAAATGAGCACTCCAGGAGGCCAGATTTTAGTCTCTCATGCATAATTTGCTTAAATAAATTAAATAAAATTAATTTAAAAAATCATGATTCCAAGAAGAGTTGCTATGCTAGGCTTAGGAACAAGAAAAATTCATAATTCAAAAAGAGAAAGGAAACATTTTGCCAAAGACTCTCGGAGATGGCTAAGGTAGTGTTAAAAAGATGTATTTTGAACCATGGAGGGTCCACAAAGACCACAAAGGAACAACTGTACCATCCTAAAAACAGTAATTGTGGTCAATGAAGCAAGTTGAACCTATACAAAGAGTCAGAAGTCCATAATAATACTCAAAAGGGAAAAATAATAGGAATCGTGCCAAGGAAAAGCACACATGAGTTTCTAATCAAGTTTACAAGACGTTCTGTTAATTGTTCAACACAACTAATGTGAGTTCTCTCCTCAAGATTCAATTACGGCCAATAATGAGAAGCAGATGGAAAGAGGAAGTGAAGTGTGCTTCAAGTACATAATGTCTATGGTTTGATCGTTACTTTCTTTCTTTCTTTTTAATTTCAATTTTTTAATTTAAATTCTAGTTGGTTAACATACAGTGTAATACTGGTTTCAGGAGTAGAATTTAGGAATTCATCACTTACATACAACACCCAGTGCTCATCACACCAAGTGCCCTCCTTAATCCCCATCCCCCAACTAGCCCATCCCCCACCCACCTCCTTCCATCAACCTTCAGTTGCTTCTCCATAGTTAAGAGTCTCTTATGGTTTATTTTGCTCTCTCTTTTTTCTCCCCCTCCCCTGATATGTTTTGTTTCTTAAGTTCTACATATGAGTGAAACCATTTGGTATTTTTATATTAACATATTTTGGGCATGCAGAATTATGGGACCTGGAAAACAAGGTCAGGTCTTTCCTGGGCTCTGTCCAAGCTGGAGATTGGAAGATTGGGGATAGGAAACGTTGGCTTGCTTGGTGCATGCTGGAGAGGATGACTAGCACGTGGGTGGGGGACTGGTAAAGGGACCATGGAGCCTATGGAGGCTGCCCTCACTGTGACTCACACCAGCGAGGAGCTGCTGCCCTGGGCCCAACTGCACAACACAACACAGGTTGTGCCCTGGGCAGAAATAATACAGAATTGCTTCTCTCCTTGAAAGATTAAAAAAAAAAATGGTATTCCAAAATGACACGCCTTCTTAATTGAAACTGAAAAATTGGAAACTAATGGACGTTTCCTGCCTACCTTATCAGTCACCTGCTCAACAGTAATTATAGTCACACCTTCAAAATGCCACTGTCCATCCAGGCCAGAACCATCAAACTTCCCGTTGAGGAAGTTTGGCAGGCACAGGAGCCCCCACTTCCTCCTGCTGTTGCGAATAGGCTGTGGGAGGGTGAAGACAGGGGCTGGTCAGACAGGAAGAGGCCAAGGCCCAGGGATAGCAGGGGAGCATGCCATGAAGGGACCACACAGAAACACCACCAAGGAAGGAGTAGAAACACTTCCCTTGGTTACTAATTGGAAGATCATTATCAGATATATACACTTAAATCTATACTTTTTTTTTTAATTTGAGGGAATCATGTGATGATCATCTACTGATTACAATTAGCCAAAAGCTTAATGAAAAGATGAAAACTTTCTAACTGTTGGTGCTGGGTTGTGGAAGGGGCCAAATAAGGTGAGATACCCATGACCCAAACGAAGGACACAGAGAAATACTGTCCAGGACTTGGGGAAAAAAACACAACCCACTGTTATTTGGAATTAGGAGGTTCCAGAATCATTTTCCTTTTTCAGTGTGGTTCCCATTGTCCAGCTGCTCCTGACATGACAGGGGCTGTTCAAAGTTGGAGACATAACCCACTGTGTTTAATTCTAGGGCCCTAACCAAAGGCTGCTCTCTTGAGATGAGAAAGAGAGATTTCCAAGACAAATGAAACTATCCTACCCCAGAGGCTCATATAAAACATACAAGTGGCCCTTGAAATCTTGTTCTATGCTGGCTTTGTTCTAAAGAACAGTTGTGCAATATTGGACCACCCCCATCCATGGGAAAAGGCTGGGTAATTCTAACATTTGGTGCCAGAATCCTGGTTAATTTAGTTAAAGTAGCATATTTTCCGCCAGTGCTCCTGTGAGAGCCATGGGATAGAAAGATGCACAGACACTAATTAATGGTAAGTTAAAGGAAAAATTGTATTTGAGAATGACAAAAATCAATACCAAAGAAGGACAGTGAATGAATTATGACCCATCTGAGACTGATCAATGGTGGTAGCTAATGCAGACAGTGAAAACTACTTTTGTCTGGATATTGTTTAATTATTACAGGATTAATCATGATTGTTGGGCTGCACAGCCAGACTCCTCTCCCTCCCACCCCCTATACTTTTATTTTGTGTTAGGGAAAAGCTAAAATCAAAGGATACCATGCCTCTATCTGCTGATAGATCCATTAACCCAATTACCCACCATTAATTCATTTAGCAGATATTAACTGACCATCTATTATGTGCCCATAAATCTTTGGGTCCTGGGGATTCAGTTAGAGAGAAAGAGAGTCAGTATCTCTTGTTCTTATAGAACTTACATTCTAGTTGGGAGAGACAGACTAAAACAACCAGACAATTGAAGTAATTTCAGAAGGAAGCACGGTCACGCATGATGATAGGATGCAGAAAGACTTGAATGGACCTTGTCCGCAGGGCTAATTTAGCTTAAGTAATTGTGTACTAATATTTTCTTTTTTTTCTCAAATGGAGAATAGAAATACATTTATACTGCAGTTCCTGAATGAGTATGTAATCCTATTTTTTTCCTGTTGTGGAAGAATTAATTAATGTAATTAACAATTACATTAATTATGTAAATTCTTTTATTTGATGCTCATTTCTTACAGAACTTTCTGGCTTTTGACAATAACACCAAAATCATTAAGGGAGTGGTGTGTGTCTTATTTTAAAACTGTGTTGTTGATCACTAAGATTTTTGACATCAAACCCCAGGGATGTTATGAGTGAATTTTTAAATTCAAACTACAACTTCTGCCTTCTTAGCTTTCAATTGCTGGAGGAGAGTGGCCCTCAAATTCCCAAATTTTGAGCCCAGGCAGTGGGCACATTTTCCTATTTGTCTGCCTCTGATAAGAACATACCTCAGGGGCCATACCTGCTCAGAGTCTTGCAGTTTTCCAGTCCCCATACAGAAGGCTAGAAGCAGTACAGGTAGTACTGAGATATGGTTTGGGCATTGAGTTTAATCAGGAAGAACGAGTGGGTGGAAACTTTAACCAATATCAAACTTTTTTTTATAATTTTTAAAATTTTTTTATAAACATATAATGTATTTTTAGCCCCAGGGGTACAGGTCTGTGAATTGTCAGGCTTACACACTTCACAGCACTCACCATAGCACATACCCTCCCCAATGTCCATAACCCCACCACCCTCTCCTGACCCCCCTCCCCCCCGCAACCCTCTGTTTTGTGAGATTAAGAGTCTCTGATGGTTTGTCTCCCTCCCAATCCCATCTTGTTTCATTTATTCTTTTCCTACAGCCAAACCCCCCACATTGCATCTTCACTTCCTCATATCAGGGAGATCATATGATAGTTGTTTTTCTCCAATTGACTTATTTCGCTAAGCATAATACCCTCTAGTTCCATCCACGTTGTTGCAAATGGCAAGATTTCATTTCTTTTGATGGCTGTATAGTATTCCATTGTGTGTGTGTGTGTGTGTATACACACACACACACACCCCACATCTTCTTTATCCATTCATCTGTTGATGGACATCAAGGTTCTTTCCATAGTTTGGCTATTGTGTACATTGCTGATATAAACATTCGGGTGCATGAGCCCCTTCGGATCACTACGTTTGTATCTTTAGGGTAAATACCCAGTAGTGCAATTGCTGGGTCATAAGTTAGCTCTATTTTCAACTTGTTGAGGAACCTCCATGCTGTTTTCCAGAGTGGTTGCTCCAGCTTGCATTCCCACCAACAGTGTAGGAGGGTTCCCCTTTCTCTGCATCCTCGCCAGCATCTGTCATTCCCTGACTTGTTAATTTTAGCCATTCTGACTGGTGTGAGGTGGTATTTCATTGTGGTTTTGATTTGTATTTCCCTGATGCTGAGTGATGTGGAGCACTCTTTCATGTGTCTGTTGGTCATCTGGATGTCTTCTTTGCAGAAATGTCTGTTCATGTCCTCTGCCCATTTCTTGATTGGATTATTTGTTCTTTGGGTGTTGAGTTTGCTAAGCTCTTTATAGATTTTGGATACTAGCCCTTTATCTGGTATGTCGTTTGCAAATATCTTCTCCTATTCTGTCAGTTGTCTTTTGGTTTTATTAACTGTTTCATTTGCTGTGTAAAAGCTTTTGATCTTGATGAAGTCCCAATAGTTCATTTTTGTCCTTGCTTCCCTTGCTTTTGGTGATGTTCCTAGGAAGAAGTTGCTGGGGCTGAGGTCGAAGAGGTTGCTGCCTGTGTTCTCCTCAAGGATTTTGATGGATTCCTTTCTCACATTGAGGTCCTTCAACCATTTTGAGTCTATTTTCATGTGTGGTGTGAGGAAATGGTCCAATTTCATTTTTCTGCATGTGGCTGTCCAATTTTCCCAACACCATTTGTTGAAGAGGCTGTCTTTTTTCCATTGGACATTCAATCCTGCTTTGTCAAAGATTAGTTCACCATAGAGTTCAGGGTCTATTTCTGGGCTCTCTATTCTGTTCCCTTGATCTGTGTGTCTGTTTTTGTGCCAGTACCATGCTGTCTTGATGATGACAGCTTGGTAATAGAGCTTGAAGTCTGGAATTGTGATGCCACCAACTTTGGCTTTATTTTTCAATATTGCTTTGGCTATTCGAGGTCTTTTCTGGTTCCATATACATTTTAGGATTATTTGTTCCATATATGGAAATGGATGGGATTTTGATAAGGATTGCATTAAATGTGTAGATTGCTTTAGGTAGCATAGACATTTTCACAATATTTGTTCTTCCAATCCAGGAGCATGGAACATTTTTCCATTTCTTTGTGTCTTCCTCAATTTCTTTCATGAGTACTTTATAGTTTTCTGAGTATAGATTCTTTGCTTCTTTGGTTAGGTTTATTTCTAGGTATCTTATGGTTTTGGGTGCAATTGTAAATGGAATTGACTCCTTAATTTCTCTTTCTTCTGTCTTGTTGTTGGTGTAAAGAAATGCTACTGATTTTATATGCATTGATTTTATATCCTGACACTTTACTGAACTCCTGTACAAGTTCTAGCAGTTTTGGAGTGGAGTCTTTTGAATTTTCCACATATAGTATCATATCTGCAAAGAGTGATAGTTTGACTTCTTCTTTGCTGATTTGGATGCCTTTAATTTACTTTTGTTGTCTTATTGCTGAGGCTAGGACTTCTAGTACTATGTTGAATAGCAGTGGTGATAATGGACATCCCTGCCATGTTCCTGACCTTAGCAGA
>NW_019154146.1:7824926-7912542 GCF_002288905.1 Enhydra lutris kenyoni | reverse complement strand
CCGCCTTGTCATTTTGTCCAGATAAGAATATATGAAGGAGCAAATAAAATATTAAAAGGGTGGCAAAGTCCCCAGGAAAATGTGCTTTAACCAAATCAGAAGAGACCCCAAATTGTGGGAGGGAGAAAGGGGATAAAAAGAAGTTCAGAAAAAAAAAAAGTTAAAAAAGGAAAACAAATAAAGAAAAAAATATAAAAAAGAAAAAATATATATGTATTAGACTGGTGACTAGAACAGGGTCACCCACTTAATTTTGGGAGTATTTTGGTCTCTTAGAAGAAACTACCTCCCCAAAATTTTAAAGAATGAAAAACATATATAAGGGTAACCACAATGAAGGGATGGAATACGCCTATAAAGACGAAAAAAATTTTTTTCTTAAATTTCAAAAAAAGGAGTTGATAAAGTAAGTTGACGGAGAATAAAGAAAAATAAAGTGGAGAGAATTTGCTCAGGCTGGGGACTAGAGCAAGCCTGGAGCTAGATTTAGGGTATATTTTGATCTATTAGAAGAAGTTGTACCCCAAATTTTTTAGAAGAAAAAACCCTATGTGTATACAAAAAAATAAAGTTAGATACAATGAATGATAAAATATGACTATAATAATGAAGGTCCAAAAAGATTTTTTTTTTTTTTATGAAAGGTATTGTTAAGATAGACTAGTTTAAAAAACGTTAAAAGAGGAAAGGGTAAAAGTTAAAAAAAAATTAGCAGAAGAAAAAAAATAAAATAAAAAAATTTAATTAACTGCAAGACTAAAGAATCATGGGGAGAAAGCCATGAATTCCATGCTTTGCTTTCTCCTCCTCTGGAATTCCACTGTTCTCCTTGGTAAGTGAACTTGGTCTTGGCTGGATGTTCCTGTTGATCTTCTGGGGGAGGGGCCTGTTGTAGTGATTCTCAAGTGTCTTTCCCTGAGGTGGAATTGCACTGCCCTTACCAGGGGCCAGGCTAAGTAATCTGCTCAGGTTCACTTTCGGGAGCTTATGTTCCCTGAATGCTTTCTGTAGAGTTCTGGAGGACAGGAATGAAAATGGTGGCCTCCCAATCTCCAGCCCAGAGGAGCCGAGAGCTTGGGGCCCTACTCCTCAGCATGCCCTCAGAGAAAAGAGCTCAATCACTCCTGTCTCCCTGGCCTCCAGCCAGGCTCCCAGCTCACCCAACCTGTGACTGCTTCAAGGTAATCCCAACCTGAGAGCTCTGTCTCTGTAGCCAGCTTCCCCACTCTAATACCTGTGAGTTCTGTGACACTCAGACACCCCTGATCCTTCTGTGACCCTGTGGGACCTGGGGCCATGCTGACCCCGCGTGGGCTTCACCCTGGTTTAGCCTCTGGAGTGATGTCCCTTGGTGGAGCAGACTTTTAAAAGTCCTGATTTTGTGCTCTGTTGTTCCTCCACTAGCCGGGACCCAGCCCCTCCCACCACAGTCTATCTTTCCATCTCTTTGGATTCATTTCTCCGCCAGTCCTACCTTTCAGAAAGTGGTTGATTTTCTGTTTCTAGAATTGTTGCTCTTCTTCTCTTCAATCTCCTGGTTGGATTTGTAGGTGTTCACAATGGTTTGATAAGCTATCTAGCTGATCTCCTGCTACCTGATGTCCTCTCAGCCTGCTACTTCGCCATCTTGACTCCTCCCCAATATCAAACTTTTGATGCCAGGACATCACCATCCCATTACGAGTAAAAGATAGAAAGAACAGTCTGCAGAGATGGGGGTACAAATCCAGTGTGTAGCAGGTCTCAAAACATGTGGCAAAGAAAAACTACAGCAAATCTAAATGGCTATATCCACTTGTCTGGAGTCTGAGTCAAGATGGCAGAGGAGTAGGAGACCTTAGTTTTGTCTGCTCCCAGGAATTCATCTAGATAGCTGTCAACTCATTCTGAACACTTGCAAATTCAACCAGAGATCTAAGAAAAGAATAGCTGCAACTCCACAAATGGAAAAGGGATGACTTTGTGCAAGGTGGTGAATCTGAGGTGACTTATGGGAAGATAGATGGCAGGGGGAGGGAACCTCTGTCAGCCAGGTACTAGCAAGTGATAGAGCAGTGGAGCACAAAATCAGAACTTTTAGAAGTCTGCTCTGGTGAGGGATGTCACTCAGGTAGCTAAGCAGGGGGTAAGATCCAAGCTGGGACAGTGTTGTCTCATATCTCTCAGGGTTACAGAAAGACTGGGAGTGCCTGAGTGCAGCACAGCTCTCAGGTATCACAGCAGGGAAGCCAGTTGCAGGAGTGAGCTGAGGAGTGGGCTCCAGCTCAGGGTTGCCATAAACCGTGATCTGTGGCACACTAGGGTCACTGCTTTTCACGCAGGGGCCCAACAACTGGGAAGACTCCTCTTGCTCCCTGGAAGGAGTGGCACAGGAGCTGCTGGAATCTTCTGGGTTTGGAGACTCCAAATGGGGCTGTGTGCCAGAGATAGAAATGTTCAGTCACAGGCTGGGTGAGCTCAGGGCAGCAGCCAGAGACCAGGAAGACAGGAGTGGTTGACTGCTTTTCTCTGAGGGCTCACAGAGGAGTGGGGTCCTGAGCTTTCAGCTGTGGGGCTGGAGAATGGGAGGCCGCCATTTTTATTCTCATCCTCTAAAGCTGTGCAGAATGCCTTTAGGGAACAAAAGCCACAGAGAGTGACCCTAGAACAGATTACTTAGCCTGGACCCTGGCAGAGATGGTGCAATTCTGTCTAGGGCAAAAACATTTGAAAATCAACCCAGTAGGCCCCTCCTTCAGAAGATCCACAAGAACATCCAGCCAAGACCAAGTTCACTGATCACACAGAACTGCAAAACTCCAGCGCTAGGGGAAAATAGTATATAAAATTCATGCGTTCCCCCCCCCCCACTATTCTTTAGACTTTCAACTTTATTTTTCCTCTTTCCTGTTCAACCAATTTCTAATTTTTTAAAAGATTTTATTTATTTATTTGACAGACAGAGATCACAGGTAGGCAGGAGAAGCAGGCAGAGAGAGGAGGAAGGAGGCTCCCTGCCGAGCAGAGAGGCCAATGCAGGGCTCAATCCCAGGACCCCGGGATCATGACCTGAGCCAAAGGCAGAGGCCTTAACCTACTGAGCCACCCAGGCACCCCCCAATTTCTAATTTTATCAACTCATTTTAAAAAATCTTTTTTAATTTTCATTTTTACAGTTACATTTTATAGTTTCATTGTATTTAATTTTATTTTTGTATATATATAAGTTTTTCTTTCTTTACAATTTTGGGATCTAGTTTTACAATAAACAGACCAAAATACACATAGGATCCAGTGCATTGCTCTATGCTGATCACCTCTCTGACTATATTCTCTCTTTAAAAAAAATATTTTTTTTCAGTTTTGGATCTCTTCTTATTTGTTTTGTTATATTTCTCTGGGGTTGTTGCTGCCATTTCACTATTTTATTCTTTTATTCATCTATTCTCTGGACAGAAAGATAAGGTGGAAAAACTCATCTCAAAAAGAGAGCAAGAGTACTGGCAGTAGTGACTGCCAGTGACCTAATCAGTATGAATATAAGTAAGATGTTGGAACTGAAGTTCAGAATAATAATTATAAAAAAATAATTATAAAGATAGTAGCTGGGCTTGAAAAAAGCATAGAAGACACTAGAGAATCCCTTTCTGGGGAAGTAAAATAACTAAAATCTAATCAAGTCAAAATTTAAAAGGCTATCACTAAGATGCAATAAAAAATGGAAGCTCTAACTGCTAGGTTAAATGAGACAGAAGAGAGAATTAGTGATATAGAAGACAAAATGATGGAGAATAAAAAAGATGAGAAAAAGAGATAAACAGCTACTGGATCACAAAGGGAAAATGCCAGAGATGTGATACCATAGAGTGAAACAATATTAGAATTATTGGGATCCCAGAAAAAGAGGAAAGAGAGAGAGGAGCAGAACGTATATAGGAGCAAATTATAGCACAGAACTTTCCTAATCTGAGGAAGGAAACAGGCATTCAAGTCTAGGAGGCACAGAGAACTCCCACTCAAAAATCAATAAAAATAAGTCAACATAGAATAGTGAAATTTGCACATCTCAGAGACAAAGAGAAAATACTGAAAGAAGCTTGGAACAAGAGGTCTGTAACCTATAAGGGTAGAAACATTAGATGCAGTAGACCTACCCAAAGAGACTTGGCAGGCCAGAGAGGACTGGCATGATATATTCAGGGTGCTAAATGAGAAAAATATGCAGCCAAGAATACTTTATCCAGCTAGGATGTCATTCAAAATAGGAGAATGATAAAGAGCTTCCAGGACAAACAGAAACCAAAAGAATTTGTGATCATCAAACCAACCCAACAAGGATTATTAAAAGGGATCCTTTGAGCAAAGAGAAAGTCCAAAGTAACATAGACAAGAAAGGAGCAGAGACAATATACAGAAACAGTGACTGTACAGGTAATACAATGGCACTACATTTATATATTTCAATATTTATTCTGAATGTAAATGGGCTAAATGCTCCAATCCAAAGACACAGGGTATCAATTGGATAAAAAAGCAAGACCCTTAGATATGCTGTCCACAAGAGATTCATTTTAGACCAAAGGACACCTCTAGATTTAAAGTGAGGGGGAGGAAAAGCTTTATCATGCTAATGGACATCAAAAGAAAGCTGGGGTGGCAATCCTTATATCAGACAAATTAGATTTTAAACCAAAGACTGTAATAAGAGACAAGAAAGGACACTATCTCATAATTAAAGGGTCTATCCAACAATAAACCTGATAATTGTAAATATTTATTCCCCTAACATGGGAGCAGCTACTTATTTAAGCCAATTAATAACAAAGTTAAAGAAACACATTGATAATAATAGAATAATAATATGGGACTTTTACATCCCCCTCACTGCAATGGACAGATCACCTAAACAGAAGATCAACAAGGAAACAAGGGCTTTGAATGACACACTAGACCAGATGGACTTAAAAGACATATTCAGAACATTCCACCCTAAAGCCACAGAATACAACTTCTTCTCAAGTGCATATGGAACATTCTCTAGAATAGATCACATACGGGGTCACAAATCAGGCCTCAACCAGTACCAAAAGACTGGGATAATTCCCTGCATATCTTTGGACCACAATGCTTTGAAACTGGAACTCAATCACAAGAGGAAACTTGGAAAGAACTCAGTTCATGGAGGCTAAAGAGCATCTTACTAAACAATGAATGGGTCAACCCAGAAATTAAAGAATTTAAAAAATTCATAGAAACAAATGAAAATGAAACACAACAGTTCAAAACCTTTGGGATGCAGAAAAGATGATCCTAAGAGGGAAGTATATAGTAATACCAAGACTTTCTCAAGAAACAAGAAAGCTCTCCAATACACAACCTAACCCTATACCTAAAGGAGCTGGAGAAAGAACAGCAAATAAAGCCTAAACCCAGCAGGAGAAGAGATTAATAAAGATTAGAGCAGAAATCAATGAAATAGAAACCAAAAGAACAGTAGAACAGAACAATAAATCTAGGAGCTGGTCCTTTGAAAGGATTAATAAGATTGATAAATCCTTGGCCAGACTTATCAAAAAGAAAAGAGAAAGGACCCAAATAAATAAAATCATGAATGAAAGAGGAGAGATCACAACCAACACCAAGGAAATATAAATAATTATAAGAACATATTAGTGGCAACTATATGCCAACAAATTAGGCAATTTAGAAAAAAATGGATGCATTGATAGAGGGCATAAGTTACCAAAATTGAACCAGGAAGAAACAAAAAATCTGCACAGGCCCATAAGCAGCAAGGAAACTGAAGCAGTAATCAGAAACCTCCCAACAAACAAGAGTCCAGGCTGGATGACTTCCCAGGGGAATTCTATCAAACATTTGAAGAATTAATACCTACTCTTCTGAAACTGTTTCAAAAGTTAGAAATGGAAGGAAAACTTCCAAACTCTTTCTATGAGGCCAGCATTACCTTGATCCCCAAACCAAAGTCTCAACCAAAATGGAGAATTACAGACCAATATCCCTGAGGAATATGGATGCAAAAATTTTCACCAAACTTCTAGCCAATAGGATCCAACAGTACATTAAAAGGATTACTCACCACAACCAACTGGGATTTATTCCTAGGCTGCAAGAGTGGTTCAACATCTGCAAATCAATCAATGTGATAGACTACATAAGTAAAAGAAAGGACCATATGATCCTTTCAATATATGCAGAAAAAGCATTAAGCAAAGTACAGTGTCTTTTCTTGGTTAAAACTCTTCACAGTGTAAGAATAGAGGGAATGTACCTGAATATCATAAAAGCCATACATGAAAACCCACAGCAAATATCATTCTTAATGGGGGAAAAACTGAGAGCTTTTCCCCTAATGTTAGGAACATGGCAGGGATGTCCACTATCACCACTGCTGTTCAACATAGTACTAGAAGTCCTAGTCTCAGTAATCAGACAACAGAAAGAAATAAAAGGCATCTGAGTCAGCAAATAAGAATTTTCACACTTTGTAGATGAAATGATATTCTATGTGGAAAACCCAAAAGACTCCACTCCAGAATTGCTGGAACTCATACAAGAATTCAGTAAAGTGGCAGGTTATAAAATCAACACAGAAATCTGTTGCATTTCTATACACCAACAATGACACAGAAGAAAGAGAATTTAAGGAGTCCATCTCATTTACAATTGCACCCAAAGCCATGAGATACCTAGGAATAAACTTAACCAAAGATACAAAGGATCTGTACTCAGAAATCTACTAATGAAATACTCATGAAAGAAATTGAGGAAGACACAAAGAAATGGACAAAGATTCCATGCTCATGGATTAGAAGAACAAATATTATTAAAAGGTCTACACTACCTAGAGTAGTGTAGATTGTACATTCAATGCAATCCCTATCAAAATATCATCAACTTTTTTCAGAGTGGAACAAATAATCCTAAAATTTGTATGGAACCAGAAAAGACCCCAAATAGCCAAAGGAATATTGAAAAGGAAAACCAAAGTTGGTGGCATCATAATTCTGGACTTCAAACTATATTACAAAGCTGTAATCATCAAGAAAGTATAGTAATGATACAAAAACAGACACATAGGTCAAGGGAACAGAATAGAGAACCTAAAAATGGACCCTCAACTCTATTGGTCAACTAATCTTGGACAAAGCAGGAAAGACTATCCAATAGAAAAAAGACAGTCTCTTCAACAAATGGTGTTGGGAAAATTGGACATCCACATGCAGAAGAATGAAGCTGGACCATTTCATAATACCACACACAAAAATAGACTCAAAATGGATGAAAGACCTAAATGTGAGGCAGGAATCCATCAAAATCCTAGAGAAGAACATAGGCAGCAACCTCTGTGACTGTGGCCACAGCAACTTCTTGCTAGACATGTCTCCAAAGGCAAGGGAAACAAAGGCAAAAATGAGCTATTGGGACTTGATCAAGATAAAAAGCTTTTGCACAGTAAAGGAAACAGTCAAAAAACCAAAAGACAACTGACAGAATGGGAGAAGATATTTGCAAGTGTCTTATCAGATAGAGGGCTAGTATCCAAAATCTACAAAGAACTTATCAAACTCAACACCCAAGAACAAATAATCCTATCAAGAAACAGGCAGAAGACACGAACAGACATTTCTCCAAAGACATCCAAATGGCCAACAGACACATGAAAAAGTGCTGAACATCACATGGCATCAGGGAAATACAAATCAAAACCACAATGAGATATCACCTCACACCAGTCAGAACGGCTAAAATTAACAAGTCAGGAAATGACAGATGTTGGCCAGGATGCAGAGAAAGGGGAACCCTCCTACACTGTTGGTGGGACTACAGGCTGGTGCAACCACTCTGGAAAACAGCATGGAGGTTCCTCAAAAAGTTGAAAATAGAACTACGCTAAGACCCAGCAATTGCTCTAGTGAGTATTTACCCCAGAGATACATATGCAGTGATTCAAAGTATCACCTATAGTCCAATGCCCACAATAACTAAACTATGGAAAGAGCTGAAATGTCCATGGAAAGATGAATGGATAAAGAAGATGTGGTATATATATATATACAATGGAATACTACTCGCCATCAAAGAAAATGAAATTTGCTATTTGCAACGATGTGGATAGAACTAGAGAGTATTATGTTACTCAAAATGTGTCAATCAGAGAAATACAATTATCATATGATCTCACTCATATTTGGAATTTAAGAAAAAAACAGAGGATCATAGGGGAAGAGTGGAAAAAATAAAATAAGACAAAATCAGAGAGGGAGACAAGCCATAAGACACTTTAACCATAAGAAACAAACTGAGGGTTGCTGGAGGGGGTGGGTGGGTGGATGGGATAACTGGGTGATGAGCATTAAGGAGGGCACATGTTGTAATGAGCACTGGGTATTATATAAGACTGATAAGTCACTGACTTCTACCTATGAAACCAATAATACATTATATGTTAATTAATTGAATTTAAATTTTAAAAATTAAAAGAACAAATCCACTTGTCCATATCCAAAAACTTTGAAGAGTGACCTGCACATTCTGTGTGTGTGTGTGTGTGTGTGTGTGTGTGTGTGTGTGTGTGTTATAGGCAACTGTGATGATGACCTTTTCATGTATTAGCCCATGAGCCTTGTGCAGAATCCTCATGAATCATCAAGAAACACATTCCAGGAAACTATCTCATCTACTAATTCTGGCGAGAATAATGTAATGCACCTGGGAAAAAGAAATGAGCAGAGAAAACATAGCCTAACATTTAAAAGATTCAGGAATTCAAGATAAAGTGACAATCTTGAGATAATGTAGCAAATATTTCCTTTTAGAAAAGGTCCCCTACCCCAAAGGAGAAAACTTTAAAAAACCTCCAATCCATGTTCTCTGCAAGTTTCTAGAAGACGAGGTCATGAAAAGGGATATATTTTTTTTAAAGTAGGCTTTTACTTATTAGTATGGAAAAGTGGACTATCCCGAAAGGAAAATGGGTGAAAGACAAAAACAGTCATTCCATAATAAAAAGAAAATTGCCAATAAACAAGAAAACACATTTACCCTCACTACTGACAGAAATGTGGGTAAGACAGCCATGAGTTATCCTCTTTTGCTGGTCGGCTTTGCCAAGCTGTGTGTGTGGGCAATGCACACGTGTGTGTGAGGAGAAGGGAGAGGTCCATGTGTGACAAGGATATGGAAAAGCTATACTCTGGTAGTGTGTTGGTGGAATTAATTTGTAACACATTCTAAAGGACAATTTGAAGTATTTCAAATTTGAAGTATTTGAAGTATTTCCACAACTACTGTGGAAAACTGTGGGTCCTCCAAAAATTAAACACAGAATTACCATAGGATCCAGTAATTTCACTTCTGGGTAAATATCCCAGAGAATTGAAAGCAGTGTCTTGAAGAGATATTTGCACACTCACTTTCATGGCAGCATTATTCACAAACAATATTTGGTTGGATATTGTTTAGTCAAAAGAAGAAACAACTCAAGAGTCTACTGATGGATGAATGGATACACAAAATGTGATATATTCATATAATGGAATAAAATTCAGCCTTAAAAAGGAAAGGAAATGATGACATTTGTGACAACATGGATGGACCCTGAGGACATAATGCTAAGTAAAATAAGCCAGTCACAAAAAGACACTCTGTGCACACACATGAGGTGCCTAGGGTTGTCAAATTTACAGAGACAAAGAGAAGGGTGGGCGCCAGGCAGTCGGGGGGAAGGAGAACGCGGAGTTCACATTTAGTTTGAGTTTCCATGTGGCAAGCTGGAAAGAATTCAGGAGACAGATGGTGGTGGTTAAACAGCAGTGGGAATGTACTCCATGCCTCTCAACTTAGAAATGGTGAAAATGGTAAGCATTTTGTGTATTTTACCGCAATTTAAGAAAACATGTCCAGTAAATACACCATGTGGACGTGACTTTTCTCCATGTAGGGCAGAACAGTCCCAAGTGACCCAAGTGAGGGAAGGAGTTAGGTGGTCTTGCACATGTTTGACTCCTGTCTGGGTATTTCGCACTGACCCTTGATTTCAGCGGAAGTCCCTCTGGCTCCCAAATGGGGTCAGACCTCTCTGTGATCCTTGCGCCTCCCTCTGGGCTGCCTGTGTTAATCACTTCTCTGTTCAAGATACCCGTCTAGGTGAGTGTGTTGGGTGACAATGTTGTACCCTGGGACTGTAACTCCTTGCTGAATGTTGTTTCTTCTGCTACAACATGAACTCCGTGACCTAAGAATAACATCTCCTGTTCCATGTGGAATCTCCATGCCCAGGACAGAACTTGCACACAGCAGACACTTAAAAAGTGTGAGTCAAATAAACATGACGGTGAATGCCAGCGAAATGTCTATTATTGTTTCACCCTGAAGATTTTAATACTTTTTTTCTTGTGCATCGTGATTGACAGATGTTTTTCAAAAATTCCTGGAGACTGCATTAAAAGTAGCAGTCCTCACACCACAGGCTGTTAAAATTATTCATGGCAAATTCCATTTAGCCACTTTTGGTACTGCCAGAATCCTTAATGTGCATCTCTTATAGGTTCTGGTATTTTTAAGCACTGGCTTTGCTATATTTCTTCTAGGCTTCCCAGGACCTAAATAAACAGCAAATGACTATTGATGTCCTTCCAGATGTTTTGTTTATAATATCCCTCTCCAAGGAGAGAAAAGGCTCAAATCTTGGATTTCATGATAGCTAAAGGTAGGTTGTGTTAATTTAGATTCATCCCTAGAGAGTACTTATGAAGTCTGGGGTTCACCAAAGGTCTCTAAATTAGGCAGAAATGATGTTTCTCCCTGTGTATTTCTTTCACTTTATTCTTGTAGCTACTCCATCAGATCCCACTGGGATGACAGTTTACTCTCCCCCCACAGAGCAGCCCTGCAATGTATCAAGTAGTTAAGGGAGTTTATCTTATTGTGGCTTTCATCCCACAGTCAGATGTCACAATATTTATTGGTTTAGTTCATCAAAGCAGGCCATTTAAAACTTTGTTGGCTAATGCTTGCTTTTATAATAGTTTCTGAGGTTAGGGAGAAACATTCTTGCCCCCTCATTTAATCTTGCTGATGTGGTTAGGTTGCAACATATCCAAGTGATAGTTCCCTTCTATTCTAAATACTATAAGCTTTGTTTTTTAAAAGCATGTCAAAAAATCGGTTGTTATTCAAAGTAACATTTTCATGTAATTATTACCAGATTTTTGTTGTCATCATCCGGTCTGAATAAATAAAAACAAATAGTCCATTTAATCTGACTGCTTTCAAACTTCTAAGGATTATTGGGTCAAATGAATTAACATTGTTTCCTAGCATGTCAAAAGAACTTGAAACTTCAATGACCAAAGAAACCTTGAGGAGCCCCATGTGTTTCTGTTTCCAGATTAACATTAAGTTACTACAGTTTGTTTTTATAGAACAGGAACTGGTAAGGTCTTCCCTTGGCTACCATCTGGCTCGATTAGTAGCTAACTAATATTTTATCCTGGTTAGGAAAGTACATTTTCCTTAAAAAAATGGAATGGTAGCTAATTGCCATTATTACAGGATCAAATATGGTCAAGAAAGATTCACAGTTAGGTGTAAGTACAGACAGCTACAAAGTATATAACTTGAGAAATAGTGCTTTAGGGATTTAAAACTCCACATGATGAATTATAACGGAAAGGTAAATTTTATAAGTGATAGAGATATTGAACTCAAAATGAAATCTTTTTCTTTTGCAATGCGTTCTATTTTTCTGAGCATAAATAAGTAATGAACAAGCAGACTTCCACTTCGGACTGTTTGGACTAGAGAGTTAGAAAAGGAACCACAGAATAAACTTGCGTAAGAAAAACGGAGATAAGCAGAAAAGCAGAAAATAATTAAATATAAAATGGAAATGAGGGGAAATGAACCATGAGAGACTATGGACTCTGAAAAACAACCTGAGGGTTTTGAGGGGGCGGGGGGTGGGAGGTTGGGGGAACCACGTGATGGGTATTAGAGCGGGCACGTATTGCATGGAGCACTGGGTGTGGTGCAAAAACAATGAATACTGTTATGCTGAAAAGAAATTAAAAAAAGAGAGAGAGAAAAAAAATTCTGGAGGGAGAAAATTGCTTACCAAATCCCTTAAAAAAAAAAAAAAGTAGAACAGGCAGACCCAAAACAAAATGCTCATCTTCTTTTCCTAACAACATGTTCATCCTTAATCTAAGTGGATCATATGGAATAAAGTTCTAATAATAAACATGGTGTTGCATTCCTATTAGGTCTACATAAAAGGAGACATATAAATTTAAAAAAATGGAAATGAAAACAAAGTAGAGGTGCACACTTATATATTTGTGTGTGTGTGTGTGTGTGAGAGAGAGAGAGAGAGAGAGAGAAACATAAAAACAAGGAAATGAGATGGACAAAATCTGGAATAGTTGTGGACAAAAGGGAGCCCTCACGCACTGTTGGTCGGAGTATAAATTGGTGAGGTCTCTGTGGAGGATAGAATGGAGGTTTCCTTTAAAAGTTAAAAGGAGAACTACCAGGCTTTCCAGCAATTCCACTTCTAGATATTTATCTGAAGAAAACGAAAACACCAATTTAAAGAGATCTGTGCACCCGCTCTGTTCCTTGTAGCAGTGTTTACAACCACCATGGCACAGAGGCAACCTGTGTCTATTGATAGATGAGTGGATATAGAAGTTGTGGTTCACATACACACACGCACATGTGCACACACACACACACACACACACACACAGGGAAATATTACTCAGCCATAAAAAGAATAAATCTTGTTATTTGTGACAACATAGAGGGTATTACGCTAAGGGAAATCAGTCAGACAGAAAAAGACAAACACTGTACTTATAGTTACCTGTGGAATCTAAAAAACAAAACAAATGAGCAAACAAAACAAAAAAGAAACAGACTCAGATACAGAAAACAAAATATTGGTTACTAGAGTGGGGAGCGGTCAGGGTGGATGAAATCAGTGAAGGGGATTAAGAGGTACAAACATTCAGTTATAAAATAAATAAATCAAGAGGATGTAACCTACAGCATAAGAAATATAGTCAATGATACTGTAATAACTTTGTGTAGTTATAAATGGTAATAATGAGACTTATTGTGGGGACCATTTCATAATGTATAAAAAATGTTGAAACATTGTGATGTACACCTGAAGCTAACCAGACATTGCATGTTAATTATACTTCAAAACAGGAAAAATCTCTCTCTTTTCTCTCTTTCTCTCTTTCACACACACACATACCCCAAACCTGGAATAGTTGTTGCCTTTGGTATGATGGAGGTGAACCAGGGAGTAATTAAGGAAGTAATTAAGGAAGGAAGGCTTTACAGATGACTCATATACCACATCTGTGCTTTTGTATGAATCAAATTTTGTCTAACAAATATATATATATACATATATATATATATATATATATATATATGATATATATATAATGTATTTATTTATTTGGGAGAGAGTGTGTGAGTGGGTGGGGAGGGACGGAGGAGAGAGAGAGAGGCAGAGAGAATCTCAAGCAGTTTCCCCACTGAGCAGGGAGCATGATGTGGGGCTCAATCTCACACCTGAGCTAAAATCAAGAGTTGGACATTTAACCAACTGAGCCACCCAAGCTCCCCTTAACAAATATATTTTTTAAAAATGCATGCATTACAGAAAATTGAGGAAATGCCAAAATTATGAAGTAGAAAATTAAAAATTACTCTTGCTTTCAATCACCACACTCTTTCTCTTAACCATTTTGGGTGAAACTGTTTCAGACATGTCTTTTTTTTTCTTTCTGAAAGTACTTTTAATGTACTTGAAGCTGTTTTTATGAGTTAGGGTTATTTTGTGTATAAAAACTACCATATCACTCTCAAAGACACTGATGGTCTCAGGACCTCTAGAATTGCCCCTTGATATTTGCTCTCATGTGAAATCCGGCTGCTGAGGGTTTGATGAGTTTCTGGTTTGTTTTCTTTTAGATTGTTACAGGATAATTCTCCTTGCTATACTCACCTTAAATTCATCCCTTACCTTCAGGCCCCACATCGGATCAGTCTCTATGTTGTTTCTCTCCCTAAATCCCCTTCTCATCCACCCCCTTCTCATGGCCCATTGAGGGTCAGCCTGGGCTGCTCCTGACCTCCTGCTGCCTGTCCTGCCCTTCACAGTTCTCTTCAAGACCACAATGGCAAGGGTCAAGGCCATGCACCTGAAGCTCCGCCTAGCTTTCCCCCTCCTGCATATGCAGTACCTCAACCACACAGCACCTCCCAAACCTGCCACCGTCTCCACAGAGAACACTCTCCCTCCTCTGTATGGCAAAGCCTGCAGATTCCTAGAATTAGAGCTAGGTACCAACTCCCCAGGGAAAATTGTCCCCACTCAGCAAGCAGGACCCAGTGACTATGAGACCAGCGGCTTCCTTCCTGTCTGTTCCCAGGGTAGCTTTCCACACTGTGCTGTCATTGCTTCCTCCATGCCTGTGACAGCAAAACCCACATCCATCTTGTTCACCTTGTCCTGATGCCTAGCGTGATGCTGACATCATTAGTCAGTAGCCAGTATTTACTGAGTGGAGAAGGTCTAGCACTCACTGTTCTTTGGCTAGCGGTGTGGGAGAAATTGCACGCACACCCCAGTCTAGGCATGCAGCACCTACACGGTAGCTTGATGTGATCCAACTGTGGCCACTGTTACTTTGTGACTCCAGTGGCTCAGGGGCTGGGCTTTACTCTTCCTGGTGTCCCTGACCCTAGTAGTTCTGGCTGACACAGATGTAGTCACTAACGATGACATTCCCCAAGTTTTCTGGGGGATGAGAGATGGCTTGGGAAATGTGTGCATGCAGGATATGAATATGGGCTTTTTCAGAATTCTTCTTTTTTCAAGATCTAAGATAATATCATTTCAGTACGGACAGAAAAATCTCAGTAAGAATGGCTGTCTACGAGAAGACCTTTGGACGGGTAAGTGGCGATGTCTGGAGCTGGCAGAGTTCTGGGTTACGGCCGTTGATGTGGGAGTCCTAGCTGGTGCCTGATGGTGGGAGCCAGGGCTGTTTAGGAGCCTCGGGGTACACAAGCACTTACATGATTGAAAGCCCGGGCACAGGGATGGAGAGGTTCCCAGAGCTCAGCCGGGTTGGTTTCCAGGACTGATGTTCTCTGCCCCCACACATCATTCAGTAGCAGAATCCTAAGATTCTGGGTCATAGAGTGCAGTTCTCCAGATGGGGGGCCAGGAGAGGAGACTGCTTAGTCAGTAGGTAGGGGAGAGGGGAGGAGAAGCAGCCCAAGGACAGGGGAACCTGAAGGTTTAGTCTCCGTTTTGCCAGGACTAGTCTTGATAGAAGGCAATCCTCCTGTGCTCTGCACTTGAGGAAAAGCGTTCATGGTGTAGGATTTGTTGTGTTCTAGGCTTGGCAGGGATGGTATGAAATCATGCGGTCGTATCATACACTGATTTTCATACATCAGTATCTTGCTCCACACCTTCCTGTCTTGAAGAAATTGTTGCTAGAGATGTCTGAATGTGGATGTGAGCCTCAGATCCATTTGTCTGATGACGTCAAGTAGAGTTGTTGCCACAAAGAGGTCTTTGCCCAGTCACTTTTGATTCCAGAATTTAAAGGGGTCACTCAGGCTCGCAGGTTCAGAGTTCTTTTTTTTTTTTTTTTTTTAAGATTTTGTTTATTTATTTGTCAGAGAGAGAGAGAGAGAGCAAGCACAGGCAGACAGAGTGGCAGGCAGAGGCAGAGGAAGAAGCAGGCTCCCTGCCGAGCAAGGAGCCCGATGCGGGACTCGATCCCAGGATGCTGGGATCATGACCTGAGCCGAAGGCAGCTGCTTAACCAACTGAGCCACCCAGGCGTCCCAGGTTCAGAGTTCTTGTTATAGATCTTATGCTAAGATTTACCAAAGAAAAGGGAAGCGTTTTATTCTTGGCATTTGCTCAGGGTAGTTCTTGGACACATCGTCTTACTCATTGAGACTTGTGTGAGAAAAATAAAGGTAAGTCTATGTTTTATTGAAAATATTAGCATTTGGGCTCAGGAAAAGCTGGAAACCAGCCTCTCTACTTAGCTGGCTCACAGGATTTTGCCTCCATGATGGTGGTTAATTTTGGGGGTCAGATTGACTGGGCCTTGGGATGCCCAAATTAAGCATTATTTCTGAGTGTGTCTGCAAGGGTCTTTCTGGGTGACATTAGCATGTGAATCAGGGAACTCCGTAGACTGTCCCCTCCCCAGCATGGGTGAACATCATCCAATCTGTCAATGGCCTGAAGAGAACAAAATGTGGAGGAAGGGAGCATTCCTCCTTTCCTTCATGCCATCCTCTCTTCCTGCCTGCCGGAGCTCAGACATGTTGCCCGGGGAGGGACACCATCAGTTCCCCTGGTTCTCAGACCTGCGGGCTTCGGCTGAATGAATGGCACTGGCTTTTCTGGGTCTCTTGTTTGCAAATAGATCGTGAGACTTCTCAGACTCTATAATGATGTGAGCCCATATTTCCTTTTATGTATAGATACAAACATACAAAATTGTACTGGTTTATCCTACATGCATACATCCTATTGGTTCTGTTCCTCTGCAGAACCCTGACTGATACATTTCTCTCTGTAAAACCACCTGACGAGCCCTCAGCTCTGGCTAGGGGGCAACATTCTGGAATGTTCACCCATCTGCATCTACCAGCTGAGTTATAGGCTGATCAAGAGCCAGTTACATTTGTTCCTACCTCTGTTTTTTCTCATTGAACTTGCTATTATAATTACCTAATTTGATGACATTAAGTAACGTGATAAAACAGGAGTGTAAAAAATGAATTATATTTTTATTGTAATTTGATTAAAGTAAGTCAATGCTTTCCTGATATTCAATAAAAATGAGTCACTAAAAATGTCTAAATGTGAGCGAGTCAAATGTAAAAGTAAAAGTATAGTAAAACCCCTGGACTTTGCATTTTAGACCTAACATTTATCATCATTGGAGCCAATTGTTGGGTACTAAGTTATCAGTTCTTAGAAGATAAAGATTTTGAAGAGGTATGGGAGGAAGGAATACATTTATAAAATGTTACAAGAAACTCACAAGTGACCTTTGAATAGTAGGAGTGTTAGTATGTTAAAAGTCTGTAATGGACGTTAAGGGAGTTACCAGACAGAGATAGAAAAAAAAAAAACACGTGAGCTTGCCCAGCAAGGATTGCAGTAGAGATTTTGTCCTTATCAGATGAACTTAATGGAACAAGTTACAGTTAAAGTGTGAATGGGAGAGCTGCCGTTGTTGTTCCACACTGGGTTGTTGCTGTTTACATTCCGTGTTGGAATGTATGTTGAACCATACAGTCTTCATAAGCTTTTCAGCAGGTATATGTTGAACACCTCTGTTCATGGTCAAGGCAGGATCAGAGGCCATGCATACTGACAACTGATCTGTCTGTTTTCCTCCTTTTCCATGACTAGATCTACCGCCTCATCTTGATTTATAAACAAAGCCTGGAAAACCTACAAAGAGAAGTGTTTTGTGGTTTATCTAGGAATAATACAGAAAATATTGCTGTTATTTTTGGTGAAGAAAATCAATTTTGTATAGTTTATTTCAACTTAAATAAAATGTGAACTTTCTTTAAAGTTCAAAAAAAAAATCCTGGACTTTGGATTCAGATTGTTTCAAAGTGTTCTGAGTGCTGGCTCAACTTTAAAGAAATCAGAATGCCAAATTATAAACAATGTGTTATAAGTGTGGTTTATGCAAGAAGAGCATGGGGAACTCCCATCAGGAGACCTACTTTTATTTATTTATTTAAAAAAAAAAGATTATTTATTTATTTATTTGATAGAGAGAGAGAGAGAGATCACAAGTAGGCAGAGAGGCACGCAGAGAGAGAGAGAGAGGAGGAAGCAGGCTCCCTGCCAAGCAGAGAGCCCAATGTGGAACTCGATCCCAGGACCCTGAGATCATGACCTGAGCTGAAGGCAGAGGCTTAACCCACAGAGCCACCCAGGTGCCCCAGGAGACCTACTTTTAAAGAAACACTATTCATTAAAGAAATATAAATATATTCTTTTTGTTTTAGGCTAAATTAAATAAAATTTCTTTTTACTAAGTGGGCATTAGGTAATGGAGATTCTACTAAGCCTATCTTGAATAATATGGATAGAGGGGTCTGCCAGCCCTCCATCTGCAAGTCACCTCTCAGAGTCTGCATGGCCAACCCCTTTCTTTTCTTGTGTGGGTGGGGGCCTGCTGGCATCACCATGCCCTGAGCACATCCAGAGGTCCCTGGTCCTAGAGGTGGCAGCCCAGCCCATCTCAGTGCTGTCGTGAGAAATCGACACAGAAGGCCATGTCCCCCAGAGGGCTGAGCACAGCCCACACACAAAGGTTCTCTATAAATGTGAGCAGTTCTTCCTTCCAAATCACTACCTTTCTATCTCCTTGCCTGCTTGCCTGCTTACAGAAAATGACGTTTAATTCCAGGCACACAGAAAGAGAAACTCAGAGTCTAGAATATTAAGAGTATCGCCTTCTCTGTGCTCTTATTATTTTTTTATTACAATACTCCTTCTGGCTTCTAGAGGTGGAGTTCTACCCAGAGGTCACCAAATTTTCTCCATGAAGGGCTGGGTAGTCAATATTTTAAGATCTGTGGGCCAGAGAATATGAAACTATTCACTCTGTTGCTGTGATTATGAAACAGCTGTAGACAGTCTAGAATGAATGGGCTTGGCTGTATGTCAATAAAACTTTACTTAGAAAACAAGCAGCAGTCTGGATTTGGCCTATGGACTGTAGTTTGCTGAACCTAGTATCTATAGCAAGCATTCCGAACTGAAAGAGAGATCAGGAAAATCTGGGAGACTGTATGCAGATTTTGGGTATGTATTTTTCTATACAGAGGAATCATAATTTTCTTCAGATTTCAAAAGCACTTTAATCAATAACTTTAAGAAACATTGCTCTAAAGAAATGGTCTCTTCTAAGCCCCCATGGCATTTAATTTTTAAAAATACTGTAATTTTCATGATCTGTTTTTGAAACTTTATTTTGAAATAATTATAGAGTCACAAAAAGTTGAAAAGATTGTACAGAGAAGTCCTGGGTCCCCTTCACCTAGTTTCTCCCAGTGGTTACATCTTACATAATTACAGTATACTATTGAGACCAAGAAATTAATGTTGGTACAATATGTGAGTATAGCTCTCTGGCATTTTATAACATGTGCAGACTTATGTAACCACTGCTGTAATCATTTTCCATCTCTGTAGATATTTTTCCTTTCATGAATGACCTTGTGAGATTGGCTTTTATCACTCTACATAATACCCCTGAGATCCATTCAAGTTGTGTGTCATTAATTTGTTCCTTTTTCTTACTGAATCGTATTCCTCAGTATGGATATACCACGGTTTGTTTAACCATTCACTCATTGAGGAATGTTTTGGTTATTTCCAGATTTTGGCTATTATACGTAAAGCTGCCATGAAAAATTGTGTATAAGATTTTGTATAGACATACATTCCTACCTCTAGGATAAACGGCCGGGTGTGCAATTGCTGGATCAAAGGGTAATTGCATATTTAACTTTTTAAGGAAGTGTCAAAGTGTTTTCCAGAGTTAATAATTTATTTTAAAAAATGGCATGAACATATGTCATGAACATGTGTAAGAAAACATAAAAATGTAAGAATTTATATCCAACAGAAATAAACCTTTCCTTGGGATGCCTGGGTGGTTCAGTTGGTTAAGCATCTGCCTTAGGCTCAGGTCACGATCCCAGGGTTCTGGTATCAAGTCTCACATTGGACTTCTTGCTCAGCATGGGGCCTGCTTCTCCCTCTGCCTGCCACTTTCCCTGCTTTATGCTCTGTCTCTGACAAATAAATAAATTCTAAAAAAAAAAAAAAATCTCTCCTTATGCACTGTGCAGTCTGGGACTTCCTCTTCCTAGGTCAGTATTTCTGTATTATTATTCCAAATGTCCTTCATTGTGGGGGTCTTTCCATAGAGTAGCTATAAATTGTTTTCAGTCCTTTTTAACTGATGAGTAGATATATAGTTTATTTGAGCATTCCTCATATTTAAAAACTGGTTATTTCCAATTTTGACTGTCATCAGGAAATGACGGAACAACTTTCTCTGAGATGCTTCTGTGTGCACATTTGTGTTTCTCAAAGACATACATTTCTGATATTACGGATGCTACCAAAGTGCCTTCTTAAAGGATGTATCAATCAATGTATAAGTGTCTTCACACCCACATCCACACTTGATATGGACTTTATTAATTTATATTAATTTTATTGATTCATCTGAGTGCAGAATATTTTGTTGTTATTTGTATTTCCCTGGTTAACAACGAGGTTCCACATTTTTTCTTGATAACTTAATTAACCTTTTTATGTTACGTCTGTAAATAACTATTTGTACTCTTAAACAATTATTTTTTCTCTTACTGTCTTTTTCTTATTGATTTTTAGTAGCTCTTTATTTCTGTTGGATATTAACCTTTTGGAAATTTTATATATATATATAGTAACTATTTCTTCAAATCTGTCACTCGACTATTGAATTTGCTTTTGGGATGTGTGTGTGTATGTGTGTGTGTGTGTGTGTGTGTGTGTGTGTGTGTTCATGTGATGTGTGTGAGTTACACAGCCAGCATCATTTAGTTTAGTCTTGTTTTGCATAGTCACATCAGTCAGTCTTTTACTTTACATCTCTTAGATCTTATTCTTGCCCAAGAAGTCCTTCTTATTTCAAATTATGGAAATACTCCTCTATATCTTTTCTAATGTTTCTGTCCTGAAAACTACGGGAACTAATGCCAGGTGTTTCACCTGGTACATTAAACCTGGAATCTTAGACTAGTGCACCCATCTTGACAAATTGGACCTGATTCAACATTATTTCATTCTCCTGGGGTTGGTATCACTACAATTCATTCTTAAATTTCTCCCCAGATTTCTGTCGATGTTACAAAATCTTGAAATTCTTTTTGTGTGTTTTAAGGTATCTCTTCCCCAAACTTCTTATTTCTTCTCTTGAGACATGCTGGAATCTACTCTAGGCATATTTGGGCACGATATGGTGGGTGGGTCTTAAGGTGTCTTGTCATGCCCTCTTAAGGTAACTGTGTAAGATGAGGTCATTAAAACTCTTCAAACAAGGGAAAGTGTTTTTGTTTTACAGAAAGGAAGAGAAGCACTGCTTCTTTTGGCCAAGGAGGTTCAGGGGACTTGGGGGCTCAAGATTTTCAGATTCATTTGTGTCCACTTACAGTTTCTATTTCATTTCTCAGGAGTCCACTCCTTCCCATCCATTCTGCAATTCACATTTCAGAGGCATGTCTAGGCTCTGAATTTAATCTGTGATATAATTCTTAACACATAAGTTCAAATTTTAAGACTGCTTTTCAGTGGTATCAGCCTTGCCTCTACAAAACTCAAGGTCTTGAAAGGCCATCATAAGGACCTCCCAATTTCTCTGGCAATGCCTCAACTTGACGCTTGAAAGCCTAAAGTTTTTGCGTTCTGTTTTAAAATTTCTCCATTGGAGTCAGAAGCAATTGGCTCTATCCCAGAAATTCTGTGGCAACAGACTCCAGTGTGGTGATGAAATCCAGCAGTCCCTTGGCCTCCCAAAGTCTTGCTTTAAATAGGTTCTTCATTTCGGGCAGTCACAGCTTAAATTTAAGTAACTGTTTTGTGACTGAATGTCATAGATAGATACTGTCAGTATCTCACTTTTCCCTGGCAATTATGGCATCAATGTGTTCAATCCCAATCACATCATTTAACAAACTACAGATTTTCTTATTTGGATATCTATTTCCTGGGTGTGGTCCCAAATAGAATATTAATTTATGCTGAATCAACAAAACAGAAACCACTGTAGGTATTTCAGAGAGAGACAATTTGATACAGGAACTCATTTACAAAATTGTTGAGCAAAAGAGAGAAAGCTATGCTAGAGAGAGAAGAGGATGTATACATAAGACCGGGAAACAGCAATTGCTTCTGGCTGGGGCCTGAGACCCTGTTCTTGCCTTGAAGTCAATGAGGCAATGATGTTCCTGCTGCTACTGCTGTTAAAACTGCCCCACTACCATCGAGCTGTGACCAGGAACCCACATTCCTTTGGTTCAGGTGGCCAGCAGCTGTTACTGCAGCTGCCCAAGACACCTTCATGATATGGAAGAAAGACCTCTCTTGCTCCTATCTTCCTATCTGGCCGATGCTACCCATTGGTAGAGCATTATAAGAAGCCAGGTGGCAAAGAGCCAGGAATGTGTAGTTGTAACACCTAGCATTACAGAAGAGAATTTAGGACAAGTATGCGTTCTTTCTCAGGACAATACTGGGAGATGTGCTTCCTCAAAATGAGGGAGAAGACCAAGAATGAGGAAGACTTCTGACCTATGACACAGGGAATCCCACCCAAGAAAGAGGCACTGGGATTGCTCAGGAAGGTGGGGAAAGGAGAGCCCGGGACAACAGCTGGGCAGTAAGCCTTAATATCAGCCAGGCTACACTGGACCAGAAGGGCTGCAGGCTCCAAGTGTGTTTAGAAAGTGGGAGGGCTCCCTGGAAGAAAGAGACGCGTTTGAATGCACTGAGAGATCTATTGTTTTATCAGAGAATTGGGGGGAAAGTGATGGTGCATATATAGAAAACAAGCAATAGAAACCAAGGCCCAAGAGAAATAAAATGCTGTGGAAGAGTAGAGGTGATCATTATATACTATGTGGCTCAGCTGTTAAAAATAATTACACAGTCATAACAACGTGAATGTCAACTTTTGATTGAATAAAAATGTGATAACACGGAGTTTGAAGAGAAGAGAGAAGTTGTGTGTTGGGATGAGGAAAAAGCTGAAGAAAGCTAAACCTTTGTATTTTATATAAAAAGGTCAATAGGTAATGTAATATTTAAACCTAAGAAGTCAAACACTGTCAATTTAAAGCTAGTTATTCAGCTATATAAAGATAAATCACAAGGGAAAAAAATCCAGCTAAAATAGTTGAAAATTATTCCAGAGGCATTGATAGAAGAAGAATAGAGTAAGGAACTTCTGTTTTTCATTATAGGCTTTGAAGTATTTAGCTTCTAAAAGCTTTTATTTACTATATTATCTTGGTAAAATATTAATATAATTTTTAAAACCACAAATTTAGAGCAATTTTTATCGGAGTGAAACATTACCATGTTGGTTTAATAAGCCAACTTCAATGCTGCTCTTTATCAAACTCTTGTCAAGATTTTTTTGTAAAAAGCACACATTTGTACTCATTCAGTCTAAATAGAGGAGATTTAGTGATTACTCAGGTTGCATTTCTGATTCTTTCACTTTAGGTTCCTTTAAAGTGTAACCCAGATAATAATGAATGTATTTTAAAATTTTTCACACATGACACTGAAAGGCCAATTTAAAGTTCCTAATGTTCCAGACAACTTGATATTGTTTAACTGTATTATATGTTTAAGAAAACAGGGTCTCTCTGTTTCCACTTAATTGTTTTTCAGATCTTTTCTATTTTGTTTTCCTGGCCCACAATTCCCCTATGTGTTTTGGTTTGATACCATTGTGGAGAAAGGAATAAAATAAAGAAATACAAAGATGAAAACAATTCCCAGCACCCCAATAGCACTGTCCTAGGAATGCTGGGAACGGAGTGAGCTGGTAGGGTTTGGTAGGATCTGGTCCTATGGGAAGATTTTAATACAGTAGGACAACAAACTCTATTTGGCTACAGACCTAAGTTAGTAGGGTTCAAAGGGGAGTGAGGTTGAGTTCCATGGGCTCTGTGGTGCTTGGAGAAACATCTGTTCTGGACTTGTATCATCACAGCAAGGCCATGGCAAGAGTGGTCTCTCTTCTTAGTTTAAGGGAATGTCTAGTTTCTTGACTTGGAGATAAATCATCTTTTCTTTATTTTTTCTTGGTCTGCAGTAATAAAAAACACGGAGAGGGGATAAAGAAATTGTGAGGAAGCTGAAAACCAAAATAAAGAGGTAAGAAATAAATGGAACAACAAATGGATATAAACTTTGTCTAGGCACAGTATTGCAGTGTTCTGAGTGGTGATTCCTAAAAAGAAAATAGACAGAGCTTGGTGAGTAACTTATGTGATGGGACAGTTCCAAAAATGCTCTTCTGGGAATGGGACTGGCCTATGTTCCTTACTTAAAGTGATCACTTTTCTGTCTAATAAAGGATGCGGATAAGGACTACATTTAATCTTATATCAGTTAAAAATGATGATTGCAAAATCTAGACACTGTTGTCATCAGTCTTTGCAAATACAATTTTAGAAATTATTCTTACCAATGCTTATTTACTTTCCAACAGTTGGGCAAGTGAAAAACCAAATTGCAAATTTTCTCAATCATCTTATCTTTATGAATACCAGGAAGTTGCAGATACTCATTATAGAAATGCTGCTTTCTTCATCCTGCTGTTCCCTGTCATGCCCTTTGGACATGCTCTGCCTGATAATAGTATTAAAATCTGGAGTGGGTCTGCTCCCATGTTCCCCAGCTCCTCACAAAATTTTCCCCACCTGGGGGTGCTTAGTCCTGTCTCAGCTTCTGGGCCAGTCTGAGACAGGGAGTATAGCAGAAGCCCACCCAAATCCCCTGGCAATGCTAGGGTTCTCTCAGGCTCCAGATATAGGGGCCCAAGGAAGTTGGTGGTGCTCCCAGGGTCTCTATGTCAACAACAGTAACAACAAAAGCAGCAGCAGCAACAACAGAAACAATAATTACAACAGGAAGACCAGCAACAACAGAAATAATGCCAGAAACAGGAACAGCAGCAGTAACAATAGTAACAACAGTGACAATAGCAGCAGCAATAGTAACAATGGCAACAACAGCAGCAACAATAGTAACCACAACAATAAGAAAAATAAGAGTAACAATAGTAATAATAATAACAGGAACCACACCAGCAACAATAGTGACAACAACAGGAACCATAGCAGCAGCAGCAACAGTAACAACAACAGCAGCAACAACATCAATGGTAACAATAGCAACAATAACAGCAACAATAGGAACAATGACAGCAGCAATAATAGTAACAACAGGAAAAATAGCAATGATAGTAACAACAGCAACAACAGGAATAATAGGAACAACAACAGCAGCAACAACACCAGCAGCAATAATAGTAACAACAGCAGCAACAACGGCAATAATAGCAACAACAGGAACAGCAACAACAATAACGACAACAGCAACACCACCAGCAGCAACAGTAACAACAACAGCAACTCCACCAGCAGCAACAGTAACAAGAGCAACAACAGCAGCAGTCATGATAACAACAGTAACAACAGCAGTCATGGTAACAACACCAACAACAGCAACAGCAGCAGTCATAGCAACAACAGCAACAATAGCAGCAACAACAGCAACAATAGCAGCAGCAACCATAGTAACCACCACAACAACAACAGGAACAGCAGCAGCAGCAACAGTAACAATAATAGCAAAAACAGCAACAATAGCAACAGCAACAATAGTAACCATAGCAACAGCAGCAGGAGCAATGACTGTAACCACAGCAACAACAGGAGCAGCAGCAGCAGCAATAGTAACCATAGCAACAACTATAGCAGCAACAATAGTAACAAGAACAATAAAAACTGGAATGATGGCATCAATAATAGTAATAACAGGAACCATGGCAGCAACAATAGTGACAACAATAGGAACCACAGCAGCAGCAACAGTAACAATAGCAACAAAAACAGCAACCATAGGAACAAAGACAGTAACAACAACAGTAAACAGAGCAACAACAGCAGCAATAACAGGAACAACAGTAATGATAGTAACAACAATAACAACAACAGGAATAATGGCAGCAGTAGTAGTAATAACAGGAACCATGGCAAAAATAATAGTAACCATAGCAACAACAGCAGCAACAACACCAGCAGCGGCAACAATAGTAACAACAGCAGCAACAACAGTAACAACAGCAGCAACAGCAGCCATATTAACAATAGCAACAACAGTAGTCATAGTAACAACAGCAACAAAAGCAACAATAGCAGCAGCAACAGTCATAGTAACAGTAACAACAGCAGCAGTCATAACAACAACAATAACAGCAACAACAGCGACAATAGCAGCAGCAACGGGAACAATGGCAGCAACAACCATAGTAACCACAGCAACAACAGGAATAGCAGCAGTAAGAACAGCAGCAGCAACAGTAACAATAATAACAACAACAGCAACAATAGCAACAGCAACAATAGTAACAACCATAGCAGCAACAATAGTAATAAGAACAACAACAATAGGAACAATGGCATCAATAATAGTAATAACAGGAACAACAGCAATGACAGCAGCAACAAAAGGAACAACAGCAGCAGTAGTAGCAGCAATAGTAACAACAGCAACAACAGGAACAGCAACAATAGCAGCAGCAACAACAGGAACAGCAACAATAGCAGCAGCAACAGTAACAATAATAGCAACAACAGCAGCAGTCATAATAACAACAGCAACAACAGCAGCAGCACAAATCTTCATAAAAGTATCTGTAGATCACAGAGAAGATCTACACATAAAAGTATCTGTAGATCACACCAAGAGAAGGCATATAAACCAACAGCAGGAATAATCTTGGTGACATCTACCAAACCGGATGAACCAGCCTGATGGGAAAATTCTTACAAGTAGATGTGTCTGTGTCTCTCACGGAGCCATGCTTCCCTATCTCAAAACCATTCAGAATATGTTTTAAACTTTGATTTCCACTCAGTCATCTAGGGACAAAATCACCTGTTTTACAAAGCAGCTGTGGAAACTTCCGTGAATAATAGAATGGCTATTGGACATTTCCAAAGAGCCAGGCACTTTCCATGCATGTATCTCATTACAAAAATCCAATGAGTAGAAACTGTTGTCCCCATTTACAGATGAAGAAATCAAGGCTTGGAAGAGTTAAGACCACATGATGGGAAATGTCAGGACCTGGCCTAACAGATTACAGCCCAGGCTCCTCCTCACAACACATTACTGCCTTCCCAGCTTGGAGCTGCTGCACAAGCCTGGAGAGCCCACGATTAGAGATGTTGTGGAAGGAGCTCAGCATTTAGTCCACAGCTATATGGGAAGCACCTGGTCTGTGCTGAGTCCTAGGGATACAACAGTAAATGCGGTACAGTCTGTGTCCAAAGGGAGGCTCATGTGCATGGGAAGGTTCACTGAGATAGAGATATGGGGGGCTGGGGGACAGTTGGTCTAGATCAAGGATCTCAAGCTCAAATGTCTGCATACACCAGGCAGAAATAATAAATGTGCTAGGCACGAGATAGCGGGGAATGTGGCTCTGTGCCTCCTCCAACAGGCATGCCCTTCCAAGCCTCCAGCCAACCCTGCAGCTCCTGCAAACTACCAGCAAGAGGAAATGCCTGCTCTGGGTTACCAAATCCCTGGAATTTTTTTTCTTTAACAGATCCTGGAAATCCAGCTTATGTGGAATTTCCCACTTTAAAAATACCATGTGTCAAGCAAAGCCCTTGAGGCCCTGATGTCTTGTGGGTCACCAATGTGTGACCTCTGGCTTGAGCTCAAAGGCCTTTTGTAATGTTGAGCTCCAAGTTCTAGGAAAAGCCTTAGACCACAGCTATTCTTTGCAGCCCCATCTGCATGGGCGCCGAGTGTGTTAAATGGGAACATTGTGTAGAACGGATAAAATTCAGTTCAGTTCATGGTCCCAGCAAGCCAGAACTGGAATACAATTAAAATGAGTAAAAACATCTAAGCATACTGCATGAAGAAATTGTGGGCAGTGTGTCCTATGTTTCTCTTCATTAGACTTTCTTAAGTTTAATTTTTGAATAGGTTCCCATGGTCCAAAATTCAGAAAGTAGAAAAAGGTATGCACTGGAAATCCCTCCCACCTGTGTTCTACAGCCACTGAACCCACAGACAGCCAACATTCTGGTTCTTGCATATTCTTCCAAAGACACAGGTAAAGATACAGGTAAATATATATATTTATCAAGTAGTTGCCATACGCAGCATGGAGGCCAATGTGAGGCTTGAACTCAGGACCCCAAGATCAAGATCTGAACTGAGATCGAGTCGGATGCTTAACGGACTGAGCCACCCAGGTGTCCCCCTTTTTTAAATTAGCAATGTATCTTAGGGGACTTTCCTTATCAGTGTGTATAAAGCTGCCTTCTTCTTTTAATGGCTGTAGAGTATTTTACTGACATAATTTATTTAACTGGACCATAATTTATATAACTGGACTCCTAATCAATGTGCATTTAGGTTGTTTCCAATCTTTTGTTACATAAAAAAATTGTCTTAAATACTAATCTTGTACATAAGTCATTTTGTACATGTAAATTCATGGAAGTGTGGAATTGCTCGGTAAAAAGGAACACACAGGGGCACCTGGGTGGCTCAGTCAATTAAGCGTCTGCCTTTGGTTCAGGTCATGATCCTGGCGTCCTGGGATCAAGCCTTGCATCAGGCTCCCTGCTCATAGGGGGTCTGCTTCTCCCTCTCCCTCTGCAGCTCTCTCTGCTTGTGCTCTTTCTCGCTCTCTCTCTCAAATAAATAAATAAAAATCTTAAAATAATAAATACACATTTTTTATACTTTTGTCATATTGCCATCATAGAGATTTCAACTGTGTATTTCCACAGGCAATGTAGGACACTGTTTCCTTACATTCTTCCCCAAAACAATGTTACCAAGTGGTTTGGTCTTCAACAATCTAAGTTGTGAGGAGTGGTGTTCATTCATATTTCTCTTGTTATGTAGGAAGTGAGCATATTTTCATATCTTTAAGAGCTGCTTTTATTTTCCTTTCACTGAATTATATGTTCAAATCCTTAACCCATTTTTTCTTCTGTGTGGTTCTCTTATAGATTTGTTAGAGCTCCTTATATATTAAGAAAATTAGTCCCTTATAGAGGAGTAAATATTTTCTCCACATTTGTTGTTATTATTATTTTTTTTTTAGCTTCTGTTAGTTTTTCAATGCAGAATTCTTTGTTTTTATAAAAGCAAACTTATAGATCTTTAAAAAAATTAGTCCTGGATTTTTTTTTTTTTCTGTACTTACAGAGAGACCTTCCTCACTATGAAACCACGAGTATTTTTCTATGGTATGTTCATTATTTTACTGTTTCTTTGTGTTTTCCAGTCTTTGATCTCATGTGACTTGATCTCAATGGATGGTATGAGGTATAAATTCAACCTCAGATTTTTTTTCCAACTGGCTACAGAGTTGGCCCAGATGTGTATGGAGAAATTTGAGCTCCCTACCTCTGCATGTTTTCAGCTTCGTCAATAGTCTCAGGCAAAGCCTTCCCTTTGGTCTCCGGGAGCAGCAACACCAGTCCCCCAGCAACCAAGCCAATCACCGCTGGAAGCCAAACAAATGCAAATCACATTAAGAACTAAAACATGCAGGCTTTATAATAGGAACTTCTTAAAAAAATTTTGCGTGTGTGATTTTCTATACTTACATATTTCTTTTTTATCTCTGACTATCCTATAAATATTTTGCTGATTCTAAACTCTGTTGGATTATAATTCCTTATAGGGAGATGGAATACTCAACATTTCGAGTCAAGGTTATTCTAGGCTAGAAAACATTGCCATAATATTAAGATACATTGGAGTTAGAAAATAACTCAGAAAAAAAAAATCAACTCTAAGGAAAGGAAGAACATAACCCTGCCAATATTAAGCACTTAGTAATGAGAATTAGTCAGAAACTTGGAGCACGAAGAGAACCCAGAAGTCGTGAATCACATATCACTGCATCATGGCTTTTAAAAAGCATAGCCAGGCCTATACTTTCAGTTCTGATTCAGGTGTTTGAGAAATTCCTTTTGTTCCTTTTTCCTTTGTCAGCAGCTGTAATGTTTTTGCACATGCTGGGGAGTCATAGTAAACATTCGAGTGTTTATGTGTCTTTAAATTCCCATTAACGTTTTGGGATTTTAAGGTTATGTTTTATGTTTTGTGGTAACAGAATGCAGGAAGTAGATGTGGAGTTTTCACTGGTTTTGGAGTTCCAAAAAAATGCACACTGGCCTCTGTTTTTACATCTTTACAGAATGACAGGAATCGAAGCCACGGAGAGAGGTTTAGGACTCTGGTGGAGCTCTGGGTGTCTGGCATCCAGCGCTGAGCCCGCACTCACTGGTCTCAGAGCCCTGGGAAATTTGGCACCAGGCTCGTGGCCATAAAGTGGGTTGATACTCCCACCTCACACGCTTGTACTAAGACTGAAATGCACTCCTGCTTGTTCCATGGCTGACCTTGTCAGAGAGTTATGAATGAAGTAGCCACCTTCAGAGATTCTCCAAACATGTAAAGATTCACTTGGTTGTAACTTGTGCAAATTTTACACGTATTTGCTGGCTTTGATTCTCTGCAGTGAGTGAATTAGGAAGAGAATATATAATAGATTAATCAAATGATCATCTCTTCAGCTTTTTATATTTGCAAAGATAAGCCTCATTAACCAGGGTATTTCTTTTTTTAAAAATTAATTTAATTTTATTTTTTCAGTGTTCCAAGATTCATTGTTTATGTACTGTACCAGTGCTCCATGCCATATGTGCCCTCCTTAATACCCACCACCAGGTTCACTCCCACCTCCCTCCCCTCCAAAACCCTCAGTTTGTTTCTCAGAGTCCACAGTCTCTCATGGTTCGTCTCCCCCTCCGATTTCCCCCAACTCACTTCTCTCCTTCTCCTAGTGTTCCCCATGTTATTCCTAATGCTCTACAAGTAAGTGAAACCATATGATAATTGACTCTCTCTGCTTGACTTATTTCACTCAGCAGAATCTCCTCTAGTCCCATCCATGTTGATACAAAAGTTGGGTATTTATCCTTTCTGATGGAGGCATCATACTCCATTGTATATATGGACCATACCTTCTTTATCCATTCACCTGCTGAAGGGCATCTTGACTCTTTCCACAGTTTGGCGATTGTGGCCATTGCTGCTATAGACATTCTTTTCACTCTATCTGTATCTTCGGGGTAAATACCCATTAGTGCAATTGCAGGGTCATAGGGTAGCTCTATTTTTAATTTTTTGAGGAATCTCCACACCGTTTTCCAAAGAGGCTGCACCAACTTGCATTCCCACCAACAGTGTAAGAGAGTTCCCCTTTCTCCACAACCTCTCCAACACTGTTGTTTACTGTCCTGTTAATTTTGGCTATTCTAACTGGTATAACGTGGTATCTCAGTGTGGTTTTGATTTGAATATCCTTGATGGCTAATGATGATAAACATTTTTTCATATGTCTGTTAGCCATTTGTATGTCTTTTCTGGAGAAGTGTCTGTTTGTGTCTTCTGCTCATTATTTGATGTGATTATCTGTTTTTTAAGTGTTGAGTTTGAGGAGTTTTTTTTTATAGATCTTGGATATCAGCCCTTTGTACTGTCACTTGCGAATATCTTCTCCCATTCCATGGGTTGCCTCTTTGTTTTGTTGACTGTTTCCTTTGCTGTGCAGAAGCTTTTGATCTTGATGAAGTCCCAAAAGTTCATTTTTGCTTTTGTTTCCTTTGCCTTTGGAGACATATCTTGAAAGAAGTTGCTGTGGCTGATGTCGAAGAGGTTACTGCCTATGTTCTCCTCCAGGATTTTGATAGATTCCTCCCTCACATTGAGGTCTTTTATTCATTTCAAGTTTATCTTTGTGTATGGTGTGAGAGAATGGTTGAGTTTTATTCTTCTATACATAGCTGTCTGATTTTCCCAGCACCATTTATTGAAGAGACTGTCTTTTTTCCATTGGATATTTTTTCTTGCTTTGTTGAAGATTATTTGACCATAGAGTTGCAGTCCATACCTGGGCTCTCTACTCTGTTCCACTGGTCTATGTGCCTGTTTTTGTGCCAGTACCATGCTGTCTTGGTGATCACAGTTTTGTAGTAAAGCTTGAAATCAGGCAACATGATGCTCCCAGCTTTGTTTTTCTTATCAACATTTTTCCCAGTGCTCTTTCAACTGTTCATTTCTTGATTTTCAGGCTCTAGATAATTGCTTCTGGTTATTTCAAGACCACAGTCAGTACGCCATTATTGTATGCCAAAGAATGGAAAAGGAGTAAACATGGAAAAGTATTTGTCTTGTTTCTTGCTAGCTGCTCAGATTGGTGAGAAAAGAAGACAGAACTATAAGCATTGATAAAAGTGGAAGTCGACTTTGAGTTTATTTGAAAGGGTGAAATAGAGTTAAAATCCTTGATCTTTTCCAGGGGAAGGTGAATGCCAAGGGAGGTTCCACAGAGGCTCATCTAGGTCTGGACTTGGCATTGCATTTTTAAATGGTCCTTGGAGAAACATGAAGTTTGTTCTCCACAAATATTTCACTGACCTGTAGGTCACTCACTGCTCACCTAAGGGAGTGGCCAAGATTGAGGCGCTTCCACCTTCCTCCTTGGAAGGAAGGCATCCAGAAAGTGTTGTGGTATTTTTCCAAGATGGAAAGAAGGCTCTGCACAGGTCCGTCAGCCAGTGTTGGGAGAGGAAGGTGCCAGGGTCATGCTTATGCCAGGATAAAGAGCTTGTGTTCTGTCAACTTTGGCCATTTTACTGTTACTAAGTCGCAGCCGAGAGGAATTCACTGGGTCTGTTTTGAGGGTGAGTTTTATCAGCAGTGTGGAACATTTATTTGCTTTCACAACTACAGCAGTGGAAAATTTCTTCCTCACACATCCCTTGAGAAGAGGAATGAGCAGAGGTACTTGTGTGTGACCAATGCGTGGCATTAGGAGAAAAGCCACCTGGAAGTGCCCCCGGTGTACAGAGTGTCTTGTCTTCCCTCCCCCCAAATTAAGTGAGGGTTGAGGAAAACTGTTCATGTCTGTTTAGACCCACTCCCAGTGGGTCTAAAAGAAGGCTGAGCTGGGTGTGTTGAGGCCTTCTGGCTAGCTCAAGGAGGTGAATGCTGTGTGCATGACTCTGGACACCCCTTCGTACCCCTCTGTGTGGCATACAGGGAAGATCTGTCCCATTGTCCACAGCTATGGGGAAAAGAATGGACATGAACAAATGGGAGTGTCCATGATTCCCAGACACCTTCCGCAGTCTGTAGATGTTATGTTCAACATTGGCCTCTGCATATTAATTGCTGATAGTTAGGTTTGTCCCTGTCACCGTCCATGCTGCAGGCTGGACAGTGAGGGGACAGGGAGGACTCCACACTGGTACATTCCTTCAGGGTTGGAGGAAAGGGCTGTGCCAATCCTCCTTAAATCTAATTGCCCAAGGGATTTGGGGAAGGGGCACCCAACACCAACAGAGGTGTGCAGTGATGCTGATGCATTTCCTTAATTGTGGTCTTTCAAAACCCCCTTGGTTTTAGCCACTTTTTGTTGAAGTAATGAAGTGAAAAGTTTTGTATTTTCCCATGTTTGGCCATAAAGGAGGCAGAAAAAGTGAGCTCTGTGACAAAGAGACTCAAGCAGGGGTGGAAATCGGTGAGGAGAGAGTTAAGGGTGTTCTTCAGGCAAACAGCTTTCCACCTCACTCCTTCTTGAACTTTGTATCGCTGAGGCTGGGAGTCCTAGTGGTTCCCATACTTGAGTCTTAGTAGGCACCACTAGTATTACCTATGCTATTACTAACAATGAGAGAAGTACTAATTATTATAACTGGCATTCAGTAGTTGTCAGGAGGCGTGATACCTATTTTGAGATGGAACAATGGAGGTCCCTAGAAAAATAGGTTTTCATTTAAAGATATGTCTGAGGATTTCTCACCAAAAACCACCAGCGGGAGCTCATGCCAGACATCAGTGAGCCGATAGACCAGGAACGGTGTGACGATGCCACCGATGTCACACATGGAGGAACAGACAAGGACACCCAGATTCCTGAAATACGTGGAGCTGATTTAATTTCCAGCTTCCACCATAGAGTACTTATTCCCACCCCACCCCCAAATAAATCCTCCCCAAATCGCTAAAGTGTCTGTGAACTGAAAAAATGGTGTTCACCTTGTTTTCAACACACATAAATGGTGCATGATTCATAATTCCACTCATATTCTGTTGTACTTGTTTTATATTAGTCTTTTTTGAAGATTTTTAATGGGGGGAGCATTTTTCACTTTTTACTTTGGTCATCTGTCTTCCCTTCACTGTTCTTTGGTCCTGTTCATACTGTTTTATTTCTTTTCTTTTTTTCAAAAAAAATATTTATTTGAGAAAGAGTGAGTTAGAGAGACAGAATGAGCTGGAGAGAGTGAGGGCCCAAGGGGGAGGGAGAAGCAAACCCCTTGCTGAGCAGGGAACGGGATATGGGGCTCGATCCCAGGATCCTGGGATCATGACCTGAGGCAAAGGCAGACGCTTAACCTACTGTGCCACCCAGGCGCCCCTTGTTTGTGCTGTTTCTGATCACTATTGCCCATGGCCATTTGGTAATCCCTCTCTTGAAACCAGTATCTTCTGTTCTCACTTCACAGTGACTGTATTTGACCCTACCCTGTAACTGTGAGATGTGGTCTGGCTACTGCCTTTAAATGTTCTTACCCTCTCTCGCCCTGTGGTTTTGTTTGGTTTTTGGTTTTTCTTGCCCTGTGTTTTGAAAAGGAAGGTGCCATCTGCTGGCACTCATAGTTCTAGCCCATAAGCCAACACCCCACCCATCTTCTTCATGTTGAGGAAAATGTGCTCACCTGATGAACGTGGGGTAAAGCTCTGCGTTGACCAGGCAAACCATTTCGAAGGCCATTGTAATCCCCATTCTACCTAAACACGCAACTATAACTCTTAGCCAATGGAGACCTGAAGGGCAAAAATGCACCAATTACACACACTGTACACAATCCCTGGTCTGCAAACAGTACTCCAGATGGGAGAGTCCACATTCCAGAATGGGATGAGAATGCAATATTCTTCTTCTCTAAACTCAAGACTTTTGAGCAAAATTTCCCATCTCTGTTAGTTGTAACCTTGGACAAGATTCTAACACTCCCTTTAGACCTCAGTCATTAATGACAACTGGATTATACCAGTTTACAAAGCTGGGCCAACTCTAATTTATACAGGCCATCCCCCCAAAACAGCAAAATGTGGGCATATTTTAAATAAATGCTAATAACTACAGTGTTGAAAGAAAGCTCCATGTTGCCAATAGGATTCTGTTGTACAAGTTTTTGCTTCTCCTAATTGAGAAAGCATTTGAAAAGGGAAGAAAGGAACTGAACAATTGTGCATTGGTTACATTTCCCTAAACTTTCTTATTTGTTCTGCAGGATGGTGCAGGGAGCTCAAGGGGAGTTACCTAAATAGTATCTGGGAAATGTGGGTATAAGACTTTAAGCCTGGGCCTGCTCTACCCCAAAGCCTATGCTCTCTGTTCTGGGCCAGATCAATGGCCTATGGCATGTGTCCTCTTAGTCTCTTGTTATAGCACATTAGAGAACAATCGTGATTATATTACGGTAGGCAACTGTTAGGTACAATTGTTCTTAAAGACAGGGTGACCATATGAGTTTGCTCAGGAAGGTCCCAGATACTGTGTTCATTCTTTCCAAATTGACTTGGATGATAAATTACATCATCTTACTATCAGAAGGTTGTGACATCCCCTCTTCTTGGGGCCTTGGAAGACAAGACGCTAGCGTGGCTTGACACTTACCATTAGGGATGAAAACCGAGGCGAGACAGGCTGCCCCGGCCACCATATTTGATGCAGCCCATGGAGACCGACGACCTATACGATCAATGGTGAGGATGATGAGGAGGGCGGCTGGGAATTCCACCAAGGCAGAGTAGAAGAAGTCCAAGTAGATATTGCTTCCCGCAAGGCCCATGTGCATGATGAGGCCTTGGTAGAGAACAGAGCTTGTGAACCTGAGCAAAGAGGAGAAGCTCAGATCAAGCCAAGCTCCAGAAGTAAGTCATCAAAAAGGAGAGGCTTCTGGAAAAAGAAGAGTTGATCGTGGATCACCTTTCTGTGTCATCTTCTAATTGCTCTTCCCTTCATTCTACTGCTTTTACATGATCTGGCCCACCACAGTGGCTGACTGGGTCCCCAGAACTGGGACAGGAGAAGCAATTAGGATAACACTCCCTGGCCAAATTGAAAAGTAGGAAGACATGTCTTTCTAAAGTGACTTAGTTGGTAAAACTGTCTCAGGTTATTAGTGGTTGTTAATTCTTTCTTTCTTTGTGGTCTTCTAATGGAATTGGGATCAAAGGGATGGACTACTTAATTCAAATTTTAGGAAGTCAGAGACCCAAACAGGGTACCAAATCCCCAAATGGGTACAACTTCCCTTCTTGCTGATTTCTCCTCTAACACAATACATAGCATTTTGATGGTGTTTTTTGGTTGTGTTTTGTTGACTGGAAGTGTTCATTATCTATAATGACAAATAAGAGGATGCTGGGCAAGAGTCACAACTATTCAGAAAAGGAAAGAAGGGTACGAAGCCAAATTTCCTGGCTGTATTTTAAAGGTAGTATTGATAAGGTTGCTAAATGACTTCCTAAGGAGCCTTGCTTCTGTCTATGGTTCCAAATCTTCTTGTGGCCAGCATGAGTCCTGGGACACACTAAAAGGAAAGTGAGTTGCACTGAAGAAGGCTTGGTGCTGAGTGAACGGCTCACAGCTCTAGGAACAGCCTGCAGATAGCAGAAATGATCACGCATCACCATTGGACTGTAGAGCTCATGGATTATTCCTTGTGGTTTTTTCTCCTTCGTAAGTTTACTTCTTTCTCCAATAGACAAGAAAGGGAAAAGACCCTTTCCTTGCTAGCCCTGTGCATTAAGGAGAGATCTATACTCATTATAGGTATAGAACCAGTAGTTCTCAGGTTGGGCTCTATATCAGACTCCCCTGGAGAATGTCAAAATATTGGTGCCTAGACCCTTCCCTTGACCAATTCAATCAGTATTTTTCTGGGGCCAGGGTTGGGGTTCTGGCATTGATATTTTATAATCTCGCAGGAGATTCTAAGGCAATGCCAAAGTTGTGAACATACTTATCTATGCTTTGAGACTGTAAGCTGATTCCAAACACCTATCTCAAAAAGTGGTATCAGAAAACATGGCTATAAATGAGATCCCTTGCTGTCCACTGTCCATACTTGTACTGGATCTAGGCTGTGTGACAGTGCTCTCTTTGTTCCTCCCCTAATGTGGATGACAAGGATTTAAAATAAAAAAAAGAAAGAAAGAAAGAAAGTGGAGGGATTTTAAAGTAAAAAATTTTCCTTACCAGTTGTACATCAAGATCAAAGTATGTTTCCTTATCTGAGGGGTTCTGACCAAGTCAAGAAATGAAGGATTCAGCTTCTCGTCAACTTCCTCATCAGGTCTGAGGCTCTAGGATAAAAACAGCAGGAACAGCTTTGTGTGGTGAAAGATGGTGTCCCTGGGTAAGACAAGGAATCACGACAGTACCTGCCTGACACCTGCTGAGGGTTTCTAATGAGCCTTTCACACTTACTAGCTCATTTAACCTTGGCTATCCTGGAAGTTCATTCCCATCTTTTTTACCCCCTTCCAGAGAAGGGGAAGCTAGGCTAGGGGGAGTTAGGTCACTCATGCGCGTATGTCCAGCGGCACTGGTCAAGCACAAGGGGGCAGAACGAAGCCCAGCTCAGGGGTCCTGAGGGCTGATGGCACCAGGCATGCTCTTTGTCGGACCAGGAGGCTCTGCTCCGGAATCTTGGCACTCAAAGCAGCTCCATATCACCTAGAGCTTGTTAGAATGAGAGACCCGGGGCACCTGTCCAGACAGGCTGAACCACTCTGCATTTCTGCAAGATCCCCAGGGGCATCCTGTGCACAGATATTAATTAAAGTTTGAGAAGCCCTGTGTTGTAAGAAAACAGTAGGTGGTGGAGTTGAGATTCAATCTCCAGGGTTTGGGAAGGAAACCTTTGCGAAAACCACTCTTTCCTACAGCAACATGGGTGTGTGTGTGGGGGGGGGGGGCGCTCTGCAAGCCTGAGGAGCGAGGGCAAGAACGTTCAGCAGACTCACGACGCTCACGTGAATGAACTCTGCACGTTGGCCAGACAGTGATTCACACGTGCTTTAGTCCCTGACAGATTTCTGAAAGGATCTAAAACTTAAGAATGAGGGCTATGCTGGTCATCCAGGGTAAAGAGGATCTGCCCAACCACCCAGAAACTGAAGAGGAAGTTTAAAAAAAGGGGGGGGCTTCGAGTCCCCAAATGCTCACTCTAAAGTCATGAAAATCATAAATGCTTACAGGTAACCTATCTTAGCTCCTGGCACAGAGACGATTACTCTTACTTTGATGGGGTTTTCTAATCAGCTTGATTTTCACTTTCCCAGCCCCTGTTGGATCAAAAGGCTTCAGCTAAAGACAATGAGGTCTTCCAAAGGCAAAACCACGAAACGTGGAGAAAATGGATGGACATCCCCGTGATATGTTTTATTTCAGAAGGCAGGAGACTGCACAGATCATTCTGGAGCAAGTTTCTATCAAAAATATTTAAAATTCCAAGAAATGATTTCTGTCTGAAGACTCTTCCCTCCTGGAAAAAGCCCCCTCCCTGAGCATGCCAATGAGTACCTGAGGAAGGCAGACACGGGGTACCTGGTACCAGTGACCCCACAGCCTTGGGCTGCACACAGTAGAAGCTTCTCATTTGCCTTTAAGTGATTTTTGGTTTCCTTTTAGTTTTATGTTTTGGATTGATTTAGAATTTTTGACCAGGAACCATGAAGCCTAGTACAACAGAACTACCCTGTTGCATATGGTGAGCCCCTTCTGAGACTCCCCACTGAGAATGCATGGCTTTCTCAGACCCTCCTGTCACTGTTCCTTGATCTGAGAGTTCAGCTGCTTGCTCACCTGAAGGGAGGCAGGCAGAGGTTTTCCATTTTTCTTTGCGATGTACTTCATGACCCTCATGGCTTTAGCACTTTTGTTCTGGGCGATCAGCCACCTTGGAGACTCAGGGATGCACCTAAGGTTTAGCACAAGTGTTATCAGTGCTGTTCAGTATGGGATGTGGGGGTCTTCCTGAGCCCCTGTCCCTGTGAGAGATCTTACACAGTGAGGTTCAGTTGGGTCTACAAAGGAGATAAAATTGTGCGGGAACTGCCCAGCAAAGGAGAGCAACAAAATGAGAAAGCAGCCTACTGGATGAGAGAAAATATTTATAAATCATATATCAGGTAAGGAGTGAATATTCAAAATATACCGAGAACTCATACAACTCAATAGCAATAAAAAAAATCTGCTTTAAAAATGGGCAGAGGAGGGATACCTAGGTGGCTCAGTGGGTTAGGCTGCTGCCTTCGGCTCAGGTCGTGATCCCAGGGTCCTGGGATTGAGTCCCACATCGGGCTCCTTGCTCGGCAAAGAGCCTGCTTCTCTCTCCGCCTCTGCCTGCCTCTCTGACTACTTGTGTGTTCTCTCTCTCTTTCTGACAAATAAACAAATAAATAAAATCTTTTTAAAAAAATGGGCAGAGGATCCTAATACACATTTTTCCAAAGAAGACATTCAGATGGCCAACAGGTGCATGAGGCGATGCTCATCACTCATCACCAGGGAAATACAAACTGAAACCACAATGAGATGTTACTTCACATCTCTTAGAACGGCTAGAATAAAAAAGACAAGAAATAACAAAAGCTGACAAAGGTGTGGGGAAAGGGAAACACTTACACTGGTGGGAATGCAAACTGGGGCAGCCACTGGGGGAAACAGTGTGGAGGGTCCTCAAAAGATTAAAAATAGAGTTACCATGTGATCCAGTCATTCCACTTCTGGGCATCTATTAGAAGGACATGGAACTACTTAATTCAAAAAGGTATACACACCCCTGTGTTTCTTGCAGCATTATTTATAAGAGCCAAGTCATGGAAACAACCTAAGGGTATACACACACACACACACACACACACACACACACACACACATATATATAATGGAATATTATTCAGCCATATAAAAGAACGATGTCTTACCATCTGTGACAACATGGGTAGGCCTATAGGGTATTTTGCTAAGTGTGTAAGTCAGAGAAAGACAAATACTGTAAGATCTCACTTATACACTGAACTTAAAGCAAACAAAGTTCATAGATACAGGGAACAAATTAGTGGTTGTTAGGGGAGGAGGTGGACAAAATGGGTTAAGGGGTTAAAAGGCACAAACTTCCAGTTACAAAATAAATAAGTCCTAAGGATATAATGTATAGCATGGCGACTATAGTTAATAACACAATATTGCATGGGGTGCTTGGGTGCCTCAGTCAGTTGGGCATCTGCTTTTAACTCAGGTCATGATCCCGGAGTCCTGGGATTAAGCCCCACATCAGGCTCCCTACTCAGCGGGGAGGGGTTGTAGTATGTGGGTTTTTCCATCTTCACCAGTTGACTTCTACTCAGCCTTGTACAGGAACCTTGCAGTTCCCCTCTTCAGAGAGTTCCCAGTGGGACTCTGCAAAGCAGAAGCCAACTGAATATCCACCCAGCCCTGTGCTAGAGGGAGGAGAAGTAGGTTGGCTTGGCTAGAGCTTGGAAAGTGCTGAGAGGTGACAGCTGGGGGGCAGGGGTGCAGGTGGAAGGATGCAGTTCCGTTCTGGGGGAAAGCAAGTATTTGCTTTATATATATTATTCTGAGAGCTGATTTCTCAAAGGAAGGAGGTAAGAGTCTGAGGCAAGCTGGTGGATCTGGCCAGACAGGGAATCCCTGTAGCTCCTTGAGCAGGATGCTAGCCGTTTGGATCTGTGTTTGGAGAGCACTCTTGGAACAGCTGCTCTGAGAGATGGGGCTTAAGGGAACTCGGGATGGAAGTTTGTGGGAGTGCAATGGAGACAGGAATCAATACAACTGATTAAGACTTGACATTAGGAATGGAATTGTGGTGAGCTCAGCCACAATCAGTTCACAGCTCACAGAGCACATCCTTTCTGCTGTAACACCATAGCGCAGATTTCCTAGATCACATTTGGTGCACAGGTTCAGCCCAGTCACCCACAGCTCAGGAAGCAGAGTCAGTTCAGCCCTTTGTTGCATGAGCTGAAGGGCCAAGAGGGTGAAAGACTTGGGAACCAGGTCAGAGAAGACAGGAACCATAAATGGCCAACCCATAGGGGGAAAGTCTGGGTGGACTCTTAGAGGCATATCCAGATAGTTCAAGAACTACCTGGGAGAATAGAAATGACTTTTTTTGAAGCTCTAAGTGAAGAATTTGTAGCTCTGGGTACATTTTCTGGGAATGTAACTTCTGGCTCAAAAAGAAGTCTCTGGAACATGAGCTTTGGGTTCTACAGTAAAGTGGCTTGCTTGAAGATGAAGTAGGAGTTAGCCATAATAGTGCCCAAGCAGAGGGTGAATAATCATCTGCTGGGGGCGTGGCTATGGGTCTCTGGCCCTGGACAGGAAACTGAGCCAGAGGGCCCCTAATGTTACCTGCCCTCTGATAGCTGACAGCCTACTGGGACAGACAGACAAGTCTCTCAATGTCAAGTGAACAGTGGATTCCCAAAAAGCAGTAAGACATGAGGGTTACAGAGATGTGTGTGTAATGTCACTGGGCAAGGGACAGGAGCCCCACCTGGGCAGCCTGATTAAGGCCAGCCTTCAAGAAGTCCCTCCTCTGGTGACTGCCACATCCATTCTGCCCCCGTATCTTCTCCCTTCTCATCATGGTAACCACCCCCCCCAACCCCTGCCTTGTTCTGTCCTGGCTCCTCAGCAAGGCTTTCAGGATTTGGCGTTTTCTCGTGATCTACCCCATTCCCTTCCTCTCCTGACTCTGCTCACTTTCTCTGAGTGATTGCCTCCATCCTGTAGCTACAACAAAGACGGGAATTTTACTTGAATTCCTGATCCTTAAGTTCAACCGTGCCTGGCTATGTGCATGTTCATATCCTTTCCATATCTCCAATCTGGCATATCCCAAGTTTGCCTCATCATCCCACCTTCCAAACCCACTCCTCCTCCTGTGTTCCTCATCTCTGAATGGTGCCCCCAGCACATACAGACACACAAGCCTCTGCTCCACCCACAAGGTACCTCCTCCCTCTAAATCTTCACATTCAGTCTCCACCAAGCTCTGTCATTGCTACCTGATGAAACGTATTTACAGTTTCCTTCACTCGCCTTAATTCAGGTCCTGTCCTCTTTTACAAGGATTATGGCAATAGTCCCTTACCTAATCTCTTTATCCCCACTCTTCCCTGCAAACACCTGTTTTCTACTCTACATCGCCGGTGATCTTTTAATAATGTGGTTGCATCATGGAGGTTGCAGACTTGTAAGTAAATTAAATTTGATTCTGTTGAGTAAAAATGGTAAGAAGGGAAGGCTCCAGAGGTGGTCAGAACTTAGATAATGTGTGTGTCTTTTCTGTTGTGCTAAAGCATCAGGGAAATAAAACTGTTGAAAGACTTTGAGGGCAGGAGAGGAACATGGTGGATCTGGATTTTGGAAATGCAGCATGAAACATGGATTGGAGGATGGAAGAGCAAATGTCTAAGAAACCAGAAAGAGTCCATTGCAGGGTGGCTTCAGAGCCATAAATGAGGAAGAATGGATATGGGAGGGGCGTAAGTGTTGGTCTCAGAGTTTGACCAGCTTTTGGAGGAGACAGGCTTCCTGGAAGAGTTGAGGTACTTAATTCTTGACAACTATGGGAAGAACAGGTGGATACATCCAGAAAGTAGTTTGTTGCAAGGGAGAGGGATTTGCTTGATAACCCAGCATCCATCTTGCTTTATTTCAGGTAACCTCGCATTAGGGATTTCTGATAGTTTCTGCTGTTTCCACTGCTTCCATGGTCCCTCAGCAGGGGTAACAAATGTATTTCATATGCCTTGATGATTCTGATTGGCATGGTCTGTCTGGGGTGCCATATTGGTCTGATCTGGGATTGGGACTGGGATTGATTGCGATGTCTGCCTTGGGCAGGGATGTAGAGAAGTGGTGACACAGTGCCACACTCCATCTTCTCTTACACTAAAGTCTCCCCTGGGACAGAATAAGAATACTAACATTGTCAATCTCTGCCAAGGGCACCACAGTCACTAGAAGTTAATTGAAACACCACATAAATTGGGGCACCTTGGTGGCTCAGTCGGTTAAGTGTCCGACTCTTGATTTCGGCTCAGGTAGTGACCTCAGGGTCATGAAATCTAGCCCTGCATTGGGCTCTGAGCCCAGCGAGAAGTCTGTTTGAGATTCTCTCTCTTCCTCCCATTCTGCCCCTCCTCTACCCCATGTGCACTCTTTCTCTCTCAAAAGTGAATAAGTAAATCTTCAAAAAAATAAAATAAACACCACATAAATAATGTGAAAAGATTCAGATCTAAAATTCTTAAGCTCAAAGTAAAAGGACATTCAATTTCCAGAGAGGGAGACCCACTGGCGTTTGTGGTTTTGTTATTGTTTTTTTTTATCCCTGAAACATGGACCTGGGCTTTTCATGAAAGGAAAGAGTGAAGGACACCTTGGAATTTGGAAGGATGGTGTGCATTAAGGGAGGCAGCCTTCCCAGTAAATGAAATAGTTCAAGTTATTTCTTTTTTTTGTTCCAAGTGCGCTTACCAGTAATAGAGCACAAAGCAGACGTTGGGCAGAGTAACAGTGAGCTGCAGCCACCTCCAGTGCGGAAGCACGTAAGCCACACCAGTCAGCACCAGGAGCCCGACGGTGAAGGCCACTTGGTAAACAATGCCCACTGTTCTCCGATAGCTCAGCCCGACAAATTCTGTAACTGCAGAGAGAGCCCAGATGGTCAGTCAAGTCGGTATGGCAATGAGTTGGCTGTCCAGCCTTGGGGAGACTAGCATGCCAACCTCAAAAAAGAGACCAAATTCTAGAATTTTTTAAAACAACTTTCCAAAAATTTAAATGTTCTTTGGGTTCTTTTATTGCTGTCACATCAATTAATATAAGATCTTGTAATTCCACATTGGGTGGGGTGAGAGGACTGCCAGTGTGAGCAAAATGTTTGATTTAGAGAATAATTTCAAGGGCTAATGCAACTGGATTTCGGATATGTGCAAAAAAATTTTCTGAAGCAATCCAAAGTTTTTTTTTTTTTTGAATTGTCTTTGCCTGTTTAAAAAAAGTAATCCAGTTGTTTTTATTTGCAAAAGTTTGATCTAGAGTAAGAAGGCAATGGTAGTTTAAGACCTGAATAAAGGGATCCAACATTGACTTGAGACTGTAGGTGGTTTTAATGTAGGTGAACATCTCAATATAACTCATTTTCTTATATGAGTTAAATATTCTCTGGACAATCATGATCATGTGTGTAAATGGCTTGGAAACCTGGTGGTGGGTTTAGTGGGTTTCCATACTGATTGGTTAGCTGGTACTGGCTTGCAAGAACTGATTTTTAAATTTCCAGGGGCGCCTGGGTGGCTCAGTGGGTTAAAGCCTCTGCCTTTGGCTCAGGTCATGATCCCAGGGTCCTGGGATCGAGCCCCGCATCAGGCTCTCTGCTCAGCGGGGAGCCTGCTTCCTCCTCTCTCTCTGCCTGTCTCTCTGCCTACTTGTGATCTCTATCTGTCAAATGAATAAATAAAAAAATCTTTAAAAAAAATAAATAAATTTCCAGGAATTTTGCAAGTTTGTTATTAAGCCCATTTGTATTTTAAAGTGGGTTATGGTGGGGGTATTTACAATTTTGAAATCAGACAACACCAAAAATCAGGGGTTTTATTTTCCAAAAGCCAGTTATCAGCACCCCACTGCAGGTGGTAAAATAATCAGCTTTCTCCCATTCCATGACTGCTCCTTGACAGATGTGTGAAGTCCACAGTACATGGATCTATGGGATAGTCATTTCTATATCACAAACATATTAGAATTTAAATTCCAAGTATTCCATGAGCCACAGACCTTTGGGTTTAAACGTTCAGTAATCATGTTAAAGACTTCAACTATTTATAAATCATATAGAAATGCACCTGAAAAATATTTCCATATAATACTGCAAATGATCAAAAAGTATTTAAAACAGAGTTAAACAAAAGTCTGTAAGAGCTCAATAAGTAGAAATATCTTGAAGTGGTTGGAGTCATGGACAGGGTCTGAGGGTCGTGGGGTAGAAGGTCAAACAGCAAGTTGTACCTTAAGGACATTCAGAAGGACTGGAGGGGAAATTAATGGGCAGAAGGCTGAAATTTATACAATTAATTTATACATATTTCCACCCATCATGTGTTCTAAAAACCAAATTATTGATTGAATAACTGTACATTAATTTCTTTGCTGCCCTCATGTAGATTAGATGCCTACCAGGACAGCTCATAATAGCCTCCAGCATCCTCCTTCTGCATCTCACAGAGTTCCCTGGATTACCTTTACCACGTACAATTTTAAGCACACGTATTCTAGCTCTCATGGATAATGAAGCCTTTATGATGGTGATGATTTCAATTTCAAAGCATCCATTTCCTTTCATATGGATGCTATTTGAATGTTACCAAGGGAAAGATAGAATTCATTCCCAAGATCTAATTAGGATGCTAATTTTTCTTAATATGGCTTTAACGACGCTATGCTGTTAGGATTCAAATGTTCTCCTATACTCCATGGAGCTCCTGCATAACTCTGGCTACAGTAAGTGGTTCCTGGACAGACAAGTGGCTGGGGAACTTAGATTCCCCACAGAGCTCATATTCTCCCTTACGGTGCATATAGTTTGAGGTAAGAGTGACTTCCTAGAATCCATTTATGCAAAGCAATAAAGTCCCTTGTAAATCTGACATAACTCTCACTGCGAATTTTCTTTATGTTCAGGCACAGTAGGCTAGATTTTCTCTCTGTGTAACACCCCAGGGTACAGAAAACCTTTTCCTAAGAAGTTATATTAGATTCTGGGTGGTATGATGTTTACCCTCATTTCTGCCTTCATTGCTTTCTTTAGGGGAAGAATGCAGAATGTGTTGACTGAAAAGATTTTAGAAATCCTCTGATACAGAAAAAAAGAAAATCTCTCAGCATTTTTTTGAGGCGGGGTCCATTTTTTGGCACAGCCCCCTCCGGTCTCCTGAGCGTTTTGACAGCAATGTGGCTTTGTTCCCACAGCCACAGCCACAAGCAAGTCTTACTCAGGATGTAGCCTATTAACCAGCCTGCCTTGCTGACCAGCCCTTGGATCAAACGGAAAATTAACACCCATGTATAGTTTGGGGAAACGGCCATGAGAACTCCAGATGCAGCATTTATGAGGATCGTGACCAAGAGGCAGAGCTTGCGGCCAAACCTGCAAGGGAGAGAAAGAGAGAACACAGAATTAGATTAGATTCGTGAAGATTGTAGAAAATGGCATGGAAGCTATGGAAATCTTAAGGGGTGGTTAGCTCTGAATTACTCAAACTCAGGAGGCTCGGACTGGTGCCCACCAAGAGAATCACTGACTTCAGGTCAGTTCACTTCAATACTTTTCCCAGGGCACTCTGTGAAAATTCTATTCACAACGAGCCCCATTCACCCCAGGGCTAGCGAAACTTCTCAGTCCCACACTGTGGAGGGTATTCAGGCAGGAGGTGATTATTCCAGGCCACCCAGTGCTGAATGCCTTAAGGGTCCGTCTGGGTCTTCCATCATCATAGCAGCTGGGCCTTTGCACTAACAGTCTCAACCAACTGCCCACCCAAGAGAAGTTTTTACTTGAGGAAAAAGAAAATTCGGTGGTTAATGTAATCCCCCATCCATTTTCAACACTGCTTTTGGACTTTGTGGTATTTGCCCATCTCCATGGAAAAGGACTCTGGTGTTAGCTGTGAGGTGGGAGTTGGGGGTCTTTGTCATGAAGTACCCCAGCAGGTAGCTTCTACCACACCTTCAGTCAGAGAGACTTGGGTTTCATCAGCTGAGGGACCTGGAGAGTGTACCAGGACACAGAGAAGGGGAAAACTTAGAGATCTGGTTGAATCTTGGCTTTACTACTTACTATGACATCGGCCGATTACTCAACCTTTCATTTCCTCATCTGGTAAAGACCTATCTGACTCAGCTGACAAGAGGATTAAGTGAGATACTACATGTAAAGAACTAGACACTTGGTCTCCCCCATTTCCTGCCTTCTATCTGTAAAGCAGGGTCTCTAAAACTTGACTTGGGACAACTTGTTCATATCGTCATCATGTCCACCTTGTTTCGTTCCAATTGGCCTAATTGGCCATTAATGGATATTTCAAAGATTCTTCATAGAAACCAGTGTTTTATTTAATCCTTGCTTATCTACTTCAAACTGAAGAGTCATGTTTTATGTCATTTGCTTTGCGCATTTGATGGTGGATGAACATTTTTAAATTAGTTGCTCTGCTTGGAGGCAACTTTGTTCTAGTGACCATTTCAATATTAACTGACTATGTGAATATAATCCACAACATCATTAACAATTATTTGGGATGTGAATGTTTTAAATCTGAAATTTAGAGATCACGCAGTCTCATGAGTAATTAATGTAAATTGATAAACTTTTAAGACCCGTTTTGGCCATTCATTTCTTAATTTTCAGTTTATGGTTCCTTACTATAAACATCTGCCTCGTTGGCCTTTTTTTTTTTTTTTTTTAAGAGAGAGAGGGAGCAAGCAGAGAGAGGAGCAGAGGGAGAGACACAAGCAGACTCTGCACTGAGCATAGAGCCCAATGTGGGTCTCAATCTCACGACCCTGAGATCATGACCTGAGTTGAAACCAGGAGTTAGAGCTTAACTGATTGAGTCACCTAGGCACCCCTGCCTCCTTGGCCTTCAATTTAGACTTCCCAAGTCACATTTCAACAAAGTATTTTAGCCTTTCTTCTCATCTTCTCCCACCAGACCCCTTCCTTTACCCTTTAGGAGTTTATAAACATTTGCTCAGGGGCTAGCTCTCTAGCTTCCAAAGTTGACTTGGGCATACAATACTTGTCATGCTCCTGTAGATGAATAAAATCCTGTGGCTGATAAGAGAGTATATTTACCATCGCAAACTCAGAATATGGAAACCTTCAGAAAATCAAATCTATGATGCAAAATAACTTCAGCGGGGGACATGTTCCAAATAAGGACATAATGTTATTACGAAAATATGGAATGGCTGGAAGAAGAGTTGGAGATCTGGGATTGCATTTTGAGACTTCTTCTCCCCACAGCAGAACCACATAAGTGATTAAATGAAAAACAAAGAGATAAAACAGGGGAGAGGGGTGGATTCCAGTACTGCTGGCTTCATAAGTCTATTAGCTACTTGCTACTCAGCGTGGCCCAGGGCTTATCAGCATCACCGGGGAGTGGCTCAACACAGGCTTGGACTCATTCTAGACCCACTGGATCAGAATCTGAGTTCTAACAAGATCTGAGGGGTTTATATGCACACTTAAATTGGGAAGAACCACTTTCATTTCACTGAATTTCCTCATCTGCAAATTGGGGATAAGAATATTATTTTTAAAAGGCTGTGAGTGGTGCAAAAACAATGAATCTTAGAACACTGAAAAAAAATTAAATTAAAAGTAAGTAAATAAATAAAAAATAAAAGGCTGTTAGGATCCTAAATGACATAGAACACATCAGGATGCCTAGTACAGTGCCTGGCACATAGTCAGTGGTGGAGAGCTTATTTTGGAAGATTTCAGATAATTGGGTAAGTTTGATGATGACCCTCTGGGACTCTGATTATGCTCTGATCTAGTTCCATCATGAAATATAGACAGAGGGTGCTGGCTCTTGAGAGCTGATTATTAGGCTTTCAGAAAACTTGACAGCTAATTGTTAAACAGAATCATTGTTAAAAATTCTATCATGCACTTATATTAAAAACATGTGTAATAAATATGCAAAAACATTGCTTCCTAATTATTTTACCATGTTTGAACATAATCTATGCTCATGAGATTATTTACCTCTGTCTGTTGTAGCTGTACAGTGGAAATACTATAAAATGGTGCATATTTCTAGCCAAGTCTGTGTTCAGTGACCTCAATTTGGTAGCTAGAAATTACCATGGTGGGATTATATACACCATGGAAATCAGCAAGTGCTATACATCAGGGCTTTATCCCTCAGGAAGCCAGGCATTAAACTTTTACAGGTATGCCACTAAATACAGAACATATAATTACTGATCAGTGGAGTAACAAATCTGGAATTGTGAGAGATTACTTTTTTGTGTCAGGTGATACTACAAAAAAATTCCTTAGGAAGTTTGAATGATGACATCAATGAGATATATTATAAAAGGTTTATTTTCAAATTCTCTACCACATTCCCATTCTTTCTCCCTTCAGTCTATTTATAAACTGACCTTCAGAAAGTTGACATGGTGTAAACCTCAGTGTCCTTATTTACAACCTTTTCATAATATCCTTCTGGTTTTCTTCTTAAAGCTACCTTAATCACTGTTCATATGTTTTGAAAACATCATAAAAGACAATCTGTTTTGTTTAATATTAGTTTAATCTGCAGCATAAAATGAGCTTCCATGAGATTCTTACACCCTTGTATAAAATCTGAATATTGGAGGGAGGTGGGGTTATGGACATTGGGGAGGGTATGTGCTATGGTGAGTGCTGTGAAGTGTGTAAACCTGGCGATTCACAGACCTGTACCCCTGGGGCTAATAATACATTATATGTTAATAAAAAAATCTGAATATTGTCCAGAAATAGGCATTGAGTATGCAAAAGATAATTTGATCTTTCTTTTTCTCCCTCTGGCTGTTGTCTTGTTGCCCACTCTCACATGCATACACGAGCAGAAGAGAAAAGAAGAGGCAACAACCACCCAAACGTCAGACAATTTAAGAAAAAGAAACGGAGTTTTGGACATCGTTTTTTGGGGAAGGATAATGAGTCATCAGCTTTGCATAGGATATTTCAACAATAGGAACAAAATAATGAGGTCATCCAAGAGGGTGGTTAATTGACTGAGGTTTGTAAATCAGGAATGCACTGTCAGTGGGGAATTATAACCGGTCTCCTACTCCTTGAGTGGGATGAGAATAATTAACTCATTTACTTAACCAGCCATGAGGCTCAGTCACTTATTTGCTCACTTCCATCCTGGCAGCTGAGTGTTAGTATCTCCGCCTTGCAGGGAACGAGGGAGAGGAGAGGGGGTGAGGAGCCAACCGGCCAGACAGACACTGCGGAGCAAGGCAGACTCTGGACTGCCCCTTGCCGGCAGCTCTCCTAACTCCTAACAGAGTCATCTCCAAACCACAGACCTCACTTGTGGGGCAATAAAAATAAAACCAATGACCTTCCCCTTTACCTCACAAGCCTCCCACACAAAGTCCCAGGAAGAACCCTTGAAGGCAGGCTAAGCAGACAGTTAAAGAAGTAAAGAAGTGTCATGTAGGATGTGAGGATGGAGCTGCCCTGTGGCCCAGTGGCCTCAATGGCCTTCTGCTGCCACGGAGGTGGTAGGGGGGTGGTGAGGTGGGCAGGTTGTGAAACTGCAGATGCTCCTGGGAGAGGATAGATTAAGCTATTGCTATTAATCTTTAACTCAGTTGCAAGTTTTCCGCCATCCTGAAAATACAGTGGAGTCAAAGAAAATATTCGATTTACATTTAATATAATGCTCATAGGTTTGGGTTTATTTGCATCACAGATATAGTTGGGGAGAGCAACAAGCATAAAGTGTATTTGCCATTTATTTCAGAATTAAATGTATATTTATATTTTGTAATAAATGAAAATTTATCTTGTAATAAATATAAATGTATTAAATAAATTAGACTATATACATTTATTCTATAGTTCTATATAACAATCTCCTGGGTGACTGGTTATTAAAGAAAATGATACTGTCCAAACAGTTGAGCACGGTGCCTGGCACATGGACAACACCCACTAAATAGTATTATGAGTGCTAAAGTATCAACTACAAAGCAAATTTTTCTGTTCTTTTCCCTTTTCCTCAAAATATCTAATTGACCATCTACCTGGTAAAGATGCCTGTTATAAGGAACTTTCAGCGCAGTGAATCTGGGATTACAAAGTGATGGATAAGTAAGACATAAAGGCACAAATGGATTCACACAACTCACTGAAAACTAGCTCCCTGAAGACACAGAACATCTAAGAGGACCATTTGCTATATGTTCTACACAGAGAGGTCTTTCCTCATCTTTCTTCAGGGACACTGACGTTGTGGGCGTGGATATTTACATCTGTCAGTGCAGATGGACCCAGTTTCCCTTTTACCAGATTGTGTCTGGGTTCCACACCTATAATTACATCTGGAGCCCGGGCCCCAGTTCAGGACTCCTGCAATGCCAAGGGCCAGGCAGGGACACCCACAGGGAGAGTCTATATTGGCTCTGGGAATAGAAGCAGCAGGCAGAGGAGAGAGAGCTCAGGGACCCCACAGGCTCACAGACGGGGATGATGAGGATGAGGCCAATGAACTGGGAATCACAAAAAGGATCAAGTCATCAATGACTTTCCCTTCCAACCCTAGGACTCTGGATAGCCCACAAAGAAAAACTGATGCCTAAGATAGAAATGGTCCTCTACGACCCCAGAGAACTAGAAAATATTCGCATCGGTTGTGCTGATGGAAGCAGGAGAAGAAATTGCAAATTGTCAAGATGGCTGACACAAGGCCAGGCAACTGCGGTCTTCATGCTTGAGGAAAGGATACTATTCAAGCAGGGGCAGGTGAATCCAAGTGCTTCCCAGACCAGAGGAGGACTCAAAATTCCACCACATTCGCAGGGCACCTACCTGTCTGCGAGGTAGCCGATACCCACAGAGCCGATAAAAAATCCTACATTCACAGCCGACTGAAACAGGTCCAGCATCCAGGAATTGGCACACACTAGGTTAAACTGCAGAGGGGTGAAAGGTTTTCCGGGTCAGCAGAGAAAACAAAGTCCTGTTGGATACAACTCAGCCCCAGGAACTCACTGAGTATTCCTGCTGCATGGCATGGCAGAAAGCCAAGAACTCTTCTCTTGCTTATATAAATTTTCTTCAGACAAATCTGAAGATTTGTCCCACAATTTATCTAGCATTCTCTTTGGACGTGCGTCGTTAAGCCAAATTCTGTTGGCTAAATCAGCTCATACAAGGTGAATACTCCACTTTCCCTTTCTTTTTTAAAAAGATTTTATTTATTTATTTGAGAGAGAGAAGCGGGGAGGGGCAGAGGGACAAGCAGGATCCCCACTGAGCAGGGAGCCCGAAGCAAGCTCCCTCCCAGGACCCCGAGCTCCTGACCCGAGCGGAAGGCAGAGGATTAACCGACTGAGCCACCCAGGTGCTCCACACCTTTCCTTTCTAACTTTAATACCCAGAAGCAAATGGGTGTGTAAAGAGGATATAGATACTGCCCCGAGGAAGCTGGACTGTTCAGCTTCTCTTCGCTGTCTCTTTAATGGCAGGGGAAGCAGAAGCGTCTTCTCAGGCTCTTACATTTGCTCTCATTTGGAACAAGAGGCAATGTTGAAGGAAGAACAGGTGCTGGGCCGGAAGTGGGGGGATCCGATTTCTAGGGCAAACTGCTAGCTCGCACTATGTGGCCTTGGGCAGAATTTTTCTCTGTTCTGGGCCTCAGCTTCCTCGTCTCTGCACGAAGGGATGAGATTAAGCCCTGCTGTACAGCCTCTTTAAATTGTACGGTGTTCTATCTCTGACCCAGGCCTATGGTTTCATGTAACTGTTGGACCCCTGAAGAGAAGCTTCTCTACCTAAAAGTCTGTTCAGACAGAGCGTCTTCCCATTACCCAAGCGCTCCTTTTAAATTAAGCCAGGCAGCTGGCTTTCTCTGGATTTTTAGAATAATTGTACCCTCCCATTTTGCTTTGTCTCCAAGAAAAGCAGGCCTCCATTTTTTGGGCTGTTTTCTCTATATTTATCAAAATGAGGCTTCATAATGAGATGCTAATGTCAACTGGAGTTTTTAATAAAGGAATTAGTGCCTTAGCAAAAGCTCCAGCCCGGGATGGTTTTATGCAAACGTTTCGAGCAAATCAAAGAGAGCAAAACAGCCATCAAGGGAAGAACATCTGTCTCAGTGAGGCAACGTTCAGGTGAGTTCCATGAGCGCTCACCTGTCCATCTGCTGTACAGCTGCCAGAACGGGGGGCTTCCAGAAACAAAAGAGGAGGCTTGACAACTTTCCTTTCCCTGGAATTATTTCCAGGAATTCTGCTTGCTTTTGCTTGTTTCTTACCCCTGAAACTTGCATGCTCTGGAATCATTATTGTCAGAATTTGATGAAATTTAACTACCTCACCTATATGCCAGGCAAATAAGAGGCTGCATGTTTTTGTTGGAAACTAGGATTTTATAAGATCCTCTGAGTCCAAAGAGCATGTCCAGACATTGTTAAGAACCAGGCCCTACCGGCCTCTTCCTTAAGAAAAGCTACTCTGTTGGCTTTTTCCTAATGCAAAGCTTGCTCGCGCTTACCTCGGTCACGATGGACGAGCCGGGCGTGTCGTACACCCAGCCGTGCCGACAGGGCCCCAGCGGCAGGTGACTCCTATTGGCGGCCAGGCCGGCCAGCGGGTCCACGCAGCTGAGGCCGCTCTGGTTCCAGTCCACCTCGTAGCCGTGGCACTGGTCGGGGAAGGTCTCGCCGGCAGCCCCCGGGCCGGGCACCGTGTAGTTCAGCTCCTCCGCCAGGCTCCAGCCGCATCGCCGGCTCAGCTCGGCCACCCCGGGGCTCAGGCAGCGGTGATCTGGGGTGAAAGCCAGGAAGACGATGCCCACGTAGATGGGGGTGAACGCTGCAGAGAGTAGAGCTAAGAGGAAAAATGTCTGTTTCTGGAAGAAGTTAAATTCCCCGATGTGCTCTAAAATGTCATCCACAGTTGGCATTATTACTGGAGACAGGAGAAGCCCTGATGCTTTTCCCTGGGCTGCTACGAGTGTCCCGATCCAGGCTGTGGCCAGCTCAGCACAAGAGTCAAATGGTGGGAGGGAGCTGACTTTAGAAAGTGACCAGCCTTTGATCCAGACCTTTCCTTGCTCAGGCTAATTTCCAACCGTGCCCTCCTCCGGGGGACGTGCGTCCTGCTGCTCTCCCGAAACGCCCCGAGCAAGCAACAGGGCCAGATGTAGTGTTTGTTGTAACATCACTCTTGGCAAATTTGTGTTACCTCATACCTGCACCACAAACAATCCCTCCTCTGTATCACTCGGGGAGAAATCAGAGAACCCTCACGTATCGCAGACCTGTTAATCTTTCCCTAGTCAACTCAGTGTCTGGGAAATTAATATATTCGTATGTCACCCACACAGCCAACCTTTTCTCTAAGGTGCTACAGAGAATGGACACGCATTTGCCTAGTGTAACGTGAATCATGGTCTTGGGTCAGAGCTCTTGTCTGCAAAGCGGTTTGCAAATTCTACCCCGGGCCTCATTCTACAAACAACAGCAAGTACACTAGGGATCCCATGCTGTGGCTGCCTGTTTTGATTTTTTTCCCCCAGATTTTATAATTCTGCTTATTTAAAGATTTTAAAGAATGCCTATCTGGCAGTCTTGCTTTTCAACCCTGAGGTGTCCATCCCCTGACCCACTGGTGAGGAAGGAAGAAAATGTTCACTGCACGTGCAGGTCAAGTGCAAAAGCCGGTCAGAGTATCTTCATTCTTCTTTGGTCCTAGATATTTCTGGATAGCCTGTGGTTTAGAATGGGGTTGGGTGCATCCAGACACAAGACAAGCAGCCCATCTTTCCTGGTGTGCAAAAGGATCCTTACTCTAGCGGGAAGCTGCCCCATAGAGAAGGAGGTCTGTTAACAAATCTTCAATTTAAAATACCAGAAATTTAATCCAGTTTTCTTTCTTTCTTTCTTTCTTCTGTCAAACAGTCAGTGGGTATGATAGCCTGGGTCTAAAAATAGTGGCTCCTGAGGATCCTCTTCCTTGCTGCAGCTTTGAGCGTCTTGGTTTTCTTGAAAAAGCAAGAAGCAGGTGCCTGTTGGGCCCCTGTCAACATCTGTTGCACCTTCATTGGCTCACAAGGGCGCTCAGCTGAGTGACATCAGGCCGGGAGGATCACTACCTCTGCTGGCCCCAGTTTGCCACTGGCTAAGTGAGTAGGTTAAACTCTGTAGATCCAAGGGTTTGGGGGAGTATATTTCTGGCACAAAAGGTATAACGACAAAGCTCATCAGCAATTATATCCACTGATTATTCAGTAGAAAACAGAATAAAACCAACAAGAATGGATGACATTTCTGGTTGTATCATGACTATTCAAGGCCAGGGGTAGGCTGCAGAGAATAGGGATCTCATCTTCAGGGAACACCAGACTTCTGGAAAGCTGTGGCTCATTCTGTGGCCATTGCAGGTGCCGGAAGCATTTATGCAAGATGAGGCTCGTGGCTTCACGTGGCCGTGAATCTGAAACATATTCCAGTCCATGCCTGAGGAACTCGCTAGATGCAGAGATAGTTTTCAAATAAAAATAGAAAATCGTTGATAGAATAAAGGGAAGATAACGAAATAGTACCAACCAGCAAAAAGATAAGACAATGTTAAACAAGAAAAGTACATGTTTAACTTTTGCTTCCAGGGAAAATGGAGTAGGTGCACTTTTCGTTATTCTTCCCACCCAGTACAACAAAAATCCCTGGATACTGTTCAGGAACCAGTGGTAAGAGATGCAACAGTAGAAAGAAGGCCGACTGGTTATGGACCTCTAGGCCCAAAGACTCGGTGGTGAGTTTCCTCCCTGGGTTTTCTTTCTGCCTCCCATAAACTGACTGGGTGCTGGAGAAGCTGGCAAGCCAGGAATACCAATGGGCATGAACATCAAGAGCCCCAGGTAAATCCTGCTCTCTCTAGATTCCCAGGAATAGGTTACAGCTTTTTTTATGATCCCTGTGGGCATCTCGTCTCTCTTTTAAGTGTTTGGTCATTCTTTTGTTAACTTCGAATCATGTTTATCTCCTAAATGTCTCTTAAAATCATCTTAAAGGAATGTCAGAACTCCATGCAACACAATATTGCATTAAAAGTTGCGATCTGCAACCCTGCAGTGTGATCTAATCATCTGAACAAAGATGCTGAACACCATGAACGTTAATCCCCTAGCTAGAAAGAATCAGCAGAGACCAGTTACCACCTAGACCAACCTCTGTCAAATGTATGGATCCCTCAGTAAGATCTTCAACACACACAGCCATTTGAACTTGAAGACTGCCAGCTTCATTGTCCCAACATTTCTATCTAATGGGGAAGTTCCATCTTAGATAACACTGGTGACCATCCCTGTACAATCTTTACCTGTTGGACCTAGTTGTCCCCTCCAGGATGACCAGAACCAGGACCCCTTCCTCTTTGATGCCCATCACATGATAGAGGTCTGTACCATTGCAGTGGCTGACATGAAGAGATTGAGGTGGTCTGTGGTTTCTCCTAGGAGTCAAACATGCCCAGCTGTGGCTTTGGTCTTAGCACCACAACCTCCACCTCCAGCCTCTTCTCTGACCCCAGGGAACTGATGATGGAAACCAGAGCTGGACTTAATGAGCACCACTGCTCGTGGCTGCGAGCATGGCATGGAAGAGGGGGAAGAGGGAGCTCCATCTCTGGAGCACGTGTCCTGCTCCACACCGTCTTTGAGGTGCTGTGTTCACGTGACTTCTCTCCTGTAATCTGAAGAACATCCCTGGGTGCTGATGTGAATGCTCCTTTTTCACAGTCAAGGACATTGGGGATCAGAGCGGAATAGGAACTTCTTCAGTGTCAGCTAGCCAGTTAAGGAGGAGTCAGACTCTGATGCTGGGGTGCTCCCTTCCTCTGCCTCCCCTCATTCACCAGAAATGCTGATAGAGTAGAGTGAGCTCTTAAAAAGTGACCAAGGTCATGACACTTGACTCCAATCCCAGGAACCCAGAGGTGATCCTGACTGCCACTTACTAGCACATTTTAAAAATACCTGCACCCTGGATTTGACTCATTGACATGATCCACTTCAAGACACCAGATCTTCATGCTGTGAGCAAGAGGGCACCAGGTGAGAGGCAAAAATGAGTGTAGTTTGCCAAGGAGAAAGGATATTGAAATTCACTATGAATTACTTACAGTAATCAATCAGATAAGGAGAAGGTAAAAGCTCATATTCCTTACAGCAATCGTTTGCCTGCCATCAACAATTTTCCATTGACTACAAACATAGGGGCAAAGCCCACAGCATGGCTACTGTAACATCCATCCTTGGCAGGTGACAGACTAGACTCCTCAGCAAAGCCATAAACAGTTGAACAACTAGATGAGAGAAACTACAGAATGAGGGGATGGGGGTGGTGTAAGATACAACTAACTCAGAGTTACAATTTGAATCTGGTCTCTTGTGCACTATCACTTCCATTTGTGGTGGGGGGAGGTGGGGAGTTGGTGCTATACTTATAAGTATGATAAGGGGCTAATCTGATCCTATGGTGACTGATCATCTAATCCACATAATCTGATGATTATTGTAATTAATACCATAAGTATTTCTCAATCTTTTATCAGGTTCCTTTGCAATGTAAATAAATATTGTCCCCAGGCTGCTATCTTCTGGAGGCATGGAGGAAGGCTGCTTGTGTCTACACTCACTTTCTCAGCTCTCCCCACTAGAGGACAAGAACTGGTTCAGGTGTTCAGTTAAACTCTTACCCAACAGCAAGCCAGGATCCTTGGAAGTTGACAGGGCAGAAGCCAGTGACCCATTAGCAAGGGAGAGGGGGTTTCTTTGGTCCCATGTTATGCAGGATGGCTTTGACACTAGATATAGTGAAAAAGCAGGATGTGGTCTTGGGTCACCTCTGCCCCTTGGGTATGTTGATGTCTACCTGAGACAAGGATGGCTAAAGAAAGATTGTCTCACAGTGATGTGTGTTGTGTGCTCTCTGTGGTTCATGGGGATAATGACAGGAGGTCAGGTGGGGCCAGGAGGGGCAAGTCCATGTAGCCTGGACTGTGGTCCAGCCTTGCCCTAGAGCATCCATGTCATCTGAGCAGTCTCCTAATTTGTAAACTAGTGACTGTACCCACATCAGAGAGATGATGAGAAGGAACACACAGGGCTACCCAGCACAGTGGCTCACAATGGTCCATAGTCACTTATGAGACCTCCTCCCAACTCTGTTCTACCCCCTTCTCCCTTATTTCTCTCCTCCTTGTGCCCCCACCTCATTTTGTAGTTGCTGGGGTCTTCTGCAGTTCCCTGCTGCCCATCACTGCCAGCTGGTTAGGGATAGGGCCTTGTGGCTAAGCATAGTGGCAAAAGATCTGCCTTGACCCAGAATATCCAGGTGGAAAGGACCTCAGAGGACATCAGAACAGCACTGTGCTTACATTCCTCATAGACATCTGTTCCAAATAGTTCCATGCAAATTCTTCCTATGTCAGGTGAGCCTGGTCCATTATGGGATATTACAGATTGGTGGAAAGATCTTCCTCATATTTTATCAGAGCTTGTCTTCCAGAATCTTCCACACACTTGGACATTATGCTCCCTTTTGAGGTCAGGTAAGTTAAGTTAAAACTCTCCAACACAGAACTTCAGAGATTTGAAGATGATTTTCTTTGACCTTGGCCTCTTCTGTCTTTTGGAGTAGGTCACCCCATTCCCACAGAGCAGGTGTTCAATTCTCCCCACCTGCAGAGACAGCCCTGAAGTGCATTATAGCTCCTTTCTTCCCTTAATGCATTGCCTCTGGGACCCTGCACACAACTCCATTGGTGGCCACTTACTGTGATCCACAGCCAGGTGGTTACTTTCCAAGCAGGGATGGGGCCAAGGCCAGAAGAGGAGGTCACTCCTCAATCAGCCCACTGTAGCGACCTTCCTGCTGAGGCTGGCTGTAGGAGGGCTGGTGGGAATTCCCTTTGGGCTTCCTTCATCAATGACATCTTTCATTTTGTTTACCTTTATTTGTTCTCTTCCTTACAAAATGAGGACCTTGTGCTTATTTCTTTGAAGCACGAAGTCAGAGTCAGATGGGCATGAGGTCAGGAGGCCTTGCCAGGCGGGCGCCTTCCTCCTGTTGCACCTTCTCTCTCCTCACACATGCTTGGCGTCCATGCCCACGTTAGTAGCTGTGGGCGTCACAAAAGGCCTGGACCCTGTGCTTCGAAATACAAGACACATGCTTGACACTGAACCGCAAAGGCAACTGGGCAGATTTTGCAGAATTAATTTGGAAAGACACGGGGAAACTTTTTTTTAAAAGTAACATATAATGTATTATTTGCCCAAGGGGTACAGGTGTGTGAATCATTAGGCTTACACACTTCACAGCACTCACCATGGCCCTTACCCTCCCCAATGTCCATCATCCAGCCAACTCATCCCTCCCACCCCCCTCCCACTCCATCAACCCTCAGTTTGTTTCCTGAGATGAAGAGTCTCTTAGGGTTAAAACACCCAGACAGTTAAGTACTCAGTTTCCTTCCTCACAGACAACACTTGTCTTTAAAGATTGTTTTGTTTCTTATGTAAAATTAAATGCAGAGTGTTGGTTTGGCCTTAGGCTCCTAAGTCAGGCTGAACATGCAGCTTCACGCTTGGGCCTTCAGGATTCAGAGCTCTTTGATCTGGCAGCTCAGGACCCTCACACAGTTTTGTTTGCAAAGCAAACACCCGATTAATATCTAAATGCAATTAAAACTTTCATGGGTGTTTAACCTCTCCAAAATCCAGGAAAGAGTGAACTGTTCTGGACTGCTTTCTTCAAAGAGAGAGTGAATCCAGTTGAGATGTTCATTTCCATAATTCTGAGGATAACAGCATTTGTAACCTCTCAGTTGCTTATGATGTGGGAATTTGGACACAGATGTGCGTGCCAGAGTCAAAGGGCATACCTAACACTAATTTCCATTAATTCCAAACTGAGTAAAACAAACAAACAAGCAGCACCTTAGACCCATCTTTTAATTCAGAGCAGACCCATAAGCTTTGACGCAGGTGCCTGAGGGCAAAGAAATCTGGTTAGAGAGGACAATATAATCAGTTAAGGTGAGGCATACTGGTGTAGGGTAGGCCCTTAAGCCAATATGATTGATGTTGTCCTGAGAAGAGGAGTCCTAGGGAGAAGACCACCTGGAGACAGAGGCAGAGACTGGGTGCTGCTGTTGCCAGCTGCCACCAGAAGCTAGAAATGGCAAGAAGAATTTTCTCTTAGAGACAGCATGGCCCTGCTGACACCTTGATTTCAGACTTCTCATCTTCAGGGCTGCAAGGGAATACATTTCCGTTGGTTGAAGCCACCCAGTTTGTGGTACTTTATTACATCAGCCCCAGCAAACTCATACAGCTAGCAAACGGGGGGAATGGCATCCATATGGCAGTTATTCTTGGTCTAGTTCATGTACACGAGGAACCTGATGGGTTTCTCAGAAGTCTTCTGTACCCTCACACTTACACTATCTCTGTTTCCAGTGATGGAGCCCAAACTCTTCCCTCCTTGGCTTGCACCACTGCGCCCCTCTTGGTTAAAGAATGGAAAGAGACAAGTGGTAACCAGTGGCCCTAGACTGACACAGATGACATATACGTCAGGGGACTTCCTAGGTTACGCCCTCCATTGTCCTCCAGCCCCCTGCAGGCCTGCTCTGCCCCACTGTCCTCAGTCTTTCTCCTTTACCGTCTTCCACCTGACTCCCCCCATACCCAGAGAGTGGAAATGCCCTCCTTCTTCCATTGTACCCAAATAAGTCCTGATGATAAGTTTGGATTTTGTTTTAAGCGAAGGACTTTCAATGTAGAGTGGAGTGTGGACCATTCTGACATGTCTACTCCATACTCATCGAAGTATCTAATTTCATAGAATTAGGTTATGAGTAAGAAAGCACAATAATATTTGGGAGAGGCAACATGTCTTATTAGAAAGTGTTGAATGAAGCCACAAAAGACTTGAGAATAAGAAAAAGAAAAGCCATAGGATCCATTGACATTTCTTGAAGAACTTACATAATTTGTGTGTGTGTGTGTGTGTGTGTGTGTGTGTGTGTGTGTGTTTTAAGATTATATTTATTTATTTCAGGTGCAGGGGAACAAGGAGGGAAAGTGAGAGGAAGAATCAGATTCCCCACTGATCAGAGAGCTTGATCCCAGGACCCTGAGATAACGACCTGAGCTGAAGGCAGACACTTAACCAACTGAACCACTCAGGTGCCCCAAGAACTTACATAATTTGGTGTCAGCATTGGGAAGTTAGTCATACTCATTTTCATCTTCCCTGAACTATTCATTTAACTATTTCATAATGGTAAATTTTGAAAGCAGAAAAGGTTTTATCAAAGCACTTCTCTCCAGCATTTCCCAAGGTTTAGTCACAACGTTTAAAACACTTTTCTGTGTATTTTTCACTCTGCTATTCAGAATTCTTGCTAATTTTGCAAACTTGAATTCACAGAATTCTCCAACATAAAAAAATTCGACCAATTCATAGATCTAATATGATGACTTTATTGTAAAATTAGTGAGAGAAATTTTGCAAAATATATTATCTTTACTTGAGGTCCTGTAGCTAACCCAAGGGTCATACAGTAAGGGTTCAGTAAGTGTTTATTGACTGACTAACTGAATAAAATCCCGAAGTCCAGAGAGCTTGAACACAACGTCACCAGTTGGACAGCCCGTACTAACATGGGACTTTAACTTCATTTATTTATTTGTGAGAGAGACCTGAGAGAGAGAAGGTAACATGTCTATTTAATCCATTGTTATTTTTGATCCATATTATCTTGCCATTTATCACTTAGAAAATTCCAAATGTCTCAGTTACTCATTTATCACGTCAATACCAATTCAGCAGCCCATAGTCTGAATGGCCATTTGAGAAAAAATTTAAATCGGGTATCAGAGTAATTCATTATAAAGTTTGGGTAATAGGATCAAATTCCACCGGGTTTTTGAAGTGATAGAAATGATTTGCTGATGTCCAAATTAGGGTTATGAAAGTCAGTACCCAACGTTGGAGCCAAAAGGAGCCCAGTGAGCATTGTGTGGTACGAAGGTATATGTACTGGACAAGAAAAGAATCTGCCCTTTGTCCCAGATAGGCTATAACTCACCCAGTTATTTAATGGGTCTCAATTTCCTCATCCATAAATAGAAGAGAATGAACCAAATCTCTAGGGACCTTATAAACACTATAATTTAAGGACTTTGTGATTTGCTAGTGGTAAATCCAATCTTTTATGTTGCACACAGATGAAGAGCCTTATAATGCTTACTTTGCTATAGACCTACCGGCATGGCATAAGTATATTTGAGTATTTCCCTCTTTCTCTCAAACTTTCACTTTAACATAGGCAGAACCAAGCTGCTTTGGGCAAGGTGTATGGATCAACAGCTACTCACATCCTCTTCATTTCCTTGGATTATCGTTCTCACGCATATCACCAATATAATTCCTTCCTCCAGAAATTCTTCACTTTTTTTTTTTTTTTTTTTTTTTTTTTTTTTAGAAAGACAAATTCAAGTAGAAGGCTAGGAAAAAAATCTGTGGACTTCCAGTTGCAACAAGAGAGGATGGAAAGTGATTGAAGTGTTTTGTTTGTATTTGAGATTCCCTCAAGACCAGGTCTCAGAGTTTAGGTTTCTTTGATTCAGGAATAGAAAGAGCAGAGAGCCTAAGGCCATAGTTTTCATAGGATTGGAAGAAAATTAGGGGACCAGAAAGCCAAATTCATTTACCCAGAGCAAGCAAGAAAGGAACACGTTGTGAAGTGTCTAATTGAAATTTAAAAAAAAATTTTAGGGACGCCTGGGTGGCTCAGTTGGTTGAGCAGCTGCCTTCGGCTCAGGTCATGATCCCAGCGTCCTGGGATCGAGTCCCACATCGGGCTCCTTGCTTGGCGGGGAGCCTGCTTCTCCCTCTGCCTCTGCCTGCCATTCTGTCTGCCTGTGCTCACTCTCTCTCCCTCTCTCTCTGACAAATAAATAAAATCTTTAAAAAAAAATTTTTAATTTTACCTCTTTTCTTCTTATTAATGGGTAAAGTAATTAATTCTTTAAAGAATTAATTTGTTCTAAAAGCTAAAATTAACAAGTGTGAAAATGAACAAAACCACCCAAATGAGAAGAAGCAAAGGTTATTGATTCAGCGCTTGTTTGTAGCAAGGGAGTCAGCTACCATCACTTCTGACTTGGTTCAAAGGCAGGAGGGTGGGAAGGCTTCTTAGGGAAGAAAGGAATGGCTTCAGGCATGCACTGAGGAAGGCTGCTCTATCTCTCACAAACTAGTCATTTTTTAGAATAAGCTTTAGCTATTCTATGCAAAGAAACCAAACCAGCATTGGCTGGGGAGACAGAACCATGTGATAGGGTTGTGGTCACAGAAAATAACATGGTGTCATGTTTGGGGGTGTGGTCTTCAGACCTCCTCAGGAAAAGCATCAAGAAAAATACAGATCTCAGAGTAGAGAGAATTTGCATAGAAGCAACTTTCTTCTAGTCTCTCCCAGACTTTAGGTCTCTGAGATTGTAATAATGCAATCAGGAATCAAATTCTCCTGTTTCACTGAAGAAAAACAGTCCTATCAATGTGAGGGGAGAAGTCTGGGAGGGGTCCTGATTCCAGAAAACTCTCTACCTTTTTTCCCTTCAAATATTACTTCTTTTTTTCCCCCTTTAAATATTATTTCCATTCCATCTCTTAACTGGAGTCTTTTCATAAATAAGTTGGAGTTTTTCATTCTTTCCTTCATTTAAAAAAAGTTTTTGTTTATTTTTTCCATCTTATTTCTCTGTATTAAAGTCTGTTATGTTCTCAGATATATTTTCCTCTGATTAGTTTCCTCTTCTGCTGTGTTTATTCTACAGTTTCACTTGTTTAGGGAATTTTATTTTAAGCTGAATTTCTGTTTGGTACCTTTTCAATTTCCTTGTTCTTTTTTTTTAAGATTTTGTTTATTTATTTGACAGACAGAGATCACCAGTAGGCAGAGAGGCAGGCAGAGAGAGGGAGGAGGAAGCAGGCTCCCCACTGAGCAGAGAGCCCAATGTGGGGCTCTATCCCAGGACCCTGAGATCATGACCTGAGCTGAAGGCAGAGGCTTTAACCCATTGAGCCACACATGCACCCCTCCTTGTTCCTTTTAATGTAATTTTGCATTCTTGCACTTGCAATATATATATATATGAATATATATATATTCACCTATTCAAAATTTTAAAACATATGCATTTAAAAATATTTTCCCCTTATTTTTGTGTTTCTAGGGATGAATTATCTCCCATTTTTAGATTTATTTTGGGAACTCAGTTTCAGTTGCTCATCACATACAGGGCTTAAGTCCACAACTTGCACTCTTCCTTAGGCAGTAAATTCCAGTGCCAAGGGGTTTATGGTACCCCATGGGTTCAACTCATGTTGAAACTCAAGAGCCACCTCTTCGATTTCAAATTCCTTGGTGACTCAGGCCTCTAGGGATATCCTTTTCTTGCTTTTGAGCTTGGCTCCCTACCCAACAATCCCATCCAACATTTCTCTGTGCGAGGAGAAGTGAGATCCACTAAGTCTGCCGTACTGACCACTATCAACTAGTATTTATGGTGTGTCTGCTGTATACCTACCATAGGTGCAGACGGTGAGAAATAACAAAGCACAGCCTTCTTCCTCAGGACAAGCAGAGTCCAGAGAGCCAGACAGACAAGTGAAAATTTTACAATAAATACAAGAAGTCTGATGCTGCAAATATCTTGGGGTGGACCTGGGAGGGGGATATCTGACTCGGGCTTTAGGGGAAGGGGAAGGGTCAACAAAGAAAATGCATATTTTTCTAAACAAAGGCTCTATTGGAAAAGATGACTGTGTATGACATTTGGTAAGGAAAACATTTTCAGCTTTATTTTATTTTAGAATCTGTGTGTGGGCCCAACACCCACAGTCCCAGACGGAAGGTCTTACCTCCCTGGATCCCACAGTCTGGATATTCACAAGCTTCCTGTTTCTTTCAGCACCGAAGATATTATTTGATGACTCATTCATTTGGCAAATATCATCCCAACAACTATTAAGGTAACTTCCCAAAGGATTAATTTTGCTGCTGGGATATAGGTTGTATCCTGGAAGACTGAATCATTGCCAACTGTCACTAAATATTTATTAGGAGGATGTTCCCAACAGAAGCTTTATTCTGTTGTTGCTGTTAAACATCAAAAAAGCACTTATTATGCACACATTTTTTTGTAACATGTGAAATTTAACATTTTTATTGAAGATAAATAATTTGGGACAATTTAAAAATCCATCTGCAATGGAAGAAATATGTTGAGCTGTCTCTAGAACCAGAGGATGTTAGTGCTGGATATTACTTTGCTGAAAATCTGCTCCAATCTGGTTGAAACCAGGGTTTCTCAATCTAGCAGCATTTCTGGTCTCTTACCTACTAGATGATCTCTGCGCTACCCACACCCTAAGTCATGACAAATGTTCCAGACACTGCTGTATGTCTCCAGTCCCTAGAAGCTCATTTTTTTTTTTTTTTTAATTTTAGAGGTGGGAAATGGAGACCCAGCGAGGGTAAGTGATGAGTCTTAGATTTTGCAGCTAGTTGGAAACAGACCCTGGGAGAGGCAGCCTGGTCTTCCACTGCCTCTCCTCCGGCTGTTTGCACAGAAATTGCAACAAGAGCTACCATCGAATATATTGTTAACCAAGCCTTCCTGTCTGCATCAGAGCCCTGGGTTCAGACCCCAAAATAATGTCACTTCTACTGAAAAACTCAGGCTTGGCAAGTTTGTACTATTTGAGTTATCTCCGATTCACTTAAGAACTAGGATTTTTGTGAAATTTCAATGATCCTCATTGAGTTGATTCTAAGTAACCAGAGTGTTCCTTCCAAGGTCACATTTCCTTTGTGAGAAAATATCTCTTCCCTACTCCTTCACTTGAGAAAAAACAAATGCCCTGGCCCGTCTCTGAGGATTTTTGTATACCTGATAATTTTCCATGGGACTGGTGGTTGGGGGACTGTATACTCGCCAAAAGGTAAATAAATCCGTACCCAGCTTCTGTTCATCTGATACATGGTTGTAATAAATACAGAGTTAGAGTTTGTTTCATGAAAACACCCCGTTTTAACTGAGGTCTTTTCTTCTAGTCAGTACATTCAGAGGCCTAGGGGGAAAAAAAACCCCAAATTCACATTTTGAAGCCCTGAGGTCCTGTCATTTGCTTCTTAGTCAGCACGTTGACAAATAAGGAAAGAAGACAGCAAAGGGTGAATGAAAGCCGACTCCAGAATGTTCTTCCTTATCCTTAGAGATCGTACCTCTGTGAACCAGCCTTCCCTGTTTAGTGAGAAGCTTACTCGCTTCTAGGTTGCTTGGGGTCACTTGGCAGGCCCGGCTTGGATTCTGACACTGCAGAGTTGTTGTCATCGACTCCAGAGGCTTGTGGCTGGAAAAGACCAGCAGTGACGTTCTAGCTCTGCTCCAATTTATGTCAGTGTGCCAGTGACAAAATTCACAACTTTTCCTCAGCGCTGGCGGGTATCTGTCTGACAGGGCAAACACTCAGGGACAGCCAGTGCCAGTGGCCACAGCAGGTGCTTCTTGCCCTTAGCTGAAATGGCCTGCAGCTCCGGGAGACAGCTCAGGAATGCTGCTGACGCCATCCAGGGCTCAGCACCCTTACCTGCTTACACTGCAACTCTGCCTGTCCGTAAGAGGAATTGTGTTTCCATATTGTGAGACGTCCTCATTGCACCAGATGATGAATTCTGTGCTGGCTTTGTGCAGAACCCAGAAATATCCATAGTCAAATTGAAGTCTGGTGGTGGAAACACAGCCTGGTCAATGCTGCATGGTCAGCAGAGCCAGAGGCCCTACAGAGCACCCATCCCCTTCCCCTGAATTACTACATTCTCGGTGCTGTTCCCAGAACCAGGTTGTGTTTGAGGTCTATCTCCTGGTCTCTCTTCAGGCATAGCCCGATCTCTGATGCAGTAATGCGGCACCGTGGGAGAGCAGAAGGATCATTAATGGAGACTAAAGGTCTGGATTCCATTCACGCTCTGACAGTTTTTATGAGCTTGGGTAAGAAGCTCAGTTGCTGGGGGCCGTGTTTCCTCTCCACCGTCTGGAACTGTGGCTTCTCACTGCTTTGGAAAGTCGAGTGCGCTAACTCACGCAGCTTTCCCGTAAGAATCTGGCCCCGTAAGAATCTGGCCAACAGTTCATGTCACTTCCTTGGCTTCCAAAAATGTGGTTCATTCAGACACTCCAGTTCTTAAGATTGTAATTTCTCTGCTTTATTTTATGTCCACTCAGGGTCACATCACATCTTTCGTGAAGAGCCAGTGCTGTTGTTCCTAGCCCTGCGCCACAGAGCCTTTTCATTTGGACATGATATATGTATGTATGTATGTTTGTGTAGGTATATTAGTAATGTAGAAATGTGGAGATTCTTGGTAATAAAATCTTCATTGTGAACCAAGATTTAGAAAATGTAAAGATTTGGGCAAAATGATATATTTTCTGGAGGCTTGTGAGCAGGAGTCCTGTCCTGATTTTTGTGAACGTGGAGTGAGGACAATGAGGCCCTTACTGGTAATCTCTTTGATACTCTGGAATTCTCCCTGCATATCCATTGTGATGATGTGTCTTGGCTTGGAGAGCACCTGATCACATGTCACTGAGGTCACTTAAAAATATGGGGCAGCTGGTCTCTGCCCCATGGAAATTTTTGCAATGACTGAAGTGTGCTGTGTGTTCAGTATCCAGGATGCTAGCAAGTGGCCGCCAGTAGCTATTGACCTTTGAGATGTGACAAATGCAATTGAGGTACTGGACTTTAAATTTTACTTAATTTTAACTAATTTAAATTTAAAGCTATACAGACATGACCATACTGGACATCTCTACTACTTTTACTGTTTTCTATTTCATTGATCCGTTGTTCTTGTTCTGATTTGTAGTATTTCCTTTTGTGGCTTACTTTGGGGTTAGTCTGCTCTATTTTTTCTAGTTTCTTAAGATGAGATCTGAGGTTGTTGGCTTGGGAACTTTAGTCCTTTCAAATATAGGCATTTAGTGTTATAAATTTCCCTCTAAGCACAGCATTGGTGTTATTCCACAGTATTGGTCTGTGATGTTTCCATTTTCATAAAGTTCAAAATAGTTTCTAATTTTCTTTTCGACTTCCTTCTTGATTCATGGGTTATTTGGAGAGATCTTATTTAATTTCCAAATATTTGAGGATTTTTCAGTGGTCTTTCTGTTACTGATTTCCAATTTAATTTCACTGTGGTCGAAGAACATACTTTGTGTGACTTGAATGCTTTTAAACTTATTGAGATATATTTTATGGCCCAGAATAGGACTGTCTTGGTAAATGTTTGGTACATCCTTGACAGGAACGTGTATCCCATGATTTTTGGTTACTGTATTCCATAAATGTCAACTAGGTTAACTTGGTTGTTAGAGTTTTCATGTCTCATATATTCTTTACTTTCTGACTGCTTGTTTAATCAGTTATTGAGAGAGTGGTATTTAAATCTCTGACTATAATTATAGATTTGTCCATTTCTCCTTCTATGTATATCAGGTTTTGCTTCATGTTTTTTGAAGTTCTGTTGTCAGATATATAAACTTTTAGGATTGTTATAGCCTCTTGGTAGATTAATCCTTTATCATATTGAAATAACCTTTTCATCTCTGGTAATACTATTTGCTCTATATAAACTTATTTTGTTTGATGTTAGTATCCACTCTAGTTTTCTTTTGACACTGTTAGCAAGTCATACTCTTTTCCACCCCTTTTCTTTTCACCTACTGTTTCTTTATATATAAAGTGTACTTCTTGGAAGAGCATTTAGTTGGATGCTGCTGTATTTATGCACTCTGACAGCAAGTGCCTTTTAAAACTCTTTTAACTGAGCTCTTTAATCATTTACATTTAATGTGATTACTTCGTTGCTAGATTTAAGTCTATCATCGTTTTCTTTATCTCATCTTTTGTTATTTTCCTTATGTTCTTTTTTCCTTTGGATTATTTATTATTTTTCAATTTAATATATCTTGTTGACTTCTTAGCTAAAACTTCTTGTTTTGCTATGTTAGTGATTGTTTTAGAGTTTACCATCTACATACTTCAAGAGATATTTTGTGACTCCCATTTAAGCAAGTTGATACAGTACTATATACAGAACTCTATTTTCCTTTTCCTGCTTTCATAGTATTGTTGACATACATTTTTACTTAAACCCTACAAACATAAAATTCACATTTTTTTTGTTTTTGTTGCTATTAAAATGCTAAAAATATCTTGTTTTAAAAGTTGAAAATTTAAGATTTAAATTATTTTTGTCTAAAAAGTCAGCTATCTTTTAGAATGATTCTATTTAATTAATCTCTATGCTTAACATGGGGTTCAAACTCACCACCCCAAGATCACCCCCCAAATTAGCTATCTTTTAAAGAGATTTAAATAATAAGAAAAAAATCTGACATATTTACCAATGCTATAGCATTTATGGTGCCTCTCATTTTTTGGTGTAAATCAGTAGTTCTCAACTGGATGTGATTCTCAATTGGGTGTAATTTTGCCCATTGGGGACATTCAGCAATGTCTGGATAAAGAATTTTCCAGCCCCAAATGTCACCAGTGCTGAGCTTGAAAAAACACTAGTATGAATCCGTGTTTTCGTTGTTTCACTTTCCTTTAGCCTGAAAGGCTTCCTTTAACATTTCTTATAATGTGGATCTGCTGGTGAGGAATTCTTTCAACTTGTTTAGAGTTTGGTTTTTTATTTTGCCTTTGTTTTTGAAAAGTACTGAGTGTAGAATTTTAGATTAAGGTTTTTTTTTTTTTCCCTTTTTTCTTTTAGTACTCTGAAGATGTTGTTCCACTATCTTCTTCTTTACATTGTTTCCAAAAAGAAATCTGCTGTCATCCTCATCTTTGCTACTGATTATGTCTTTTTCCTTTGGCTGCTCTCCAGATTTTATCGGCGGTTTGTGCAGTTTGAATATGAAGTGACTTTGTGTGATCTTTAAATATTTCTCATTCTCAGGATTAGATAAGCATCTTGAATCTGTGAATTTACACTGTTCACCAAATTAGGAAAATTTTCATCTAATACTCTTTGAAATAGTTTTTCTGTTATCTGCCTCTATACTCTTCTTTAGGAACTCTAAAGATATGTATATTAGATTATTCGAAATTGTCCATAGTTCAGTGATTTTATAATTTTTTAAAGTTCTTTTTTTCATTGCATTTTATTTTAGCGTCTGTTGCTATGTTTTCGAAGTCACTTACCTTTTTCTTTTGCAATGTCTGTCTAACCAGCTGCTAATCACATCCAGTATATTTTTCATTTAATAATTTGTAGTTTTCATCTCTAGAAGTTTGATTTGGGTTTACTTAACTTCTTGAACATCTAGAATGCAGTTATATGTAGTACTGTTTTGTGTCCTTGTCTGCTAATTCTAACATTTAATCAGTTCTTGGTTGGTTTGGACTGGTGGGATTTTCTCCTCATTATAAATACCTTCCTATTTCTTTGCTTGTTTGGTGAATTTTACTTTGGTGCCGAATATCTTTGTCTATCTGTAAACATTTTTAAGCTTTGTTTTGGGAATGCAGTTAAATCACTTGGAAAAAGTTTGATCCTTTTGAATCTTGCTTTTAAGAATTTAGTTGGAACAGAGCAGCATTCAGTCTTAGGCTAATTACTCCACACTACTGATAATAGACTACTTTGAGTAGCCTTTCCAATAACCATTAATTATGAGGCTTCTAGTCTTGTTGTGGGGCAGGCACTTTTTCTGGCCCTGTGGGAGTGCTTGGCACTTTTCCCTCAAACTCCTTCAGACAGTTCTTTCTCCCACCTCAGAGTTTCCCCATGTGCATAAGCCTGTAAGTACTCTGCTGTATTCTTGAAGGGTTCCCTCCACAGATCTCAAGAATTCTCTCTCCCTGCAGCTCTCTCTTCTCTGGCACTTTATTCTGCAAACTCAATACACCTTGGTCTCTTACATTTTCAGCTCTGTTTAGTCAGTAGAGCTGTGTTTACCCAGGGAGTCCCCTGGGTACCACCTGGATTCCCCATCCCTGCACTGTGGCCTGCAGACTCTCTGGCAGTGAGCTAGGGTGATCATAGGGCCCACCTTTTCTATTTTCCATCTCTCAGGATCACTCTCCTTCATTGTCTGATGTCCAGTGCCTTGAAAACTGCTGCTTGATATATTTCATTTGATTGCTTCAGGAAGCAACCTGGTCTCTGTTACTTCGTCTTTGTCAGAAGCAGAAGATACAAAGTGGTTTTATTTCCTTCTAACAAAGATATATGCATGTAGTTATGATTTTACATTGTACATGTTTTTAAAAATTGACACTAGTTTTTTACTGGAACTGAGCAGATGGAAATTCATGGGGTTTGTCTGCTAGGTAAATCACACCTGCCAGGTACTGAATACATTAGAGACTTCTGTATCTGCCTGTTATTGGTTTGCATTCAGAAACTTCTTTTCTTATGAAGGGAATTATTCTCTTCTCAATGAAATTCTCCTTTGTTCCTATTAACTACCCACTTGAAATTTACTTAAGTTCACTCTTCAAAATTTCACAAGTAAGTGAAACCATATGATAATTGACTCTCTCTGTTTGACTTATTTCACTCAGCATAATCTCCTCCAATCCCATCCATGTTGATAAAAAAGTTGGGTATTCATCCTTTCTGATGGAGGCGTAATATTCCATTGTATATACGGACCATATCTTCTTCATAAAGAATAACATGGAGGACATTGGGAGATGGAGAGAAGTGATTTGGAGGAAATCAGAGGGGAAGACGAACCATGAGAGTCAGTGGACTCTGACAATCTGAGGGTTTTGGAGGGGAGGGGATTGGGGATTGGGTGAGCCTGGTGGTGGATATTAAGGAGGGCACGTATTGCATGAAGCACTTGGTGCAGTGCATAAACAATGAATTTTGGAACACTGGAAAAAAAATAAAAATAAAAACCATTGTCACAACAACAACCACAAAGAAAAATTACAAAAAAAATAAATTTCTGTTGTTTATTAAAAAAAAAAATAAAATTTCAGTTTTTGATCTCTTGAGAATTTTATGAACTGACTTCTCCTAAAGGGACCAGAGCACACTTCTAGTTTTAAAAATCTAAGCCTAAAGTAGTACAACTTCTCAAAATATGCTTACCATGATAAAATCCTCAAGCATGGAAATGTCTAGATATTTTACATAGATATTCAGTAAGTAAATGGTTCACATGTAAATGGTGGGATTTCCATGGAAGGTGTTCCTATGTCTCCAGGGGGTACATGGGCGCAGTGATCTTGGAAGCAGAAATAGGAGCAAGACAGACCATACCAACACAAAAATAATCTGTTCTCTGCAGGAATGGAGACCAAGGCAAAGCCAGTACATTTCAGGGAGTTGCAGATTTATGCCAATGATTTTTTCCCAGCTTATTTTTGGCCTTTTTATTTTAAGGATTTTTAACTTACAAAGGTAATTAAAATTTAAATAGATATTTTTATTTTATTTCTTCCAGTTTTTTTTGTGTCTTGACATTCTTTGATTAGGGGTGTGTGATAAGAAAACAGTATTTTATTTTCCAAAATGTCAAGAAATGTTCCCAGCACTATTACTTTAAAAATATTCATCTCTATTGATTTGTTCTTTTTTTTTTAAGATTTTATTTATTTATTTGACAGAGAGAGAGATCACAAGTAGGAAGAGAGGCAGGCAGAGCAAGGGGAAAGGAAGCAGTCTCCCTGCTGCACAGAGAGCCCGATGCGGGGCTCAATTCCAGGACCCGGGATCATGACCTGAGCCAAAGGCAGAGGCTTTAACCCACTGAGCCACCCAGGCGCCCCTCTATTGATTTGTGATGCCATTTTTGTAAAATTATCCTTCTTGGATATACTAAGACCTGTTATATTCTCATTCCTTTCATCTATTTTCCAGGTGCAATTTATGTTCAGCTTTTTCAGGTTTGAAAAAGAACCCACTGTTAATATTTTCTTTGGGATTAAATAGAACATCTCATCTCTTTGGGAGAAGAACATTCTTACAATACTTTAATCTTCTCCATCTTCCTATTCAGAAATTTGTGCAACTTGGTTATGTAAATATCTAAAATTATCTTTATACTTACTGAGATTAGTGTACATTTCCTGTGCATTTCTGACCAGCTTTTCCCCCTGTGTTATTTTTGTTATTATTGATAGTGCTGCTGAGAACTTTGGGTTTTAAACTGATTTTTGCTGGTTGATAGGAATGATATTGATGTCTGTATGTTTTCCATGAGATCACTTTAATCATTTCCTATAATTTTCAGTAGGTGCTGGATGGTGTTTTCTTTAATCAACAGGCCACTTGAAACTCTTAATATTCTCTTGATTTAGATTCTGGGTAATGGCACCAGGGACCTCTAAGAAATGCTGAGCTGGAGAGGGGGGCAGCACAAGCAGCAAACTTCTGAAACCTCCTCACTCTGTGATGCATTTTGCTATAAAAATCCTGGAATTCCTCAGGGATGAGTAGAACTTAAGGTATAAGAAATTTAACTCTTTCATTTTCAGAGACCAAAACAGAGTCATCAATATGTAGCTGTTGTAATGCCAGATGCTGGGAGTGGGGGCAGGCTGGAGAAAGAAACATTAGCCACCACCTTATAATGAGCAATCACCACAATTCCAGTACATTCCAGTATGGTTACACTTTTAATGTAACAATTTTTCTCCTTCGGTGATTTCAGCAGAGCCCCATTTTGACTCAAAATGCAGAGCAGAGGCAGAAAGAAAGGTTCTACTAGCTCCCCCAGGCTGTTTTTCTAGGCTATTTTCTCAGTCTGCAGCATGCCATGGGAAATCCTTCTGCACTGGCCCTATCTCAAGGAGTGTCTGTGATGGCCAATACAAACAGACTGTGAACCTGCAAATAGAAACTCAGTGCTCTAGAGTCACGTTTGTCTGGGGGCTTGTGGAGTGGGGGTGGGGGTGACTGGAACTCAGAGCAGCCCCACAGGAATAGACCCTGATGGGAACTTGTACCCTTAAAACCACTAAAAATCCTTTAAGGACCTCTGCGTGTGCACACCCTGAAGGATGGGGTAATTCAGATCCCCGGGAGGGAGCCAGCTTTGCACAGTGGTTGATGAGAGCCCAGAGATCAGGAGACAAATAAGAAAGACCTTTCTCACAATCTCATCCTCTTCACATCATCTTTGCTCCTGTTGTGGCTTGAAACTCCTCTGAAAAAAAATTTCCTGGGGGTAGAAATGAGCTGGTTAGGGGCAGCCAGGCTGCCCCGTTGTCCCCGAGGCCACCTCATTTTTGCAGCTTAACCTCCAAAGTTCACAGAAAAGGGGAAGGGAATGGGTTCTCTAGCTTCATAGAAAGCATTCATTAACTTATTCAACAGCTACAGAGTGAACTTGTTATGTGCCCAAGACTTTGAGGTACAGAGGACGCAGGAGACCGGGTCACAGACATCAGGGGAATCATTACCTAAGTGTGTCCAGGAAGTAAGGAGAGATCCCCATTCAACTCCAGAGACTTTATTATTTCCACCTGTAAGTGCAAGTGTTGAGCGCTGAGTTAGAGGTGAAACATGTACAGTTAGGGGGGAGTAGGTTATCAATGAGCACAGTGGCCCTTGTGTATGCATATCACGTGAGGAGGTTATAACGGGTGAAAACTAATGGCATCAGAACACTGGGGCTGAAATCTGTGCTCTTACCACTGGTATGATCTGGAACACCTGGACGTCAGTTTCCTCTTCTGTAAAATGGAAATAATTGCATTTATACTGTAAGCTATGGAGACATTTATTGATAAAATGTGTGGGTAAGAGTTTTGTAAACAGAAACTCCCCTGCCAATACGGGTCTGAGTGGTAGGTTCTGGCAGAAATAGCTTAGTTCAAATTCACCCACATTTGCTGTCACAGCACTACGTACTGTCAGAGTGAAGCTCCCGGAAGTGTATAATGAGCAATTAGTATTATAAGCATTTGTGGCAATTTATTTTTCTAACCACAGTTTAAGATTATGATTTAAATATATGTATATTTTACAGAGCCTGTGTATATAACCTCTATTCTGCCAGGCTAAATAAAACTTCCCCCCCAAAAGAGCACACATCAGTCGGGTAAACCCTTGCTTTAAGGGTTTAGAGGGAAGACTGACTATTTTGGTGGCTGGTGGACCTCGGTAAAGTGTATACAAACCGTATGCATGTGTGCCAAGTGGCTCCCAAGTGGGTTATGTAAGGCAGGATGACTCCGAAGACGTGCTGGGAGAGGTGGTTTCTGGCAGAGATGAGGGGGGCAGAGCCCGGAGGAAGCCTGAGACACACACTCGCACCAGGCAACTTTCTACTTTTTTCTTGGGGTGGTGGAGCAAGCCCTCCGCACTCTGAGATGGGGGTCAGTGTCCTGGTGATGGAGACATTCAGACACTTGGCACACAGAGTCCCCTTAAAGGTACAGGTACGTGGCCACCTGTGCTGTCGCCGTCTTCAATTACAAGGCAGGTAAAGAAGTGTTTTCCAATGAAAACAAAGAACCCAGACTGTGGTTATTAGCCACAACCAGGACTCAGCCCTTCATGCTTAAACAAACTTTAGAACTTGAGTGCATTGTTTCATGGATTATCAGAGACCTGGCCTCAAGCTCTCAAAATAAGAATTGTCTCCTCCTATGGGTCCATTAGATTGGATTATTCCATAGCCTGTACCGCTAAATATTTTTGATGAATAAGTTAATATTCCACATTAGTGGGGAGGGGCATCTAAAGCGTGGCAACTGGTTTTATCTGTATACACCCATCGAGTATGTGTTGACTGTCCATGCCTCCTGGGTCACCTCTTACTAGATCCTGAGCCATGCAAGGGTGGGCAAGGTTGATGCTGATCACCTGTGTGCTCAGTCTGGACCACTGCGCCGGGAATGGGGTAGGTTTCAATAAAGGTGTGAGTGAGAGAATGTAGAGAAGGTAAAAGAAACGGGGCACATTCCCTGTCCACTGTGAGCTAGTGGGAACTGGGCCGTGCTCGATGTGACAGCTTCACGCATCTGGTCTGGGCGGCTGGGTGAGCAGGGCAGGGCTCCCTGCCACCCCACTTTCTGCAGGGTGCTCGAGGGATGTGATCACAAGTGGCAGGGAGCCTGCACTCTGATCAGGGGCAGAGCTCCAAAGCTCTCTTTCTGAAGGAGGCTGAGCCCTTGACTCCACCGTGTGGTGTTTGCGGAGAAGACCTGATGGGAAGCAAACACAGCAAGAGGCCACTCAGGAATGCACTTTCCAGGGAGGAAGACTCTCAAGGAGGAGCTAGGGGGCCAGTGAGATTTGGTTACAAAATTCCAGGATCCAAAGCTCCCAGGAGCTGTGGGCTCTGCTCCCCTGATCTAACCTCACGGAGCAGCGCCCCTGGTGAGATGACCAAACAGGCTAGTAAAGGGTCCGGGAAATGCTGTCTGATGTCCCCTGGAGAGTCCAGCGGTGGAACCGACTGCCGTGAGGGTGGCTTCCATATCCTCATTTTCCCAGTGAGTGATCTGAAGGTCAGAGGAAAGTGCTGAGGGAGAGACCTATGCCAGGATCCCTGCCTTGCAGCCAGCCCCCACCTCTCCATCACATGACGCACCTCTCATCTCCTGTTTGCAGGGGGCTCTGCCATCAATGGGCTCATTGGTGTCCGATCCACAGCCTCACTGGCTGTGCAGTGCAGACATAAGCAGGAGCGCCCTTGTCCACAGCACAGGTGCAGAGCTGGACAGGTGCGGTCATCCATTGAGTGAACGGCAGAGTGGGGCTAGACCAGCGCCAGTGCTCTTTGGGCTCCACCAGAGGCTAAGTGTTTGGAATCCATCCGCTCCTGCTGCCGTGCGTCCTCACAAATCATCCACACTCCCAGCCTCCGTTTGGTTTGAAGAATGAAACAATATATAACTGGTATAACTTCGTCTACTTAGCAGAGCTGTGTGGGGGACTCGATTTCTGTCTACTTTGTGGATTGCCCATTCCATTGGAGAGACTGGAATGGGAAAAGGAGAGAACTGCAGGTTTATCAGAGACATTTCTAGGGCAAGCCAAACTCTTTCCACATCGCTGCAGATATGACAAGACAGGGAATTGAGACGCCGTAATACCAAATCCACAATGAGCATTCCAAGGAAAACGCAGATTTTTTTTTTTTTTTTTTTTGGTTTTTAATAAATCAGGCTTTGGAAACTGTGTATTTTCTTTCTTTGGGTTGTGTTGGACTATTCATTCAGCATGGGTGTATATGGGACTTTGTTTTGGGAGAAGATAGTTCCAAAGGCATAGAACTAACCTAGGCAAAACCAAAAAGGGTAGGGGAAAGAAATCTAGGTGGGGACGGGGGGCATGAAGTTGTCTTGAAGATCTCAGAGAGCGATATATGGGACAAAGACATGATAGGAGCAAAGGTATAAACTTCAGGACAAGTTGCACTGTAATTGAGTGGCTGAATTATGACCTCCCACCATTTCACCCCAAACAGAAGAGGACTCTGGCTGTAGTTTTATAAACATCCTGTTATCAGAGAGGACTACCCAAACCCTCATCATTTACTTAGTCTGGATTTACCTAAAATGAAGAAAGACTCACTATTGCTTTCAACTGGAATTAAGAAAACTCAGGAAACAAACCTATAAAAATATATCTTTTTAAAAATATTTTTTATTTATTTTCAGCATAACAGTATTCATTGTTTTTGCATCACACCCAGTGCTCCATGCAATCCATGCCCTCTCCAATACCCACCACCTGGTTCCCCCAACCTCCCACCCCCCCCCCTTCAAACCCCTCAGACTGTTTTTCAGAGTCCACGGTCTCTCATGGTTCACCTCCCCTTCCAATTTCCCTCAACTCCCTTCTCCTCTCTAACTCCCCTTGTCCTCCATGCTATTTGTTATGCTCCACAAGTAAGTGAAACCATATGATCATTGACTCTCTCTGCTTGACTTATTTCACTCAGCATGGATAAGGAAGATGTGGTCCATATACACTATGGAGTATTGTGCCTCCATCAGAAAAGACGAATACCCAACTTTTGTAGCAACATGGACGGGACTGGAAGAAAATATATCTTTTTTTAAAAGCACAAGTCACGGGGGTGCCTGGGTGGCTCAGTGGGTTAAAGCCTCAGGTCATGATCCCAGAGTCCGGGGATCGATCCCTGAACTGGGCTCTCTGCTCGGCGGGAGGCCTGCTTCCTCCTCTCTCTCTGCCTGCCTCTCTGTCTACTTGTGATTTCTGCCAAATAAATGGATAAAATCTTTTAAAAAAGTAAATAAATAAAAGCACAAGTCACCAAATCTTTTTCAACAAGAAATCCAGAACAAGTCCTAACGGATGCTTGCTCAGACTGGGAACACACGGGTTGATCAGGCCGGCGTGTGTACACACTCACACGTATTTGTACTGATTTGGGCTGGGTCCTGTCCCTCCCACATTTTTCTGTGGTAGTGCAAACCCTTAGTACCTCAGAATGTGATTGTATTTGGAAACAGAGCCTTTAAAGAAGCAATTAAATTAGAAAGAGGCTATTAGGGTGGTGTTTTTAGAAGGAGGGAATTTGGACACCTACAGAGACCCTGGGGTTGCACACATGTGTGAGGAAGGACCGCGTGAGGGACAACACAGAGAAGGCAGCTGTCTGCAGGTCCGAGGGAGCCCTTTGAACGACACCAACCCTGCTGACACATCAATCTTGGACTTCTGGCTTCCAGAACTATGAGAAAATAAGTCCATGTTCAAGCCACCCAATCCGTGGTGTCTTCTTTTCGCAGCAGACCAGTACACACACATTGTTTTACATCAAGTGCAAGATAATGATGGTTTACACAGCACATTTAAAATTTTTAATGTCGTCTTCTTAAAGTTCTTCTCATGCTTATTCCTTCCCTCTCTGCTCCTGCTGCCACCCAAGGTGACCCGTACAACTCATCACGTAGGAGTCCATATTTCTCTGTATGGTCTGAATCGAAGAGACTCATAGCCGTACGCAACACATACATACTTGTATCTGTTATGTGAGGGCGGGTCACTGTTTTACACAGTTAGGATCATGTTTCGCACAGTTTTTAACATTTGCTTTGGATTACTCTTTACATCTTTTATATTTTGAAGCAATTTCAAACTTACCGGAAGTTGCAAGTGTGATATAAAATATCCATTGTTGTTGTTTTTAAGCCCTGATTCGTTCAGACTTAGGGGCAGACGTGATGTCTCACCACCTCGGCTTACTTTGGTGCGTACTTCCTGTGAAGAGCATGGTGTTGTTGGCAGGAAGATGACCGAGATGATGAGGGTTCTTCTCTCAGAGCCCCATCTGTGGTGCCCAGGTACCGTTACTGACGACATTCACTTTGATCGCTTGATCAAGATGGCATCTGCCAGTATTTTTTCTTTTTCTTTTTCTTTTTTCTTAACCATGCACTTTTCTCCTTTGTAATTAATAGTTTGTGCGGAGGCATCTTGACTCTGTGTAAATATCTTGTTTCTCATCAAATGTTCAGTTTACTCATTTATTTATGTCACAGGGATTCAGTTTCCTTTTTATTTAAAGATCATAATCTGTTAGCTATTGTTATATATTTTGACCTTCCTGTCTGTGTCCTTTTGGCACATCCTATCATTGGTTGAATACCTTCTTGTTTTCTCATGCAAGATGTTTCCGACCCATCTTGCACTTTTCCCCAGTGTGGAATCTGCCCCTTCTCTAAGGATCTTCGCTTCCTTTTGCAGAGGTGGTAGTTAGAAGCCAAGATCTGGAAATGCCTGGGTGGCTCAGTTGGTTAAGCATCTGACTCTTGATTTCTGCTCAGGACATGATCTTGGGGTTTATGAGACTGAGCCCTGTGTCGGGCTCTAGGCACTGGGAATGGAGCCTGTTTAAGATTATTTCTCTCCTTCTGCACCTCCTTGCTTGTGTGCTCTCTCTTTCTCTAAAACAAACAAACAAACAAACAAAAAACCAAAGTTAAACAAAAAATAAATAAATAAAAATAAAAGCCAAGATCTGGGTGCTCGATGCTCATTATTACAGGTGGGTGGCTGTCCCCAGTCAGTAGAGTTAGAGATTACATATAGATGTATAAATGTGCACACACACACACACACACACACACTCACAGACGTGCACACACATATGTATCCACACATACACACATTAGAATCTATATTTATCATGTATATTGACAACCATGAACTCACATTAAAACCTCTGCTTCCAGTTTAAAACTGCTGGGTTTACTGCAGTTTCTGAGGATTCCTATCTGTATGCCCCATCTCTTACAGGGAGGAATATTCTCAATATGCCTTCTTGGGTGACAGGTCCCCTTGCATGTAAACTGTCTCCTGTTGTGCCTCTACATCCTCACTCCCCACCTGCACACCACATTATGCCCCTGCCCCCTCCCCCAGCTTGGGGCTCCAGCACCCACATGCTGGGCAGACTCCCTCTTGCCCCATACTGGGACACCTCCATGCAAGCTCTTCCTCCCCCTTCTGGGGCTCTGAGATCCCAGGCCAGGCTCCCCCTGATGCAGAACCTCTCTTTTCCACTGAGTCTCTGACACACTTTGCCAGGGCAACACTTGTAAATAGATGCTCTCCTCACTCCCTGAGGCTCTGACCCTCCTATTGGGCCACCCCCTTATGTGTTCACCCTCCTCTCTCTGGCTAGGGTCTCCGGTGCATGGACAACCTCCACACCCTGTTCAGAATCTGACTTGTCCCACAAGGATGCTCACCTCTCCTTGACCAGGCCCCAACATCCCATGTATGGCTGGCTGCCCACCATGCTCAGCCCCACCAAAGACTTTAGGGCTGAGTTGCTCTGGAAGAGACGAGAAGGGCAAGGGAAGGGAGAAGCACATCTTATTACTCTCATTCACCAAGACATCAGGCAAATCATACCCAGTCCCTTTGCAGAGGTAGGACAGTCCTCTCCCCAGTAAGGGGTGCACCCTGTGGTATGGATACATCACAGTTGCTCTGTGTGTACCCATCAATAGCATTCCTGTTGTTTCCAGTGTTTTACCACCACAAATGAAGCTGCGACAAACATCCTGGTATATGACTATTGTTACATACTTTTATTTCTATGGGACAGAGTCTCAGGAATGGGATTTCTGGATCAAAGCTAAAGATTTTAATAATGTCTGGCTATCGGGGCACCTGGGTGGCTCAGTGGGTTAAGCCTCTGTTTTCAGCCCCGGTCATAATCTCAGGGTCTTGGGATCGAGCCCCGCATCAGGCTCTCTGCTCAGCAGGGAGCCTGCTTCTGCCTCTCTCTCTCCCTGCCTCTCTGCCTACTTGTGATCTCTGTCTCTCTGTGTCAAATAAATAAATAAAATCTTTAGGTTTTGTTAACTGTTTCCTTTGCTGTGCAAAAGCTTTTGATCTTGATGAAATCCCAGTAGTTCATTTTTGTCTTTGCTTCCCTTGCCTTTGGCGATGTTCCTAGGAAGATGTTGCTGTGGCTGAGGTCAAAGAGGTTGCTGCCTGTGTTCTCCTCAAGGATTTTGATGGATTCCTTTCTCACATTGAGGTTCTTTATCCATTTGGAGTCTATTTTCGTGTGTGGTGTAAGGAAATGGTCCAATTTCATTTTTCTGCATGTGGCTGTCCAATTTCCCCAACATCATTTATTGAAGAGGCTGTCTTTTTTTCCATTGGACATTCTTTCCTGCTTTGTCGAAGATTAGTTGACCATAGAGTTGAGAAAATCTTTAAAAAAAAAAAAATAACGTCTGGCTATCCCGTGATGGTCTCTGAGAAACTGAGGCTTCAGTTCTTCATGTGGGGACACTGCAGTGCTGAGAGCTGTCTGAGATCCTTCATAGCCATTGAGCCTTGGTAGTGCATAAGCCCAGAGATGCTGGAATTTTTTCCAATGGCCATGCCAGCCAAAAAGGGTTCTCTCTAATCCTTATAGGTTCCCAATAGGGGAAGAATACGCCCCCTTATCCCCCCCAACATTCAGCAGACTGTGACTTGAAGGCTGACTGAATGCTGGGCATGGAGCCGGGCACTGGGGGACAGACCTACAGGCTCGCTGCCCACTGGGGAGGTTGACCAGCAAGCCAATCCTTGTTCCTACATGTGCCACGACTATGGGGATGCAGGACAGGGGCAGGTGGGATACCAATGCTGGCAGCAAGGTCAGCGAGGGCTTCCTAGAAGAGAGATGCATGACCCTGGTCTTGAAGGTTGGATAGGTGCCAGCTGGGCAAAGGTAGATGCAGGGTGTGTTCCTTGGAGCAAACAGGTGGGAGGGAGTGGTGGCCCAGGATAAATGCAGGGTGTACACCCTCCGCTGAGATGCCAGGGCCTCAACCTCCTTCTGTATCTCCCTCCACCTGGGCCCTGCTCCTCAATGACCCCCAAATGCAGTAGCAGGCACCCCTTAGCCTCCGGTCTTCACTCCCACCTTTCTTCCCCAGCAAAGCTACTTTCCCAAGACTTGGCTCCCAGCTCTCATGTGAAGCCTTTCCTGGCTGCTGCAGGTCACACTTATCTCTTGGCCCTGGAACAGTGAGTCCAGTGCCTGGCACATGGTGTTTATCAAACCCTTGCAGCACTTATCCTTGGGAACTTTCCTGTGCTGCAAGGCGGGTTTGAGGTTTCCTGCTCCCCAGCTAGAGAGAAGCTCATTGAGAGGCCGGCCGTCACTGTGCACAGATGGGGCTCAGCTGGCTGGGTGCTGAGAAGGAACAGCCCAGTTCAGTCATCTGTAGACATGACAGACGCCTCATCTGCAGAGAACCTTCTACACTGCTAGAGCTTTTGCTGGGAATGTGGATGCATGGGCTAGAACCTCCTCCAGCTTTTGTTGTTTGCAAAGTGATCCAAGTCCATTTTTCCATCCAAAGGGCTGGGGAGGGGAAGCAATGCTGCAGCCATGGAAAGAGAAGAGCAGTTTTCCTTCATGGCTTCTCTTTCCACTAAGACACAAAGGAACCAAATGTTGGTGAGCTGAGAAATCCCTACCTCTCATGAGCTTGTTAGGATTCAGCTTAATTATTTGGCTCAGGGAACGTTCAGGAAGTTCAGAAACACATTGTGAATACAGCTTGTCGAGTTAGCACAACTCCAAACTGGTGAGTGGAGGGAGCAGGGGTCAGGAGCAACCCCACTGCTGGGCTCCTCTGGTTCCAGAGATTTCTCTGCACTGTGCGGGCAGCCCTGTGCTTCCAGTATGTCACCGTTGACTGACCAGCCGCTGACTACCATCCTGCCAGTGATAGATGAGGACAGCTGGGACCTTCTCATACTGCTGAGACAGAGCCCATCTGGCATTTTTGAGGTCTTCCCTTTGAAATGGTTACAAAACTTGTCAGTAAATCTGACTTCTAAAGGCCACTTTATGTGGTCAGTATTTTATGGTTTAAACCAAAGTTGCACTGTATCTTAAATTGAAATAACAAGAATAAAGTCCAATTTGTTGGTGGAAGTCATAACATAAAAAGGAATAAGATGTTTATGCTAAGAAGTATGTGCATCTAGGGCACTGTGGTTTGAAATAAGTGTGTTGGGCTGCTCAAAAGGATTAATGAACTTTCTGAAATTATTAGACATAGAAGGCCTATTCTATCCATAGGGCAGACCATTTGCAGGTGCAAAGTATGTGTGTGTGTGTGTGTGTGTGTGTGTGTGTAGGGGGTATGATTTCAGGGATCCAACTAAGGACCTGCCTGAGAAATGGCTAGCTCATGGGGCACCTGGGTGGCTCAGTCAGTGAAGCATCTGCCTTTGGCTCAGATCATGATCCCATTGGACTAAGCCCAATGCCGGGCTCCCCGCTCTGTAGAGAGTCTGCTTCTCCCTTCCCCTCTGCCTGCCCCTCCCCTTGCTTGTGCTCACTCTCTCGCTGTGTCAAATGAATAGATAAAATCTTTTGAAAAAGTAAAGCAAGAAAAAGAAAGAAGGAAAGAAAGGAAGGAAGAAAAAAAAGAAAGGAAGGAAGAAAAAAAAAGGCTAACTCAGAGAATTTTGATGAGTTCTAGGAAGTGGCAGTTCGTAGGAAACTGCTCTGCCTAGTAGCCAATCTCTAGGAGGACTCTATCTGAGAGGCGTCACCTGATTAGATTCTGAAAACACCCAGTAGGGGTTAAGTCGGTGCAGTGAAACCAGTGGCAGGTTCTCCTGGAAATCGTGGTGGGAGAGACGGCGTGCGCAATGTCACTGACACTGGCAGGAAGAGACAGGCGGCTGGGGCTAGTCCCTGCTTTTCCCTGAACCAGCTTTGCAACCTTGGGCATATCACGTAGCCTCCAAGACTTTTTTCAGTCATAAATGTTCTGATTCATTAACTTTTCGGAGGCAGTTACAATGGATTGTGCAGGGGAAAACACGGCGGAGGAGAAAAAGAGAAACGTATATTCAGCGCAGGTTTTGCTTTCTATCCCGAGCTGGTCCCGTTTCTCTGTATTAATGTTATCAGGCGGTAATTACTTAGATTACAGTGACTGGAACATGATGCAGCAATTCAGGAAAGGACTGTGATAATAAGCAAGTCTTCACCTGAGTTTAGAGAGAAGGGAGGAGCCTAGCCTGGAATGGGAGGGATAGTCCAGAAGGGGATTAGTTTATCTGGTGTCTTGGAGAAGCAGCAGCAGCAGAGTGGGCGCTAGGGTTTGAGTGAGGAGGGAAAGATTGAGGGACTGAGGTCATAGTAAAAGGCCTTTAATTAATTTGCTGAAATAGCACACACACTTGTTGGCAACAGGCAACAGTGGACTTGAATGAGAAATCCTGTGCTTGAGATTGAGAATTTCTAAATTCTAAATGAGAATTTAGAAAAAGAATAAATGCAGCTCTAAAAAATTTCAGCGACATTGTTTTTTCATATCTTGTCCACATTTTAACAGAAGTCAGCAAAAGCTGTCAGAGGCCAGCACCATGATCCAAATGACCCATTTTACAGAAAAACTGAGGCTGGGAGACAGACTCTCCCACAATGTACCTTTACTTTCATGTAAGTTCTCCAACTTACAAAGCAAGATCTCTGAAAAGAAAGGATGTGTCTGGCTTTTATTTGCAGGAGATAGTTGCGGCAGGTGTGGAGGGGTACTTAGAGAGAGATCTAGACTTCATACTCTCTAGCTCTAAATCCTGAAGTATCTGGTAAAGTCAGAACCTTTGCCATTAGACTTGTATAACTATGGAAATAAGCAACCTCACAGGTCTGGTTTGTCTTCTCATTTAGTGGATGATGAGTTGACGGAGCCTGTGGAGGCTTGGTTTCAGACCCAGAGTTGGACATGCAGGCCCACACCAGAGCTCAGAAGCCATGTGCTGACCACTGGAGTTACATTAAAATGATTACGATTAATAGTTGTGGGGAGGGGGAGCATATCCAGTTGGAACTTTTCTATGTGAATGCTTATTGTAGAAACACATTAAATAGGGGATAATTTAAAATCATTACAGCAGCACATTGATATCTGTGGAAGAACTCTAAGGTAAATGTCCCACAATATTGATGTGCTACACTAATTCCCTTTTTAAAAATTTTTTTTTAAAAAGATTTTATTTATTTATTTGAGAAAGAGAGAGCACAAGCAGGGGGAGTGGCAGAGGGAGAAGCAGTCTCCCTGCTTAGCAGGGAGCCCAAGGCAAGACTTGATCCCAGGACCCTAGGATCATGACCTGAGCCGGACACAGATGCTTAACCAACTGAGCCACCCAGGTGCCCCAACTTCTTAATGGAGTTGGCTAAGGACCACAGGGAGTAGCATAGGGGAGAATGGTCACTCTCCAGCTCACCTGTTGTGTGTTCCCTGGGGGAAAGGACAGCGGCACTGGACAGTAGGGGCAGGCAGCTTGATCCACCAGGATGCCAAGCTGGGTCTGCGCCAGTTTGCAGCCAGCCAGACAGCACAGCGGGGCTGTGGAGCTTTCATAAGAACAGAACACAAAAGGATCATTCTAGGTCTCCCCCATGGACTGGAAATTGTTATTTACACCACACGCTGCTAAAGGAAGCCCTGCCTTGAAAAGAGGAACACTTTAAAAATAGCAGTCATACTTTGTGCATGGAAAGTACCTCTGCTATACCGGACACCATCACATCTGCCTTCTTATTTGATCCCCACAATGACCCAACAAAATTGATAGGGGTGTAGAAGCTATCCAGGAGAGGGAATAACTCATTTCTGGGCCAGGTATCAGGCAAGAGCTCGGCTAATGCTTGAGTAAAGGAAGAAAGGATGGGAGGAAGTGAAGGAGGGAGGGATTGAGGATGACACTGGTGTCCTGATTTTACAGAGGAGGAAACCCCCTAGGGAGAAGATGATCTACCCAATGTGACACCACTGTTTGCACGGGGAGCAAGGTGGGGTTGTGGACTCCTGGTCTAGTGCTCCACTTTCCCAAGACCCTTCCAATGTCTCTCAGCAATTTGCTGACAGGTGCATTTGGGGTGATCTTTTAAGTGGATGAGCCCCCAGGATCCCAGGTCTGGGACTGACGTCTGTAAAGGGGGTAATCCTACCCTTCTATAAAGTACACAGAGGCCCAGCTGTTCCCAGGAAATGTCTCAGAGAGAGCAGCTTGGTTGCTGTGTGATGTGACTAAAGGATTTCAGGTTATGTCCACTCTGTAATATAAGTGCACAGTGTGTCTTGCCAATCTCTGACCCTCTCCAGGCCATAGTTTTCTCAGGGATATAGTCATGACCACCATATTCTTCATGACCACTATATTCTTTCCAGTCTCCATCCTCTGCCTCTAAAGTCCATCCTGGGTGCCTTCCAGAAGTGTTCCATCTTGGTGATGGCCAAGTCTCCCACACTCTGCCCAGCACTGACCCCAGGAGAATGCCATGTTGGTGGGGAGAGAAGGCTGCCAGATCCTTGGGGTGCATATCACTATCACCTCAAAAGTGTCTGCTGCCCTCCCTTCCCCTGTGGCCTTGTTGGTGTAGAAGAGATCCTGCAGTCAACAATCAACACCAGTGGTCCCCCCAATAAGATCGCTTAGTGTTCGACCCTAAACCCAGCAGGAGAAGAGAAATCATAAAGATCAGAGCAGAAATCAATGAAATAGAAACCAAAAACACAATAGAACATATCAATGAAACTAGGAGCTGGTTCTTTGAAAGAATTAATAAAATTGATAAACCCCTGGCCAGACTTATCAAAAAGAAAAGAGAAAGGACCCAAATAAATAAAATCATGAATGAAAGAGGAGAGATCACAACTAACACCAAAGAAATAAAGACAATTATAAGAACATATATGAGCAACTCTACGCCAACAAATTTGACAATCTGGAAGAAATGCATGCATTCTTAGAGACATATAAACTACCACAACTGAACCAGGAAGAAATAGAAAACCTGAAAAGACCCATAACCAGTAAGGAGATTGAAACAGTCATCAAAAATCTCCAAACAAACAAAAGCCCTGGGCCAGATGGCTTCCCGGGGGAATTCTACCAAACATTTAAAGAAGAACTAATTCCTATTCTCCTGAAACTGTTCCAAAAAATAGAAATGGAAGGAAAACTTCGAAACTAATTTTATGAGGCCAGCGTCACCTTGATCCCAAAACCAGACAAGGATCCCATCAAAAAAGAGAACTACAGACCAATATCCTTAATGAACACAGATGCAAAAATTCTCACCAAAATACTAGCCAACAGGATTCAACAGTACA